>NC_142927.1:34084142-34394142 GCF_054131065.1 Drosophila arizonae
TGGATATATAATTTTTTCATTAATCCTTATCGAATCATAACATTAGCCACGTGCGAAATTTCAGCGTTCTAGCTTTTAAATTAATGGAAAATATACCCTCCTTTGGCATTTCTGACCATTTGGAGGCGGTTCGGGAATCCACCAAAGTTTGAAGATGTTTTAATGGAATCCTTTTCCATTCCTTTGTGACCTCAGCGATCGTTTCAATTCTTGTCCTTGTCAGATCGGCGGCTCTATTTCGCTTAATAAGCGACCAAACATTTTCAATAGTATTCAAATCTGGACTTTGGGTGCACTTCTGCTCATTGGTTAATTCACTTAATTTTTTATATTTATAAATCTGATAATAAATAGTTCGAAATACCCAAGCTATGTTTTGTCACAATTTCAATTCTTGTTTGTTGGCTTAACTCAGATATTTTAACCACTTTTAATATAAACAAGTAAAAACGTTGCAGTCGGGTGATACCGATTGCAGAAGACTCATTCACAGCCCAAACGCTGCCAACCAGAGTATATAGTGCAATTTTCAAGTCTAGTGCGCAACAAAAAACACGGCATGATCCCATTAAAATTGGAAAATCATCGATAGCTATTGCTATGATCATTGCATTCATTGCATTCAAATTACATACATATATAATTTATACAATTTTGACTTTTCATAATATATATTTATATCCATATATTGGATACCGGCTTCAAGCTAGCAGCAGATTAGCGCGATTTTCCTATACATGTGCACACTTTCTTCGTTTATTCTATGCGTACAGACAGAAGCGCGCCCTTTCTCACATTCTTAGAATTTCGATTGACTTCTGGACTTTCTAGCCGTTACTGTAGTTTTGTCTGATGACGCTCTCTTAATAAGCTATTCTATTTTAGCAACTGGCTGGTCAAGTTAAGCAGTGGCGCGGGTGCTAAAGGCGACGCAAGTAATGTTATACATCTTTCGTTTTTTATAAAATAGATATTTTATTGGGAATGTGCGAGCTTGAATGAATGGCACTTAAGTCTTAGTCTTAAGTTTTCTTAGTCGAATAATTTTATCAGTTTAAATTTGTTTCTTCTCAAATACATATATGCAAATATTGTAAATACATTGTATATATGTATGTATATATATGTAAGTCTGCACGCATAGCATCAAGCATTCCAGCCTTATACACGCGCTCATTTGTATGTGTGTATGTATGTACACATAAATGCGTGCTCTAGCATATTCTAAGAATCCCGTTGCGATTGATTTGTCTTTGCATTGTTTTTGAATTTCCAGCCGCTACACTGGCTTTTCTTTGCTATGCGGCGTCATAACAATAATGTGATTTCGTTTTAACTACTGTTGATCGAAACGACGCGATGGTGCTGTACGCTGAAGCGCCGGCGATCTTTATTTTAGATAATTTGACATAAACATGGTTTTGGGCTTGGGTGCGAGCTCAAATCCCGCGGAAAACTCGTTTTTGTAAACTGAAAATTTTTTACACTCATTCACGAAAGTGAAATGAGTATATTGGTTTTGTGCAATGTCCGTCTTGATGTCCGTCCGTCTGTCCGTATGAACGCAATCTATTTCGGCGCTATTGAAGCTAGAGACTTGAAATTTTGAACACATACTCGTGTATATCTCCGATTTATAAAGTGTTCAAATTTTCCCGATCCGCCCACTAGGGGCGTGGCAAATCGGAAAATTCATTTTCCGATATACCAGAAATCATGTTTGTTGAAGAGCTAGAAAGCTGAAATTTGGTATGTAGGTCCGCGCCGATCACCCAAGATCACAAGCTATGGCGGACATATCTCCGCCCATTGGGGGCGTGGCAAATCGGATAAAACTGTATCTCCTAAAGTTATAAACCTAGAATGCTGAAATTTTGCATGTAAGCTGAAGTTTTAATTCTATGAAGATAGGTGAAAAAATTATATATCTACGCCCACTAGGGGCGTGGCAAATAGGACCTGAAGATATAGTGATTTTTCGAATTCTGCTATATTTTAGGCACTATTAATGCTAGAGACCTGAAACTTTGCATATATACGCGGGTTGACCACCCACGTCCAACGAGCTATGGTAGATATATGTCCGCCCATAGGGGGCGTGGCAAACCGCAAAAGTTGATATCTCCTACAGTTTAAGAGCTAGAAGCTTCAAATTTGGATAGTTAAGTTACTGGTGGCCTCCTCTCTCGATGCCCCAAAAATAATTTTTAAGCCTCTTTAAGGGGGGTGGCATATCGAAAAATACCCTGTAATTTTCACATTTTTTGAGCGTAAGAATTCAAATTTTGCATTTAGGTAACCGGTTGCTCGTTCTAAAAACTGGCTAAAATTGAGGAGTCTGCGGCTACTAGGGGCGGGGCAATCGGCATTTACAGTGCCCGAATTGCGACATTTCTATGCGTCAGCCATCTATTTATGTATATGTCTGAAAATCTGAAAGTTTTATGAAGATCGTACGTCCACAAAAAAAGTTATTAAGCGATTAAGTTCTCATAGTAAGCGCTCACTGTCGCCCATGCGCGTTTATGCTTGTGTGTGTATATGTATGTAATTGTTTGTGTATGTGTGTGTGTTTTTTTTTTTATACCCTGAACCCATTTTCAATGGGAAATCAGGGTATAATGGTTTTGTTGAAATGTATGTAACAGGGAGAAGGAGGCGTGGCAGACCCCACAAAGTATATATATTCTTGATCAGGGTGACGAGCTGAGTTGATTTGGCCCTGTCCGTCTGTCTGTCCGTCTGTCCGTCTGTCCGTATGTATGAACGCGTCGATTTCAGAAGATATAAGAGCTAGAGACTTCAAATTTTTTTTAGAATGTCCGTAATTAAAGCGCGCATATCAAGTTTATCATTAAAAATCGATAACTCATCCCGATCTTTTTTTATTGATAAAAAAACCTTATCGAAAACCAGTTATAAAATTATATCTTCTACACCTTTATTGCTAGTCTCCAAATTTTTAATGTATGCTTATATGCAATTTATACAATTTCGGTTTTTGTTAAAATTTACCCCCCACTCTTAAATTCACCCCCTCACCCTCACTTTTGCAAAAAGCGTATTTCAAATACTAGAGACTTGTGCTTTGGCAATTACATGCATATCCATGTTATAATCATAATCTGAAAGTTTTATGAAGATCGTACGTCCACAAAAAAAGTTATTAAGCAATTAAGTTCTCATAGTAAGCGCTCACTGCCGCCCATGCGTGTTTATTCTTGTGTGTGTATATGTAATTGTTTGTGTATGTGTGTGTATGTATGTGTGTGTATGTATGCCTGTGTGCCCGTGCGTGCGTGCGTGTGTGTGTGTGTGTGTGTGCGTGTTTCTTGTGAAAGCTGAAAGACGCGAAAAATTATTTAAGCGGAGTCGTTATAACCGGATTCTACTGTATAGCTAATTAAAAATATCACTATATCTTCACATCCGATTTGCCACGCTTTTAATAAGCGTGGATATATAATTTTTTCATTAATCCTTATCGAATCATAACATTAGCCACGTGCGAAATTTCAGCGTTCTAGCTTTTAAATTAATGGAAAATATACCCTCCTTTGGCATTTCTGACCATTTGGAGGCGGTTCGGGAATCCACCAAAGTTTGAAGATGTTTTAATGGAATCCTTTTCCATTCCTTTGTGACCTCAGCGATCGTTTCAATTCTTGTCCTTGTCAGATCGGCGGCTCTATTTCGCTTAATAAGCGACCAAACATTTTCAATAGTATTCAAATCTGGACTTTGGGTGCACTTCTGCTCATTGGTTAATTCACTTAATTTTTTATATTTATAAATCTGATAATAAATAGTTCGAAATACCCAAGCTATGTTTTGTCACAATTTCAATTCTTGTTTGTTGGCTTAACTCAGATATTTTAACCACTTTTAATATAAACAAGTAAAAACGTTGCAGTCGGGTGATACCGATTGCAGAAGACTCATTCACAGCCCAAACGCTGCCAACCAGAGTATATAGTGCAATTTTCAATTCTAGTGCGCAACAAAAAACACGGCATGATCCCATTAAAATTGGAAAATCATCGATAGCTATTGCTATGATCATTGCATTCATTGCATTCAAATTACATACATATATAATTTATACAATTTTGACTTTTCATAATATATATTTATATCCATATATTGGATACCGGCTTCAAGCTAGCAGCAGATTAGCGCGATTTTCCTATACATGTGCACACTTTCTTCGTTTATTCTATGCGTACAGACAGAAGCGCGCCCTTTCTCACATTCTTAGAATTTCGATTGACTTCTGGACTTTCTAGCCGTTACTGTAGTTTTGTCTGATGACGCTCTCTTAATAAGCTATTCTATTTTAGCAACTGGCTGGTCAAGTTAAGCAGTGGCGCGGGTGCTAAAGGCGACGCAAGTAATGTTATACATCTTTCGTTTTTTATAAAATAGATATTTTATTGGGAATGTGCGAGCTTGAATGAATGGCACTTAAGTCTTAGTCTTAAGTTTTCTTAGTCGAATAATTTTATCAGTTTAAATTTGTTTCTTCTCAAATACATATATGCAAATATTGTAAATACATTGTATATATGTATGTATATATATATGTAAGTCTGCACGCATAGCATCAAGCATTCCAGCCTTATACACGCGCTCATTTGTATGTGTGTATGTATGTACACATAAATGCGTGCTCTAGCATATTCTAAGAATCCCGTTGCGATTGATTTGTCTTTGCATTGTTTTTGAATTTCCAGCCGCTACACTGGCTTTTCTTTGCTATGCGGCGTCATAACACTAATGTGATTTCGTTTTAACTACTGTTGATCGAAACGACGCGATGGTGCTGTACGCTGAAGCGCCGGCGATCTTTATTTTAGATAATTTGACATAAACATGGTTTTGGGCTTGGGTGCGAGCTCAAATCCCGCGGAAAACTCGTTTTTGTAAACTGAAAATTTTTTACACTCATTCACGAAAGTGAAATGAGTATATTGGTTTTGTGCAATGTCCGTCTTGATGTCCGTCCGTCTGTCCGTATGAACGCAATCTATTTCGGCGCTATTGAAGCTAGAGACTTGAAATTTTGAACACATACTCGTGTATATCTCCGATTTATAAAGTGTTCAAATTTTCCCGATCCGCCCACTAGGGGCGTGGCAAATCGGAAAATTCATTTTCCGATATACCAGAAATCATGTTTGTTGAAGAGCTAGAAAGCTGAAATTTGGTATGTAGGTCCGCGCCGATCACCCAAGATCACAAGCTATGGCGGATATATCTCCGCCCATTGGGGGCGTGGCAAATCGGATAAAACTGTATCTCCTAAAGTTATAAACCTAGAATGCTGAAATTTTGCATGTAAGCTGAAGTTTTAATTCTATGAAGATAGGTGAAAAAATTATATATCTACGCCCACTAGGGGCGTGGCAAATAGGACCTGAAGATATAGTGATTTTTCGAATTCTGCTATATTTTAGGCACTATTAATGCTAGAGACCTGAAACTTTGCATATATACGCGGGTTGACCACCCACGTCCAACGAGCTATGGTAGATATATGTCCGCCCATAGGGGGCGTGGCAAACCGCAAAAGTTGATATCTCCTACAGTTTAAGAGCTAGAAGCTTCAAATTTGGATAGTTAAGTTACTGGTGGCCTCCTCTCTCGATGCCCCAAAAATAATTTTTAAGCCTCTTTAAGGGGGGTGGCATATCGAAAAATACCCTGTAATTTTCACATTTTTTGAGCGTAAGAATTCAAATTTTGCATTTAGGTAACCGGTTGCTCGTTCTAAAAACTGGCTAAAATTGAGGAGTCTGCGGCTACTAGGGGCGGGGCAATCGGCATTTACAGTGCCCGAATTGCGACATTTCTATGCGTCAGCCATCTATTTATGTATATGTACATAAGTAGGCTTAATAGGCATTAATAGCACGGAAGGAAACATTTTTATAAAATTAATAAAATATAAAAAAAACTAAAATAACAAAAATTTGCAATTTACAAAAAAGTGTTTTCAGCGGGATTTGAACTCGCACCCAACCCAAATAGCATGTTTGTCAAAATAGCTAAAATAAAGATCGTCGGCGCTTCAGCCTGCAGCACCACCGCGTCGTTTCGATCAACAGTAGTTAAAACAAAATCACATTATTGTTATGACGCCGCATAGCAAAGAAAAGCCAGAGTAGCGGCTGGAAATTCAAAAACAATGAAAAGACAAATCAATCGCAACGGGATTCTTAGAATATGCTAGAGCACGCATTTATGTGTACATACATACACACATACAAATGAGCGCGTGTATAAGGCTGGAATGCTTGATGCTATGCGTACAGGCTTACATATATAATTATATATACATACATATGTATGTATTTGCGTATATGTATTTAAGAAGAAACAAATTTACACTTATAAAATTATTCGACTAAGAAAATGAAAAGTATTAAGTGCCATTCAGTCAATCTCGCACCTTCCCAATAAAATATCTATTTTATAAAAAACGAAATATGTATGAAAAAATAAAAAAAATAACGCAGTAAAGGTTCGAACCTCCCCTACTCTAACATTACTTGCGTCGCCCTTAGCACCCGCGCCACTGCTTTACTCGAGCACTCAGTTGCTAAAATAGAATAGCTTAATAAGAGAGTGTCAACAGACAAAACTACAGTAACGGCTAGAAAATCCAGAAATCAATCGAAATTCTAAGAATGTGAGAAAAGGCGCGCTTCTGTGTGTACGCATAGAATAGACGATGAGTGTGTGCACAAGCATAGGAAAATCGCGCTGATCTGCTGTTAGCTTGAAGCCGGTATCCAATGTATGGATATAAATATATAATAAAAATCAAAATTATATAAATTATATATGTATGTAATTTTAATGCAATAGCTATCGATGATTTTCCAATTTTAATGGCATCATGCCGTGTTTTTTGCTGCGCACTAGACTTCAAAATTGCACTATAAACTCTGGTTGACAGCGTTTGGGCTGTGAATGAGTCTTCTGCTATCGGTATCGCCCGATTGCAACGTTCTTACTTGTTTGGTATTTTAGCTTTTTTATATTTTATTAATTTTATAAAAATGTTTCCTTTCGTGCTATCAATGCCTATTAAGCCTATTTATGTGAACAAATACATAAATGGATGACTGGCGCATATAAATGCCGCAATATGGGCACTATAAATGCCGATTGCCACGCCCCTAGTGGCCGTAGACTCCTCATTTTTGGCCAGTTCTTAAAACGAGCAACCGGTAACCTAAATGCAAAATTTGAATTCTTACGCTCAAAAAATGTGAAAATTACAGGGTATTTTTCGATATGCGACGCCCCTAAAGAGGCTTAAAAATTATTTTTAGGGCATCGATAAGATATATAAACTTTTGAGATAAGATAAGAGATATAAACTTTTGCGGTTTGCCGCGCCCCCTATGGGCGGACATATATCTACCATAGCTCGTTGGACTTGGGTGGTCAACCCGCGTATATATACCAAATTTCAGGTCTCAAGCATCAATAGTGTCTAAAATATAGCCCAATTCGAAAAATCACTATATCATCAGGTCCGATTTATAATTTTTCAACAAACATCAGCTTACGTGCAAAATTTCAGCGTTCTAGGTTTATAACTTTAGGAGATACAGTTTGGTCCGATTTGCCACGCCCCCAATGGACGTAGATATATCCGCCATAGATTGTGATCTTGGGTGGTCGACGCGGATCTAAATCGGAGATATACGCGAGTATGTGTTCCAAATTCTCTAGCTTCAATAGCGCCGAGATTGCGAGATTGCGTTCATACGGACAGACGGACAGATGGACGGACAGCAAGACGGACATTTCACAAAACTAATATACTCTTTCACTTTCGTGAATAAGTCTAAAAACCCTATAATATTAAATAAATATAAGGATCTATTAAATCAAAAGAGAACTTCTCAAAAATTTCTTTATAAACACCTTAAAGTCCGCTAGAAACAACGAAATCACGCAATGTCAAAAGACGTATGCCGCTACAAAAATCGTTGGCTTTTGGCATTTGTTATCAGCAGAAAGAACTGACAAAACATAATAGACAAAATATTTCGTAAATTTACAATTATTATTTTTTATTATTATTATTATTATTATTACACGTATAAGTCAATATGCAATCGCTAACACGTGAGTTTATAGACAAACGGACGGATAGTTAACACCTACTATACTTTAGATAATACAGTAAAGTGATTTTTATGCCATTGAACCCATTGAACATGGGAAATCAGAGTATAATGGTTTTGTGAAAAGTATGTAACAGGTAGAAGGAAGCATCGCAGACACCATAATGTATATATATTCTTTATCCGTCCGTCCGTCTGTCTGTCCATCCATCCGTCTGTTCCTTCGTCGGTATGTCTATCCGTCCGTCCGTTCGTCCGTCTATCTTTCCGTGTGAACGCTTAGAACATAGAAGTTATAAGAGCTAGAGACTTAAAATTTGGCATGCATATTCGTATATATCATTCACGGTTTTTTCAGTGCAATTTAAACAAAATTAGACCTTACTACTTCAGATTTACTGTGTATATACATTTAATGAATACGGTTTTGTAATTTACAGATTTAGGATACCACGAACCCTTCGCCCCCAATTTGAAAACAACGTATTTCATGTACTATAGACTTCTGCTTTGGAATGTACACGCATTTAAACCATATGCTCACGCTCTGAAAGTTTCGTGAAGAAGTCTCACTACAAAAGAAATTATTTAACAATAAACTCACATAATATTACCTACAGTGCAGCGCAGCCCAAGCGCAGTCGCTGCTTACTGCGCAGTTAGCAGTGCTCCGATGACAATTTTGATTTACCTTAGAGTATTTTATTTATATCAAAGACAAGACCAGCAAGGAGTTAACTGAAATGTTTAATATTAAGCTTAGAACACTTTAAAATATTATTAAATGGGCAGAAAAATAAAATAGACTGGAACTAAACAGCTCTAAAGGCAGACCAGCAAATTGTAAACACAGTGGAAAACAAACCACAGACAAGCCTCATAGGTAAATCTTCAGAAGACAGTGTGTCCTGAGACTGTGAGAAATGTACTTAATTTACACAAATACTCCTCATATGTGGAAGAAGCTCTTGATCTCTGCTGGGAATATTGAAAATCGCCTACACTTCGCAAGAACTCAGAACTGAGAACTCAGAACTATCCTCCTGACTATTGGATTAATGTAATCTTATGCGACGAGACGAAGATAATGTTATTCTATATTGATGGCCCTGGAAAAGTCAATCGCAACACAAAAACAGCTCTCTAGGCTATAAACATTGCTTCGACTGTTAAGTTTGGCAAGGTTTCAGTCATGGTGCGGGGCTGTATTTCTGCGAGAGGTGGGGTAGAGCTGCGGATATTCAACGATATCATGACAAAGGAATTTTATTTGGATATTTTAAAGAAAGAATTGACAGAAAGTGGTCACACTATTGGCTAGTGATTAAATATAATCTGTTTCGGGACAATGCACAGTGGTTCCGCCAGAGGCCAAAATTACAAATAGCGGACTAACTAAAGTGACAGGTGCACTTCCCATTACTTTAGATACGTTTTTTTACTTGCATGCACCTGTATATGTATGTACATATATGAACGGGTACAGTCCGCTATTTAAATATAAGCACGCCTCTTCAATTAAAACCCAAAATCGTTCACCCAGGTAGGCACCAATGTTCATGTCCCATGCGTACACACAATCAAATGTATATACATACATACATACATATGTATGTGAGGACTTCACAAGATCGACCAAATGCAAATGCTGGCCTGTAAAATTGCTACAGGCGGCAAGAGCTTCGCACACAGGCATACAAATGCTCATAGTACATGTAGCAAGCGAGAGTGTGTATGCATGCTAATCGCGAAAACATTTTCATTATGCGCACCAACGCTTTCATACCCTTTCCACAAATAATAACGAAAACGCATGGCAAATGGCTTGAAGAGTTCGGAATACACTTCACGTAAGGGACGAAACGGCAGTCTAACGCGAAGAAATTTCAATTTTCGTGAGCTGCTGCTTGTGCTCACATGCATACATACAAGTTAACACCATCCAGTGCGCAGCACTGCCTCTCTTCCCCTACCCTCAACCTCTCAAACCTAATATCACCGCGCCTACGCTTTAATTACCCACTTGACAACTACTTATGCTGACATCTAAGCGGCTGCGCCACTTCGACCCAGCTATTGCAACACAGTTGCGATTACGCTGACGCTTGAAGCGGCGAGTCGACACCGGAAGCCAATGCGCAACTTCAGCGGTGCCTATTGGAAACCGCTTATGCTGCCAAGAGTTCAACGGCTAAGAACCGCTGACGCCGTTGTTGCTCCGCTATGACGCCAGCTGAAATAGGACGCTGACGTTGCATACGCCGCTGCTCCGCTTCTGCGGCTCTGCGACTGCGACTGCGACGAGCTCGCCAGGCCTGGAAGAAGAACTGGGGAGCTGGCCACTGGCCAACAAAAACGCCAGTTCCAGACGACACGCCGAGTTATCAAGATCATTCTATCTCTAATCAAGAAAGACTAACGAATACTTTATTAATAAACTTATAACGTTTGATTAAAACCCTTGGGGTTCTCATTTACTTGATCATGTCCATCACAACCAGCATCCTTTAGTAAGTATTCCAAGATACGTGGTTGTCGCCCATGCGAACAACTCAAACGAACCCAGGAATGTGAGTGTCCTTTATGAGAACGACAACACATTACTTAACTGGCGCCCGAGCAGGGACCACTTCGATTGTGTGATGTGTCATAAAACAATGTAATTAGTGCCACAATTCTCTGAATGAAATTAAATTAAAAAGTGAAAATTAAAAAGTGGAAAATTTTTATTTCTCATTGTGCCACTGTTATGCAGTTAAAATACAAGACAAATCAAATAAAATCAAAATTTTTTCTTCGTAATTGCAACAAAAGAGTGATGAAGAAAAAGAAAAAAAACGCAAAAACACGAAACAAAAACAAAATATCAAGTAATGAAATGTGATAGTGTCATTCGTTTTTTTTTTTTCTTTTTCGCTGCCCTCTTTTGCGCTAGCGCTGCATGCAAGTAAATAATTGCAGCGAAAAAGAATAAAAAAAAAAAAAACAAAAACAAGAAGAGCTGCATAACAACAAGTGTAATATGACGCAATGAAGTGAAGAATTTTTTTTCCACTTATATAAAGTAAATTCAAATGTTAAAATAATTAAGAGAATTTGTGAGTGCTGTCGTTATAAAAAATGAAAGAGGCTGTGATAAATGTGTATGCATTCTCTATACTAAGAGATGCGTGGGTTCGATTCCCTTCGCGGCCTGATAAAAAAAAAACTGATAAAAACGACACATCTTGCGATCGATAGTGGTCTCAGTTTTAGTATAAGAGATAACCACTGTGGCAGCTTCGACCTGCAAGTGGCATTTGTAGTAATAAGAGATAACCACTGTGGCAGCTGCGAGCTGCAAGTGGCATTTTAATAAAAAAAACATAAGGGAAACAAAGCAACAAAAACAAAGTGCTGTGAGTGCAATTGTGTTTCATGTGAATAAAAGTGTGTGGTGATGTGCTGTGTGCCGTTGGAAAGGCCTTGCAATAAGAAAAATGAAATTAAAAAGAGACATTGCGTTTGGCTGCCCAACGGTTCGTGGAATCGTCCTTACCCCAGTAGGCTGTAACAGGCTAAAAAGGATAATAAGGGCCTCCCGTTAAGTGCAAACTCACCCCACTTTGACGCGCGCACAATGCAACCCACACTTGTGCACGAATAAAGTTTTTGTCTAAAAGTGTATGACACTAAAAAATACCCTATAAGAAAAAAAATAAAAATACTACGAAAAAGTAAATAAATAAAGTTGAAGAAAATAATATAATAATATAATAATAATAATTTCAATTGCAACCTTATTTTGGTATTTCACTAATCGAACTTTATATCTTCAACAGATCTGAGAATATATACACAAGCAGACACACGCACATTTAAGAATTAAGACCACAACAACACTGGGTAAGCGACGCACTGTCTCCTCTTGGCTAAAAACAAAAAAAGAACAAGATAAAAAAAATAAAAAAGAAAACAGATAAAGCAAATTAGTATTTTCTCATCATATTGTTGTATCCTTGTTGTCTTGATCTTCATTCGAAAAAAGTAATAATGTCCGTGTCCGAAAGGGAATTGTCCGACAATGAGCGGGGTCTGCTATGCCCTACAGTCCTGAATTTCCTCAAAATCTTGGGCATCCAAGTCTACTACGCACCTTCACAAAAAAGTGAGGTTAACGGTCAAGTAGAAAGATTTCATTCCACATTCCTGGAGATCTATCGTTGCCTTAAGCAAGAATACCCAACCTGTACGATCAGTGAACTTGCTGATATTTCGGTCGATAGATATAATAACTCAATTCACTCTGTCACTCAGAGGAAACCTACTGACGTTTTTTTCAATCGAGCCGCTACTATGGACCTACAGAAACTTGTAGAAATAAAGCATAGGGAGTATGAGGATATCCGGGGTTTGCTACAACATAAGCAAGAGATATCTAATAGCAACAAGAACAAGAATAGGTCCACACCAGTTCAGTACCAGCCTGGACAAGAGATATTTGTAAGAAACAATCAGATAAAAAGCAAGGATAAAAATCGTTTTAACAAGGAGGTAGTCGAAAAAGATAACAGGGTTACGGTAAAGACGCGAACGGGTAAATTTTTTCACAAGTCCCACGTGAAAAAGTGAGGACTCTTATAAAAGTAACGTATTCTTCTGTTCTTATGCCAAGTGGAGGACACTGTGTCCTTATCAAACACTCACACCCACACGGATCATATACGCATGCTTGCCTTTTTCCAAATAAAAGCTATATTGTTTAATTGTCAATTTCATTTAGATTTAAACAAAATTGTTAGCATTAAGCGAAAACTTTTATTGTACTACTAACTTCGTATTACTAACACAATATTCAACATTAGCATCTCATTGCTATCATTACTAACTTCAACTCGAGCGATTCGAATGTTTAAATACGACGGCCCACTGGTGACGCTAAAACAAGGCAGCGGGTGGAGAGTTGATGGGTATTTCAACTTGATCCACATGGTAAATTTAGAGGAGATAGAAGCTGCTATAGAAGCAACAAGGAATGAAGCGCGGGAACTGAACGCGGGACAGATCCGAGTCCTAGCGTTCCACCATATGGAGCAGGCACAACAGATGCTCTCGAAGCTATCGAGAGTGAGGAAAACCCGGTCAATTGACTGGCTTGGATCGGTGTGGAAATGGATTGCAGGATCGCCGGACGCTTCAGACTGGAACGCTATCCTCAACGTGCGGGATAGTCTCGTGGAAAACAACAATCAACAATATAAAATCAACGACAAGCTCTTCGAGACATCACGGAAATCCCTGGAGGCGCTCAATACAATGATTGAGAGGGTCAACACAATTGACAACAACGATCAGGCTGCCATGATTGTTTTACATAAGGCCATGTTGCTGGAGAGTCAAGTGGGTGAACTGAGCAGAGCTTGCCAGTTTGCGAAGGCGGGCCTAGTAAACAGTAATTTACTAGACGAGGCTGAGATACGAGCGCTACTCAAGGAAATGGACTCTTTGCCGTATCAGAGTGCCGTGGAAGCCACGGAGTTCGCGAAGCCTATCATCGTAACAAATGGCACCGCATTACTTTATGTATTGGCGCTGCCAAAGGTGGCCGCTAAGGAGTACCAGATGTTGGTCATCCGGCCAACGATCCGCGCTAACAGGCACATCGACGTTAACTTCGGAAAGTTGCTGGTGGCCCCGGACGAGACGTTCGCTATAACCAAAGACTGCCTGGCAACACCAGCGTTTGTGCGGAGGAGCACCTGACGCCGTTGAGCGAAACGGACTGTATCCCTAGAATATTGAAGGGAGGAAACGCCGAGTGCCATTACGTGACATCCAGTCGACGCGTGGTGGAGCTACTGGAAGACGGAACCCTGTTCTTTACAAACTACAATGGAACTATATACACAGAGGGACAGAGCTACAGCCTCAATGGGACATACCTTATACAGTTCGCGAACGAGACGGTAACTGCGGACAACAAAACTTTCAGAAGCCATTCGCACACGCGCCTGATAGCCATGCCCACCGTGGTCACGAATCTGACAAGTTTGGGCTACCACCTCAACCTGGAGCTGATACACGGGTTAAGCACAAAGAACTTGAATCTACTCCAAACAATGCGAAGAAGGTTAACAATATCTTCTACTACGGAAATCGTTACGATTTTTGTAGTGATATTTGCTATCTTCATGTTTTGGAGGAAGGTCACTCATCAGCAAGCATCTCCAGAAACCGACAAAGACGTGGAATCCAATGCTACTCAAACGGAGGACATCACTGCAACCGATCATAAAGACGTTTAATCTGCGGGACGCAGATATTTAAGGGGGGAGGAGTTAACACCATCCAGTGCGCAGCACTGCCTCTCTTCCCCTACCCTCAACCACTCAAACCTAATACCACCGCGCCTACGCTTTAATTACCCACTTGACAACTACTTATGCTGACATCTAAGCGGCTGCGCCACTTCGACCCAGCTATTGCAACACAGTTGCGATTACGCTGACGCTTGAAGCGGCGAGTCGACACCGGAAGCCAATGCTTCAGCGGTGCCTATTGGAAACCGCTTATGCTGCCAAGAGTTCAACGGCTAAGAACCGCTGACGCCGTTGTTGCTCCGCTATGACGCCAGCTGAAATAGGACGCTGACGTTGCATACGCCGCTGCTCCGCTTCTGCGGCTCTGCGACTGCGACTGCGACGAGCTCGCCAGGCCTGGAAGAAGAACTGGGGAGCTGGCCACTGGCCAACAAAAACGCCAGTTCCAGACGACACGCCGAGTTATCAAGATCATTCTATCTCTAATCAAGAAAGACTAACGAATACTTTATTAATAAACTTATAACGTTTGATTAAAACCCTTGGGGTTCTCATTTACTTGATCATGTCCATCACAACCAGCATCCTTTAGTAAGTATTCCAAGATACGTGGTTGTCGCCCATGCGAACAACTCAAACGAACCCAGGAATGTGAGTGTCCTTTATGAGAACGACAACACATTACTTAACTTACATATATATATTGAGAGAGCAGAGAGAGCGAGAGAGCAAGAACAAAAATTGAGCATAGAGGCATCTTTTATTCAACATTTGACCATCTCGGTCGAGCGCATGAAGCGGAATGATTGTACCTTCGCATATTTTCGTAGCCCGAACCTAAAAAGTGAAGAGCCGAGCAAATGCGAAATTGATAGGCCCTAGGAGTTAGATTTTTCGGTGTTGAAAAACTTTGTACTACATGTCTAGTCTATGTGTTCTCTGGTCAGTGATTCAACAAAAATTGTTAAAAGAGCGAAGAACTTGTCGTGCAGATGCAACTCTGCATTGAGCTTGAAGTTAAAAGAAAAAGTAAAAGAGTCAATATAAACAAATATTTTAGTAAAACGATTGAAATCAAAATGAATATTGGAAAGAAAGGTATGTTATTTTATTATACGTGTTTAAAAACGTGTTTTAAAACATTATATTTACTAATAAATCGTTTGTTTTGTCAGTGTCTCCATATGTGTTTTGTCGTATATATTAATGATTTTCAGGTAAAGTTTCAATTGTGATCCCCCCTTCACCCCCTCTAGCGACTTTTTTTGTGGTATTTATTAAACTTTTAAGATTATAAAACTTTTAAATTTAGCTGCCAGAATCTGCCAGGCTTCGTGGTAAAATTCGCAGAACATAGCCTCAAATTTAGACATTTTTAAGGTTATGTGAATGCTTTGTTGTTTTGATTGTGCTGTTGAGTTATAAATGTTTGTAGATATGTGCCGTACTGTCCATTTTGTATTATTTTAACGATATAGATTATAGAGAATGCTTTATTATCGATTGGCGAGCTTTCGGAGGAAGCTGCTGAATCTAATAATAAAGAAATTTGGAAATGTAGACTTCAGCACAGTCGAAAGGTCTCACGCACTTTAACAAACACAGATGTTATGAATACGTTACTCTTAAGATCAGATCCATTTATAACAAAGACAGCTCCCCAAGAGAGATAAGTCGATTTTATCATCTGTGCATGAATTATTAGACAATTCATTTTAATTTGATGTTATTATTATTTATTTTGTATTATCCAATTGTTATTATTTTTTTAAGTATATATTTTTAATTTGTAATCATTAAAATATTTAATAAACTGATACCAGCATTTTTTATATATATATATATATTTTTTATATTATTATTATTATTATTTATATTATTATTATTATTATTATTTATATTATTATTATTATTTTTTTTTTTTTTTTTGCTGGGAATCAACGCCAGATATAAACATTACTTTATATTAGCATTGCTGCAAAATTTCAGCCCTCTATCTCTGTAAAAAGTAATTATGGCCGTTGCTTCATACAAGCAGAACCAGTGTGCAATGATCTAAAACACAAGTCGCTGCTGCGTCGCATTTGACTGCTTATAGCTGCAGGAAAGCTATTGATAGCCGACCTCAGAGCCCGGATAATAATCCGATTGAGAACATGTAAGAAAGCTGTAGTTGAGACAGCTCCACTACGCAACTGATATTTTAATAATTCTTTACGTCTCTGCTTACACAAGAAATACACACGCACACACACGCACACAGACACATATAGGCACGCACGCATAAGCACGAATGGACTACAATGTCGGCTTATTAGGGGAACTTAATTGTTTAAAAACTTTTCTTGTGGATGTACTTGCTTCGTGAAACTTTTAGATCGTGATTATAACATTAAAGTGAGGTCCTAGGCAGCGTTTGAAAATGCTACGCTACTCCGTAGTTTTGCTAGTGTGTGCTCTAGTGTGCTCTGCTCTGCTCTCGTAGTTTGTTGTGTTAAAATCTGTAGCGATAGCAATAGCACAAAACAAAATGATGTGCTACGATCTGCCGCAGCGGTAGCTGAAAACGGATAGCGAAAGCGATAGCTGAAAACAGAAAGCGAGATGAAATCATAGCAAGATGAGAACAGAGCCAGATGAGAACATAGCGAGATGATAACAGAGCGAGATGAGAGTAAAACAATTGTGCTAGAGCGGTATGAGCAGCAGCAGATCTTTTTTGGGTTTGTTTTTACTGCAATTGCAATATTAATTGAATTAAGCACATGGAATGGAACGCTTTCTTCAGTTACAAGACCAATATATGACCGAATTAAGGTTTTTCTGTTGATTTTCACTTTTACTAGTTGATGTTTTAAACTTTTAGAAGTGGCAACAGAATCACTAATCTCACTTCCTTTATCATCGATTTGAAATTCGTGCAACAATAAATGCTTTTTAAAATTAAAAACGCGATCTTTTTTTAAAAGTCTTTCGCATTTTTTGCAGTTAATATAATCGTCATCACTTGCATCGAAATATTTATTAATAGTAAAATTCTTTTTGTGCGGTGGCATGTTTGCACATTGAATCAATACTTTGAAGTGCCACATTTTCAGTCTACTACAAAGTAATATGAAACAAGTAAGAAAACTCTAGTCGAGAGTGCTCGACTAGATACTACCCTGAACCCAACAAATAACAAGTAAGAAAGCTCTAGTCGAGACTGCTCGACTACGAGATCCCCTGAACCCTTGGAGTGTTAGCTATTTCAATCATTTTTCGTGTCTTTCAGCTTACACAAGAAACACGCACACGCACGAACGCACGCACAGGCATACATACACACAAACGCATACAGACACAAACGCATACACACACTCACATACACACACACATACACAAACACATACACACACATACACACACAAGCACCCACGCATAAACACGCATGGGATGGATGGATGGATATGCATATAATCTTCAGATTATGATTATAACATGGATATGCATGTAATTGCCAAAGCACAAGTCTCTAGTATTTGAAATACGCTTTTTACAAAAGTGAGGGTGAGGGGGTGAATTTAAGGGTGGGGGGTAAATTTTAACAAAAACCGAAATTGTATAAATTGCATGTAAGCATACATTAAAAATTTGGAGACTCTAGCAATAAAGGTGTAGAAGATATAATTTTATAACTAGTTTTCGATAAGGTTTTTTATCGATAAAAAAGATCGGGATGAGTTATCGAATTTTAATGATAAACTTGATATGCGCGCTGTAATTACGGACATTTTAAAAAAATTTGAAGTCTCTAGCTCTTATATTTTCTGAAATCGACGCGTTCATACATACGGACAGACGGACAGACAGACGGACAGGGCCAAATCAACTCAGCTCGTCACCCTGATCAAGAATATATATACTTTGTGGGGTCTGCCACGCCTCCTTCTGCCTGTTACATACATTTCAACAAAACCATTATACCCTGATTTTTTCCCATTGAAAATGGGTTCAGGGTATAAAAAGTATGTATGTATGTATGTACATGCATATACATGCATGCATATACATACATATACACTAGCTCGTGTTTATAAATTGGCATTGCCTAAATACAGCGCTAATCATTGATGCGATTAATATTAATGAAGAATCTTTTTATTATATTTGTAAAAAAAAAAGTAAGGATTCTATACATATGTATAGATAAATTAATCAACTGCGTGTTTACTTCGAAATGTGCATGTATGTACGTACACATTTTTACAAGTATGTTAAGTTCTTGCTTTTGAAACGTATTCATAGCAATTATTTATTGCAAAAATACTTACATATGTATATGGCATTACTGATTTGAAATCTTTTTTTTTTTAATTGTTCATGCTGATAATGCCCAAATTGAGGTCGTTAGCTATATCTGTGCCTCTTGATGATACTCGTGTTATTTTGTTTTCTCTAGTAATATATTTTATTGAACAATATTATACAGTATCGCTTCCCGAAATTTAAGCAGTCAACATTTTAGTTTAGCATAAAAAACGTAATTTCTTTTCCAAGTCCATCTAGTACATTTAGTGTTGTCTTTATTAGTCACAAATACCGCAAATTAGTGCTGGGCGCAACATCGATGTAACATCGATACATCGATGTTTGTTTTTCGATGATCGATGTTTTGTATAAATGTTCCCACCACTAAATTTACTGGTTTCTTTACCAGGGTGACCGAATATGGTATTTTAAATACTTTTTGGTATTTTATCAGCTCTAATTTTGCTCAAAAGTATTTCAATGGTATATAGGTATTTAGAAGCATTTTTCTTAGATTTTATGGTATTATATGGTATTTTCAGCTTGGTCACACTTTAAGACTTAATGAATCGAATCACTAACCAGAGAACACATAGACTAGACAACTAGTGGAAAGCTTTTTGCACGCTTTTTTTGAGGCTTTAACACCCCAGACAACTTTGGACTCGCTCGGCTCCTTACTTTTAGGTTCGAGCTACGAAAAAATACGAACGCACAATCATTTCGCTTCATGCGCTCGACCGAGATGGTCAACTTTTGAACAAAAGATCCCTCTATGCTCAATGTTTCCCTTGCTCTCTCTCTCTCTCTCGATGCTCTCTGCTCTCTCGAATGTGTATATGTATGTATACATGTGAGGCTCCCATTGTGAGCACAAGCAGCAGCTCACGAAAATTGAAATTTCGCAGCAAGAACCCATGTCTTCCCTTCTGAGTGAAGAGTATACCGAACTTTTCAAACCGTTTGCCATGCGTTTGCGTTATTATTTGTGGGAAGAGTATGAAAGCGTTGGTGCGCATAATGAAAATGTTTTCGCGACAAGCATGCACACACACACTTGCAGTATGCTACATGTACTATGAGCATTTGTATGCCTGTGTGCAAAGCCCTTGCTGGCTATCAGTGTTACCGAAACTTTTTCAGTAAAAGTAGCAAAACCAAGGGCTGAAAGTAGCTAGAAGTAGCCAACTTTCTTCTAAAATAGCTGAAAAAGTAGCAAATAAGAAAACAGTGCTGTTTTTTTCATAAAAAGTCAACTTTATTAATTTAATTCCGATAATATCTCATCTATGACCACCAACTGGTAATTTTCACCATTGTCGCTTTTATAATTTGCCTTTTTAAGGTAGTTGAGTGGAGCGCTATACTCATAGCAACATTTGCCATGTCGGCGTAATCCATATCTTTTGTAGACATACAATCTTAATGAAACTTTCAAAACGTGATCATATAGTTAAAATGTGTGTACATTCCAAAGCACAAGTCTCTAGTACTTGAAATGCGTTTTTTACAAAATGGCGGCGAAGAGGGTGTGGTATCCAAAATTATACCCTGATTTCCCATTTTCTGATTAATTGATAAGAAATGAATTTTGCATAACATATTAGAAAGTCTACCTATTCTTCAGTTGAAGTATTAATTCTACACAAAACTTAGTACATTTAAATCATTTACATTTAAAAAGTATCGAATCCAATTTTGTTATAAGTTCGCTTGTATTTTAGCTAAATGTAATATTTGAAAATAGCCAGATTTGTAGCTAATAGCTGTTTGAAAATTTGTGTAGCAATCGGCCTTAAAAAGTAGCCAGATCTAGCTACAAAATAGCTGATTCGGCAACACTGCTGGCTATAGCAATTTGAAATCCTAGCATTTGCATTTGGTCGATCTTGTGAAGTGCTCACACTTACATAAATATATTTGATTGTGTGTACGCAGGGGCCGCGATGCTCACAAATGATGGGGTAATCATTGTGGAAGCAGTTCAGTGCCTTTATATGTATGTGCGTGTGTGTATGTTTATAAGTGTATGCATGCGACATGAGCATTGACGTGTGCCTACGACAACTTAGAATTGTGTGAACGATTTTGGGTTTGACCGGAAGAGGCGCGCTTATATTTAAGTAGATGATTTTATTTCAATGATCGTGGGTTTGCCTATCAGAATGATTTTTGCTAGAAATGTAGTACCTGATCAATCCCAGTGGCCAAATTGGAATGCGATTTTCGATCCCTTGTACCTGCACATATACAGGTGAAATTTACCTTTTTAATAAGAAGCATGTGTATGTACATACATACATATTCTGGCTAAATGGACCCATTTTAAAGAGTGCATCCGTTAGATGTCATAAAAATCATGCAATTAAAAAATACCTTTAAAAGTAATAGGAAGTGCACTTGTTACTTTAGTTAATCATCTACTATTTCGTTTACATATTTCTACATATTTCGTTTTTTATAAAATAGATATTTTATTGGGAAGGTGCGAGCTTGACTGAATGGCACTTAATACTTTTCATTTTCTTAGTCGAATAGTTTTATAAGTTTAAATTTGTTTCTTCTTAAATAGCCCTCAAATACATATGTACATATACGCAAATACATACATACATATGTATATATAATTGTATATGTAAGCCTGCACGCATAGTATCAAGCATTCCAGCCTTATACACGCGCTCATTTGTATGTGTGTATGTACACATAAATGCGTGCTCTAGCATATTCTAAGAATCCCGTTGCGATTGATTTGTCATTGCATTGTTTTTGAATTTCCAGCCGCTACACTGGCTTTTCTGTGCTATGCGGCGTCATAACAATAATGTGATTTCGTTTTAACTACTCTTGATCGAAACGACGCGGTGGTGCTGTAGGCTGAAGCGCCGACGATCTTTATTTTAGCTATTTTGACAAACATGCTGTTTGGGTTGGGGGCGAGTTCAAATTCCGCTGAAAACACTTTTTTGTAAATTGCAAATTTTTGTTATTTTAGCTTTTTTATATTTTATTAATTTTATAAAAATGTTTCCTTCCGTGCTATCAATGCCTATTAAGCCTACTTATGTGTACATATACATAAATAGATGGCTGACGCATAGAAATGTCGCAATTCGGGCACTGTAAATGCCGATTGCCACGCCCCTAGTAGCCGCAGACTCCTCAATTTTAGCCAGTTTTTAGAATGAGCAACCGGTTACCTAAATGCAAAATTTGAATTCTTATGCTCAAAAAATGTGAAAATTACAGGGTATTTTTCGATATGCCACGCCTCTAAAGAGGCTTAAAAATTATTTTTGGGGCATCGAGAGAGGAGGCCACCAGTAACTTAACTATCCAAATTTGAAGCTTCTAGCTCTTAAACTGTAGGAGATATCAACTTTTGCGGTTTGCCACGCCCCCTATGGGCGGAGATATATCCGCCATAGCTTGTGATCTTGGGTGATCGGCGCGGACATACATACCAAATTTCAGCTTTCTAGCTCTTCAACAAACATGATTTCTGGTATATCGGAAAATGAATTTTCCGATTTGCCATGCCCCTAGTGGGCGGATCGGGAAAATTTGAACACTTTATAAATCGGAGATATACACGAGTATGTGTTCCAAATTTCAAGTCTCTAGCTTCAATAGCGCCGAAATAGATTGCGTTCATACGGACAGACGGACGGACATCAAGACGGACATTGCACAAAACCAATATACTCATTTCACTTTCGTGAATGAGTCTAAAAATTTTATCGGGGTACACTTATATGTTTATTAAATGCTTTACAATATATTGGCTAGTGGACTATAAAAACTTGAAATGAAATACGCATGTCGAAATTACTGATTAAGTCATAAAGGCTCATTTGGCAGTCACTCTACAATTCAAACAATACAAAAATGACAAACTACTGAATCGCCAGACAATTATTATCCCATCTCATACATACATACACATATGTATGCAAATGTATGTGCTCCCTCAAAGGCCAATCAACGGTAAATTTTGGGTATTACAATTTGCTCAGGCAGCAAGAGTTACGCACACAGGCCACAAATGCTCACACATGTTTCCAGAGACTGCAAGTGTGTGTATGCTTGCCCGTCGCGAAATCATATTCTTTATGCGTATCAACGCTTTCCTACCCTTCCCACGAATAACCATCGAAACGCTTACATTTTCATTGCATGAGCGTGACAAAATCTTTTATGATTTGGGTATACTCTTCACTCAAAAGGAAAGAGCTGGGATCGTCGCCAACAAATTTCAATTTTTGTGCGCTGCTGAGTTCGGTGATTTGAGCGACCATAGAGAGAGATAGAGAGAGAGAGTAGGACAAAAGCGCATAGTCGTGCTTCATATAAGAATAGCACCATTTCGTTTGAGCGCTTGCAGCGCACCACTGTTAAAAGACACAGTCAGTGCTGCCAGAATTTTGAAGGCAAGAATTGCTAGAATTTCAAAAAAAAGTTGCTAAAATTGCTAAAAAATTTATTAAAATTGCTAAAAGAAATGGCCAAATTTTGTTAAAATTTTATATGTTAAATTTATTACTTTTATTTATGATTAAGTTTTTAAATGATAGTTAAAATGTCGTCCAATTGTTCCAATATACTTTCTTCATCATTAATAGCATATTTGGAGCTGCATCTGCTATGCATATCGCGTCGCCCACTTCAATAAGCTCAAGGCTTAGAAATGTTGAGACAATTGTGCCTTTACTATTGCTGAAATAGTTAATAGCAACTCCTAAAGATTTAAGAAAATTTAAACAATTCATCTAGCAAAAGACTGAATCACCAATATCAGCCCGCAAATTTTCCGCAAAGTGCTCGGCAAGAACATTTTTTATTATATGACTTCTCTTTGTTCTGCCCAATTTTATGTTTGCTGCCGATTGGCAAGCTGCAAATTGGTGCGCACATAATTGCGACAAATGATCGCTTGTCACTATTGCTGCGTGTTTTGCAATGTATGTATAGGCACAGTGCAGCCTCATGCTCCTCCGTCTTGTCACTTTTTACAACAAAAGGCAACTTGTTTTTTTTTTGTGTACACGCACCCATCGCTCTTATACATTTTTTTGTGGCAGCGTGGTGGCGCACATCATAAAGCTTCGCGCCAATAGTGCACTTGCAATAGGCGCAATAGGCCCTTGTTGAGTCTGTGTCATCCTTGCGAATCCACTCTTTAAACTCGCCACTCAACCACACATCGCGAAATTTTTGGGTATACGTTTTTGGCGTATTTTATAAAACTTTTAATGAATCTAACAAAAAGGCATACAATTTAAAGCTCAGCGCACTAATGACACTCGATCACTTTCGATGAATTTGTAAACTACTTATTGTTCACAACTATTGAACTATTGTTCACAAGTTTGTGCATTTATCGATATTGTTATGATTTTGAACAAGTTGAGTTCTTTTTAAGATGATGTTATTGTGAGATCACAAAAATCACAAAATTGCTAAAAGTTGCATAATTTTTTTTTAAAAATAGCTATATTTGTGGCTAATAGCAATTTAAAAAAAAAATTGCAAACTCAAATTCAAAATTGCTAGATCTAGCAACTTAATGGCTAAAATGGCAGCACTGGACACAGTAGGTTGCGCAAAGAGCAGTCCCGTTACTTTTAATGTTAACTAACAGCACTCTTGTGACGTCATATTATCAGATTTTCCTATGTTGTCCAGGCTGAAGCTTGGCAGGCACTTCAGCACAGATCGGCTAAGTGGTCGAAAACAACCAAAATTAAGTATATATAAGGAAATTTCAATAGCCTAAAATTTCAATAACTTAAAAATGGCCAATCATTAACTTTATTACCATAAAATAAAGAAATTAAGTATACAATGGAATGAACTGGAAAGCCTCTTGAATGCAGCAATGATATGGCCAAAATGGCCAATAAGTCAGCAGGAATTGTTGACGGACATAGTTAAGCGGATTCTAGCCATCAGTATTGTTTATTTATGACAATTTACCTACACATTCAAATATAGTACACTCTGAAGCTGCATCAATAAAGGTGCTGCTCACACCTGCTGTCATGTCAGAAGCATCCAGTGGAATGAAATAAAATTTGTGTATTAATTGTCAAGTCGAAAACTTGTATGATTATGAGTATTGAAACCTAAAGAAACACATAATCTGTCTGAATCAGCTCTTAAAACCTGGACAGAAGCTAACAATGCGGCGTATCATCAATGGCCATCGGATTTGTAATATAAAGAATGAAATTAGTACATATAATGATGCGGATTAATGGGAAATGCATGATACTTAGTAGTAACTCTTTAGTTTTACAAATTCAAGCCTTAGATAGTAAGATTTAATCCATTATATGCAAAAGTAAAAGTGGTCAAGAGATAGCATGATCAATAACTGCTTAGAAAACGGGTTAGAGTATAAAAATTAGCAAAAACCTTTATATTTTCCGATTCGTGAATCTATATAGAACATGTGATTAGCCGCCCAGCTCATTTTATTTAGTCTACTAGTTTTAAGACAAATAACAGTGTCAAAGTTGCTTGATTTTCATACAAATTCAAACGCGCGCCCACCATCACTCAATCGTGGCAGCGCACTGACTTTGTCGTGCAATATTTTCACTGCTCGAACCTCCAGCGACCGAGCCGAACAAATACGAAGTAAAGTGGTCGACCAACTTAACATTTTCTGCTGTAGAAATATTTGTTCTACATGTCTAGTCTATGTGTTCTCTGGTCAGTGATACAATGCTGCAAAAATATCGGATCGGAATCATGTAAACGATATTTTCGAATTTTCTTAGTATCGATATATCGAAAAAAAGGGTTATTCTTGGCGTTGGCTTTAACTGGGTAAGAAGCGCATTTCTTTAATTTTGCTAAATTTTTATAAATAATTGATTAATTTAATTTAAAAAAATTTTTTTAAAAATTGGGATTAATCAGGTACCACATGTTTAAAAAACATTCATTCTGATAGGCAAACCCACGATCATTGTATGAAATCAGGTACATAAGCGCGCCTTTTCAATTAAAACCCAAATTTACTAAATGTTATGTTTTTTTATTTAAAGCTTCGCCAATTTTAATTATAATATAGAAAATTTTGTAAGAATTCAGCATATTTTTTTACTTTTCTTAATAATGGCACCTAAGCTAAAAGAGGCATCGATAGCACAGAGGAAAATGATCCTGCATTTGGATGATCAATGAAAATTTTATGCATAAACTAGAGAGATAATAGAAAGAAGCCGATTTTCTATTCGAAGCTACGTGCAGCGCTCCAAGGAAGCCCGCAATCTGCAAAGTTCATAAAAATACATATATGTCGCCTTAAGTTGTTGAACAGTCATGACTGCTGGAAAATCGTTCGAAAGGTGCATGTGAATCCCAAAATAACATCTACACAGATTTCTGCTGAAGTTACAAAAGAAATGTGGAACGATATGCACCCGATTACGATACGAAGAGTACTGCACATGGCCAAATACAAAGTGCGTATGGCTAGTCGAAAACCGTGCATCTGTGATGAGTGGAAAATCTATATATTTCGATCGGATGGGCGTTAAACTGCTAAGAGAATGCCGAATACCTCGTTTCACAAAATCAAAATTACACCAAGCTTTAAGCATGGTGGTTGTGGGGTGATGGTCTGGGGTTGCATATCTACTGCAGGTGTGCCCGAATTGGTATTTGTAGACGGGATAATGGACAAACATTTGTATCTAAATATTTTGAGTGACAACCTTTGAAAAAATTTTGAAAAGCTACAACTACCAAGCTCGTTCACATTTCAGCATGACAATGACCCCAAGCATTCTGCCCATATCGTCAAAATATGGCTACCGCCCATGTGTTACCGCACCCACCACTATCTCCAGACCTAAATAGGATTGAATACTCGTGGAAAAAATTGGATAGGCGCATCTCAAAACGGGTAATAACCATAGCTCGCAAATAACTGTTAACACTTTTTCGTTGTCTGCAAAAAAGTGTCTTTCACTGACACAGTCAAAAAAACTAAGACAGAAACTGTTTTTGTCGCGTCTGGCTTAGCTCTCTCGCGCTCTGAGGGAGACAGTTGTTTCTGTTTTCGTTTCCTCAAGTCAAACACTGATCGTTTGCTTGAGTTAAATGAAGCAAACGGTAAGTTGCGTTTCTATGGGTAATCATGCGCGATTGCTGCGTTCTTTTTGTATGTATGTATGCGTGTATTTACATGCACACGAAGGCAAAAGCAATTTCTGCTGAGTTTTTTAGTCAAAGTGTTTTTTGCTGAGAGCCTTTGTGTGAGGGAAAATCGTGAGAGCGTCACACGAATGAGTCATCGCATTGCGTCTGAGCGAAACAGATGCTAAAGAAAACAGAGAATGACGCTCAGAGTGAGACGTGTCTGCACTTTTTTTTTGCTTATGATGCGAGGAAGAGAATAAACGAAAAAACGCTCAACTCTCATTTGCAAGCTCTGGTAATAACAAAACAAGCCGACCTAAATCAAGCTCTTATTGAGGAATGCAAAAAATTAGTGAAGACGTCATTTAAAAATAATTTTGTTCGATGCCAAACCTATTATTAGCCATTATTAAAGTTTTAAGGATACATACCCAATGTTAATAATGGTAATTATCAAATTTGTTCATTTTTATGTTTTTATACCCTGAACCCATTTTCAATGGGAAATCAGGGTATAATGGTTTTGTTGAAATGTATGTAACAGGGAGAAGGAGGCGTGGCAGACCCCACAAAGTATATATATTCTTGATCAGGGCGACGAGCTGAGTTGATTTGGCCCTGTCCGTCTGTCTGTCCGTCCGTCCGTCTGTCCGTCTGTCCGTATGTATCAACGCGTCGATTTAAGAAGATATAAGAGCTAGAGACGGACTTTTTTTAAAATGTCCGTAATTACAGCGCGCATATCAAGTTTATTATTAAAAATCGATAACTCATCCCGATCTTTTTTTTATCGATAAAAACCCTTATCGAAAACCAGTTATAAAATTATATCTTCTACACCTTTATTGCTAGAGTCTCCAAATTTTTAATGTATGCTTACATGCAATTTTTACAATTTCGGTTTTTGTTAAAACTTACCCCCACCCTTAAATTCACCCCCTCACCCTCACTTTTGTAAAAAGCGTATTTCAAATACTAGAGACTTGTGCTTTGGCAATTGCATGCATATCCATGTTATAATCATAATCTGACATGAAGATCGTACGTCCACAAAAAAAGTTATTAAGCGATTAAGTTCTCATAGTAAGCGCTCACTGCCGCCCATGCGCGTTTATGCTTGTGTGTGTATATGTATGTAATTGTTTGTGTATGTGTGTGTGTGTGTGTGTGTGTGTGTGTGTGTGTGTGTGTGTGTGTGTGTGTAAGTGTGTGTATGTATGCCTGTGTGTGCGTGCGTGCGTGTGTGTGTGTGCGTGTTTCTTGTGTAAGCTGAGACACGAAAAATGATTGAAATAGCTAACACTCCAAGGGTTCAGGGGATCTCGTAGTCGAGCAGTCTCGACTAGAGCTTTCTTACTTGTTATTTGTTGGGTTCAGGGTAGTATCTAGTCGAGCACTCTCGACTAGAGTTTTCTTACTTGTTTCATATTACTTTGTAGTAGACTGAAAATGTGGCACTTCAAAGTATTGATTCAATGTGCAAACATGCCACCGCACAAAAAGAATTTTACTATTAATAAATATTTCGATGCAAGTGATGACGATTATATTAACTGCAAAAAATGCGAAAGACTTTTAAAAAAAGATCGCGTTTTTAATTTTAAAAAGCATTTATTGTTGCACGAATTTCAAATCGATGATAAAGGAAGTGAGATTAGTGATTCTGTTGCCACTTCTAAAAATTTAAAACATCAACTAGTAAAAGTGAAAATCAACAGAAAAACCTTAATTCGGTCATATATTGGTCTTGTAACTGAAGAAAGCGTTCCATTCCATGTGCTTAATTCAATTAATATTGCAATTGCAGTAAAAACAAACCCAAAAAAGATCTGCTGCTGCTCATACCGCTCTAGCACAATTGTTTTACTCTCATCTCGCTCTGTTATCATCTCGCTATGTTCTCATCTGGCTCTGTTCTCATCTTGCTATGATTTCATCTCGCTCTCTGTTTTCAGCTATCGCTTTCGCTATCCGTTTTCAGCTACCGCTACGGCAGATCGTAGCACATCATTTTGTTTTGTGCTATTGCTATCGCTACAGATTTTAACACAACAAACTACGAGAGCAGAGCAGAGCACAAACTTTTTTTTGTTAGGCTATGGCTCTGCTACGGCTCTCGACAAAAACGAGAGCGGTAGCGAGAGCAAAACGAAAAACTACGGAGTAGCGTAGCATTTTCAAACGCTGCCTAGGACCTCACTTTAATGTTATAATCACGATCTAAAAGTTTCACGAAGCAAGTTCATCCACAAGAAAAGTTTTTAAACAATTAAGTTCCCCTAATAAGCCGACATTGTAGTCCATTCGTGCTTATGCGTGCGTGCCTATATGTGTCAAATTAAAATGAATTGTCTAATAATTCATGCACAGATGATAAAATCGACTTATCTCTCTTGGGGAGCTGTCTTTGTTATAAATGGATCTGATCTTAAGAGTAACGTATTCATAACATCTGTGTTTGTTAAAGCGCGTGAGACCTTTCGACTGTGCTGAAAACTACATTTCCAAATTTCTTTATTATTAGATTCAGCAGCTTCCTCCGAAAGCTCGCCAATCGATAATAAAGCATTCTCTATAATCTATATCGTTAAAATAATACAAAATGGACAGTACGGCACATATCTACAAACATTTATAACTCAACAGCACAATCAAAACAACAAAGCATTCACATAACCTTCAAAATGTCTAAATTTGAGGCTATGTTCTGCGAATTTTACCACGAAGCCTGGCAGATTCTGGCAGCTAAATTTAAAAGTTTTATAATCTTAAAAGATCAATAAATACCACAAAAAAAAGTCGCTAGAGGGGGTGAAGGGGGGATCACAATTGAAACTTTACCTGAAAATCATTAATATATACGACAAAACACATATGGAGACACTGACAAAACAAACGATTTATTAAAAAATATAATGTTTTAAAACACGTTTTTAAACACGTATAATAAAATAACATACCTTTCTTTCCAATATTCATTTTGATTTCAATCGTTTTACTAAAATATTTGTTTATATTGACCCTTTTACTTTTTCTTTTAACTTCAAGCTCAATGCAGGGTTGCATCTGCACGACAAGTTCTTCGCTCTTTTAACAATTTTTGTTAAATCACTGACCAGAGAACACATAGACTAGACATGTAGTACAAAGTTTTTCAACACCGAAAAATCTAACTCCTAGGGCCTATCAATTTCGCATTTGCTCGGCTCTTCACTTTTTAGGTTCGGGCTACGAAAATATGCGAAAGCACAATCATTCCCCTTCATGCGCTCGACCGAGATGGTCAAATGTTGAATCACTGACCAAAGAACACATAGATGAGACATGTAGAACAAACTTTTTCACCACCGAAAAAATGTGCATTAGGGACTACTCACCTTCGTAGTTGCTCGGCTCCGTCTCTTACGGCTCGAGCAGTGAAAATACAACACTACAAAGTCAGTTCGTTGCGAGCGCTGAAACGAAATGGTCCCATTCTTATATGAAGCAAGGCTATGCGCTATTTGTCCTACTCTCTCTCTCTCTCTCACTCTATCTCTCTCTTTGGTCTCTCAAATCACCGAACTCAGCAGCGCACAAAAATTGAATATTGTTCGCGACGATCCCAGCTCTTTCCTCTTGAGTGAAGGGTATACCGAAATCATAAAAGCATTTGTCACGCTCATGCAAACAAAATGTAAGCGTTTCGATGGTTATTCGTGGGAAGGGTATGAAAGCGTTGATACGCATAAAGAATATGATTTCGCGACGGGCAAGTACACACACACTTGTAGTCCCTTGCTACATGTATGAGCATTTGTGACCTGCGTGCGTTACTCTTGCTGCTTGTAGCAATTTTAAAGCCCAGCATTTGCATTTGGTCGGTCTTACGGACTGTCATAACCACTTTAAACAGATGTACTATGTATGAACATACATACATATGTATGTACATAAGTACATTTATATATTATTATTGCTAATCATGTTTATAAATGTGTTTATATCCGTAAATAATTATATATAATTAAAATTATTTTATTTCAATTCAATTTACTCATTAATTCAACTAAACTAAGAACTACAACTCCAACTTGTTAATCATCGTGAGGCGGTGATCGGCGAGCCGCCTCACACCCCCCCCCCCCCCCCCCCCCCCCCCTTACTTAACAAGGAGACGACCACGGCTCCTGTGGCCGCCACCGTGACATTATACACGCCGTTCTCCGACGACACTTTGAAGCGCGTGCGGCGGTGTCGCCGACTGCAGGCGTCAGTTTCCCTCTTCACTAGCTCCACAACCTCCTCCGCCAAATCCGTGCCATCCGGACGCACTGTCCGATTCCGCCGGATGGATTGGAACGCCCCCCGTTCTGTGCCATCCTCCGTGCTTGACCGGGACGCCTCGTCCGACTGCCAACCCTCGAGAACGTCATCGAGCTCCCTTTCAACATCTTCCGACTAGCGTATGCAATCACCTTCTCCTCGCCCTCGACCTCTTGCGTAAGCACCGCGCCCAAGCCGTAATCGCTGGCATCCGTCTGCAGCACGAACCTCGCCGAAAAGTCGGGACACGCCAACACTGGCGCGGTCGTGAGACTTTCTTTGGGTTTCTTCAATGATTCCTTCTGCTCGTCGCTCCATTCCCATTTCTGGCCCTTCTTGGGAGTCTCGTCATCGGTTCCACCATCGACGCAAAGTTCGGCACAAATCGCCTGTACCACGACGCCATTCCCAAACACTGTCGTAACTCCTTGAGGGTCGAGGGTGCCGGAAAACGGCGAATCGCCTCGACCTTTGCGGGATCCGTGCATATAGCTTCTTCACTGATGACATGTCCAAGATAGACCAACCTTTTCCTGAAGAAATTGCACTTCTTCCGGTTTATTCGAAGGTTGGCTTTCCTCAACCGGCGGAGGACCTCCCTCAAGTTCTCCACATGCTGCGCTTTCGTGGCGCCGATCACCACGATGTCATCTAAATATGCAAATGCGTGCGGCTCCATGTCCTGTCCTATTACTGTGTCCAGCGCTCTCCGGAACGTAGCATCACTCGCCATTGAAATAATCCTCTCCCTGGCACCGTGAATGCCGTGCATTCCCTGCTGTCCGCCGCCATGGGGATCTGCCAGTATCCGCTCTTCAAATCCAGGGTGGATATGTATCGTGCGTGTCTCAGCCTCTCGAGGATGTGATTGATCCGTGGAACGGGGTAGGCGTCTGGGATTGAATGTGCATTTAGCTGTCTGTAGTCCACACACATTCGCCAATCTCCGGTCTTCTTTTTTACTAAGACGATGGGTGCACTATGCGGACTACGCGACGACTCGATAGCTCCAGCTCGAATCAATTCGTCTACCTGTTCGTCAATCACCTTCCTCATAGCCGGATTCTTGGGGTAATATCTTTGCTTAAGAGGCTTATCATCCCGCATCCTTATGCTATGCTCGGCGATATTTGAGACTCCGTCGAGCCCCTCGAAAAGCTCTGCTTCCAAGAACTCCTTCAACTCGTCCTCCAGGTCCTCCGGCCACCCTGCGCCGTCAGGGGAAAACTCCGTAGTCTCCTCATCGTCTTCTCGGCCTATTGAGCCCCCCGGTGACTGGCTACTCCGAATTTCGCCTACGTCCTCCCGCCAACTTAACTTCCGGGGGCCACTCCTTCGGCTCTTCCTCCAGATCCTTCGTCCTCGCTAGCTGAGGACACTTCCTGAGTTCTTCCTTCGGCGTCCGGCGACCTCTTTTGATCGACTGGGCAGGTAGCCCGCCACTCTTTGACGTGCCCTGCCCATCGACCGGCAATCCTCCGCCCGCCGACGCCGCGCCCCCCTTCTGCGACGGGGAACCACACGGTGCCTCGGGGCCTTCCGTTCTTGTCCGCAAATCCCTGATCGAGCAAGCGGTTGTGGCCCCCCAGACCGGTCGCTCTCTTTCGATACATTTGACCCGCTTCTGAGGGACGTCCCCTCGTTCGACTCCTCCTTCGCCCTCATGGTGAGCGCTGCGTTGCCACAATATACCGTGGTGTCTATGGCGCACAAGAAGTCCATCGCCTGACCCCCAATCACCACCGCCGCTACGATCTTCCCCTCCTCCACTGAAAGGGGATTCTTCGCCTCACTGGGATTAATGAGGTACTACATTTAAAACAAGTAAGAAGACTAGTCGAGACTGCTCGACTAGGAGATACCCTGAACCCTCTTAACTGATATTCTAATCAGTCTGCACTTCTTTTCGACACTCATACATACACACGCACGTATTAGAACGCGCTCTGCTAACTGCGCAGTAAGCAGCGACTGCGCTTGTACTGCGCTGTAGTGTGGTCAACATTATAAGAATTTATTTGTTGAATAATTCAATTTCTAGACGTACAATCTTAATGATACTTTGAGCGCGTAATCATATGGTGAAAATGTATGTACATTCCATACTTGAAATACGCCTTTTACAAAGGTGATGGTGAGGGGGTGGATATAGAGGTGGGGGTAAATTACAAGAAAAATCGAAAACAAAATACATATAAGTCTACATTTAAAATTGCGAGCTCTAGCTCTAAAGATGTAGGAGATATAATTAAATAACTAGCTTTCGATAAAGTTTTTGATCGATAATAAAATATCGGAAGTAGTTATCGATATATAAAGAAAAACTTGATATGCGCGTGATATACACGGACTTAGGAAAAAATTTCAAGTCTCTACCTTTTATATCTTCTGGGATCGAAGCGTTCATACATACGGACAGACAGACAGACATGGCCAAATCGACTCAGCTCGTCGCTCTGATCAAGACGTGGGTTCTGCCACGCCTCCTTCTGCCTGTTACATACATTTCAACAAAACCATTATACCCTGATTTCCCATTGAAGATGGGGTCAGGGTATAAAAAGCTATAAGTGACCAAAATACCTCATAAATCATTATTTTTCTATAATTATTTGTATGGCGGATTATAATTATTTGGGTGGACAGAAGTATTTTGACATTCCTTTTGAAATTCATTTTCGATAATTCGCTTGGATTAAAAAATACGTATTTTTATTTTTTTAAGTTATTATTTGATCATTATTTGATCATACTTATCGGTAAATGATAGGCAAATACGTGATTAAGTGAAATCTTTAAAAAATCAATCAGTCACGAAGAATAATGCCGGTATTTCCGTGTCAGCACGCAGAAATAAGCGGTTTATTTTTGCAATATGTTGTCAAAATACTTTTGTCCTCCATTGTACATATATAACAGAACGCAAAAATCGCGTATGATTACCCATATGCAAAAGACAATTCATTTAACTCAAGCAAACGATAAGTACTTGACTTGAGCGAAACGAAAACTGAAATAACTGTCTCGCTCACAGCGCGAGCGAGCTAAACCATACGCGACAAAAACAATTTCTGTCTGAGTCTTTTTTATTGTGTGAGTAATAAACACTGACATAAAAAACATAACTACTATCGACCACCATCGATGGTAATATCGACCGCTATCGATAGTTTGAAAATTACTATCGTCCTCAATCGATGGGGCCCACCATCGATAGTTTGCCACCTCTAGTTTGCACTCCAAACGCCCTGATAAGGATTCCTGGATAGTTGGAAGCCGTTTATCAAATACCTGTCGTTCTTCAGTACTTTATCTATGTCATACGGTCCTTTAGATTTCGGTATCAACTTTCTTGATATTCCCACAGTGCTGCCAAATTTTTTAACCATTATGTAGTCTCCTGGCTTGTATACGTTTGCAGCTTTTCTAGTATTATTGAAGTTCTCTTCGTTTCGTGCTTGTGATGCAGATTGATAATGTTGTGCTTGTTCTCTAATATTTTCTAAATTCTGTGAACTGGATGTATCTAATCCTGTTATTTTCTCTAATTGTCCTCCCAAACTATCACTAATTTCCCCTTTTTGCGCTATTCCAAATAACATTACGCTTGGAAATTGCTTGGTGCTACAGAGTTGAGTGTTATTCAAAACGTACTCCACACTTTCAATTATCGTATCCCAATGCTGTCCATTATCAACTTCTCTTAGTTTAGCAATCATCGGACCTAAACTTCTGTTTATTCGCTCCACCTGACCATTTGCTTGTGGCGATCCTGTTGCAATCCTAATATGTTTTACCTTTGCTTCTACTAGAAATTGGTCGAATTCCGTTGATGTAAAACAACTTCCTCTATCCGATACAATACATTCGGGCTTACTGTATGTTCTAAAATATTCTCCCAATGCCTTTACTACTTCCTTGGTGCTTGTTGTTTTAGTAGTGAATAATCTGACAAACTTTGCCCATCTACTACTGCAAAAATGTATTTCTTCGATCTGCCATTATCCACTGGTCCATAATAGTCGGCATCTACATATGTATGTCATAAGTAATGTTTTCACCGATATTATATGTCTCTTTTTCATTGTGTTCTTCTACCATATCGATTTGAAGCATGCTGTTCTCAAAATTATCGTCGAAAACGCTTTTGCTATTTATTTCCATTGGCTTTTCTAAACACTCTTTTGAACAATCGTTCTCTTTTTTGCTTAACAATTTTTCGTCTAACTCTTTATTATCTAACACTTTCTCTTCTAATTCTTTAATATCTAACAATTTATCTAACAGTTTCTCTTCTAATTCTTTAGTATCTAACAATTTATCTAACCATTTATCTAATGATGTGTTTCCTAACGATGTATTTTCTAACAATTTACTCTCTAACGTACTTAATTTTCCTTTTTCCGCATAGTTGTTTTCTCTAAGTTTTGCTATAATAGGCTTCGATTCGACCATCGTGCTGGCTGTTTTTTCCATTGAAATCACCTTCAGAGCGCTTGGGTCAACATACAAGCTACATGCTTCCATGAAATCCCTTCCTAATATTACTCCCCACCTCATAGATTCATCAGCCACCACTATTAACCAAAAATTTATTATAGTAGACTTCTTGAAAATATGAACAAATGTTTTTCCAATGACATTTAGCTGGCTTTCATTCAGCTCAAAGTATTTTTCTGCGTGTGCTTCAAATTCTATTCCAAATGGTACACATGATTTTTTAATAAAATAAATGGGACTTCCTGAATCTATGAGGCATTCTACAATAATTGAAGTTTTATCTCTGCTCTTAAAATATATCTTAATTAGTCTTACGATTATTGTTTTCAGTATCGACCTTCCTCTTAGTGCATTGTGGCACCATATGGTCCTTAGCGCCGCAGTGGTAGCACGTACCCTTCTCCCTCTTAGGCTTTCGACAATCTCTTGCCCAATGTCCCTTGTAGTTGCAGTTGAAGCAACGCGTCTCCTTCATTACGGTGTTGGGCCCTGGCTCAACTGATGTTGTCCCTTTTCCTCCATTAGAGTGTTGCTGTGGCAGACGCACCTCTGTGAAGGCCCTTGCCATTTTGCTGGGGTCTTCAAAGCACTGTATCCTGGCTTGTGCGCGTAAGACTGCATACGGGATTCCTTCGATAAGACCGTCCAATAGCTCGTCTACTTCTAAATGGATTTCTCTTGCTAAACGTGTCTTATCTTCATAGTACAGGGCAAACTTCTCGTCGACGTTCTATATGCGTGCCCCAAACTTGCGACGGATTTCAGCCTTGGATATTTTGCTCTCGAATGCTGCTGCCAATCCGTCCAGCAGTTTGCCCAATGGTTGTACAATCCTCGATGGATCTGCATGTATCCACTGCATGGCTTTCCCTTTTAATTTGTTCATCATTGTTCGCTTCTTTTATTTCGCAATTTTCACCGGCGCCCTTTTGGCGCGCGTCAGTAACGCGTTCTGCGAATTCGGTGTCTGCATCGTCGTCATCTGAGTTAATTTCGTCACGATTGCTGTTGCTGTCTCTGTCTGACTGCCGTGTGTGAAAATTATTTAGCTGCTTTTTTGCTACCTCGATCTGCTTGATTCGCTCTCGTAAAATTTCTTCGTTGTTGTCTTTTCTCTCCTGTTGAATCACCCATGTCTGAGATTCATCAGTTTGAGCTGACTCCTCCTCACTCTGTTCCGATTCGCGCCCGCGTAAATTTGCAAAATATTTTCATATTTTATTAAATGAGTTTTATATTATATTTATATTTTTAAATACATCGAAATTGAAATTTCAGCCATACTAAATGAGCATTTTTATTTGTTGGGTTCAGGGTAGTATCTAGTCGAGCACTCTCGACTAGAGTTTTCTTACTTGTTTCTCTTTTTGGCTTGTCTTAGAGTCGCCTTTGCACTCTCTCAACTCAGCCTACGTATGCACGTATTATTATTACAATGATTTTGATTATTATTTTTTTTTATTTATCTTGTTTTTTTTCCTCTTTTTATACCCTGAACCCATTTTCAATGGGAAATCAGGGTATAATGGTTTTGTTGAAATGTATGTAACAGGCAGAAGGAGGCGTGGCAGACCCCACAAAGTATATATATTCTTGATCAGGGCGACGAGCTGAGTTGATTTGGCCCTGTCCGTCTGTCTGTCCGTCTGTCCGTCTGTCCGTCCGTCCGTCTGTCCGTCTGTCCGTCTGTCCGTATGTATGAACGCGTCGATTTCAGAAGATATAAGAGCTAAAGACTTTCAATTTTTTAAAATGTCCGTAATTACAGCGCGCATATCAAGTTTATCATTAAAAATCGATAACTCATCCCGATCTTTTTTTTTATCGATAAAAGGCCTTATCGAAAACCAGTTATAAAATGATATCTTTTACACCTTTATTGCTGGTCTCCAAATTTTTAATGTATGCTTTCGGTTTTTGTTAAAATGTACCCCCCCCCCCCCCCCTCAAAATTCACCCCCTCACCATCACTTTTGTAAAAAGCGTATTTCAAATACTAGAGACTTGTGCTTTGGCAATTACATGCATATCATGTTATAATCATAATCTGAAAGTTTCATGAAGATCGTACGTCCATAAAAAAAGTTATTAAACAATTAAGTATCATAGTAAGCGCACGCTGCAGCCCATGCGTGTTTATGCGTGGGTGCTTATGTGTGTATGTGTGTGTATGTGTTTGTGTATGTGTATGTGTGTGTGTATGTGAGTGTGTGTATGCGTTTGTGTCTGTATGCGTGCGTGTGTATGTATGCCTGTGTGTGCGTACGTGCGTGTGTGTGTGCGTGTTTCTTGTGTAAGCTGAAAGACGCGAAAAATTATTGAAATATCTATTGCTCCAAGGGTTCAGGGGATCCCGTAGTCGAGCAGTCTCGACTAGAGCTTTCTTACTTGTTTTTTTTTTGTTTATGGCGGTGCTCTGTGGAGCGCTGGATGGGTAGATTCGTATTTAACCTCACTTTTCTTCCAATTGGTAGGCCGCGTTTCCTTTATGTTCTCTTTCTTCTTTTTTAGACTCATTCACGAAAGTGAAATGAGTATATTGGTTTTGTGCAATGTCCGTCTTGCTGTCCGTCCGTCCGTCCGTCTGTCCGTATGAACGCAATCTATTTCGGCGCTATTGACGCTAGAGACTTGAAATTTGGAACACATACTCGTGTATATCTCCGATTTATAAAGTGTTAAAATTTTCCCGATCCGCCCACTAGGGACGTGGCAAATCGGAAAATGCATTTTCCGATATACCAGAAATCATGTTTGTTGAAGAGCTTGAAAGCTGAAATTTGGTTTGTAGGCCCGCACCGATCACCCAAGATCACAAGCTATGGCGGATATATCTCCGCCCATTAGGGGCGTGGCAAATCGGATAAAACGGTATCTCCTAAAGTTATAAACCTAGAATGTTGAAATTTTGCATGTAAGCTGATGTTTTAATTCTATGAAGATAGGTGAAAAAATTATATATCTTCGCCCACTAGGGGCGTGGCAAATTAGACCTGAAGATATTGTGATTTTTCGAATTCTGCTATATTTTAGGCACTATTGATGCTAGAGACCTGAAATGACCACCCACGTCCAACGAGCTATGGTAGATATATGTCCGCCTATAGGGGGCGTGGCAAACCGCAAAAGTTGATATCTCCTACAGTTTAAGAGCTAGAAGCTTCAAATTTGGATAGTTAAGTTACTGGTGGCCTTCTCTATCGATACCCTAAAAATAATTTTTAAGCCTCTTTAGGGGCGTGGCATATCGAAAAATAACCTGTCATTTTCACATTTTTTGAGCGTAAGAATTCAAATTTTGCATTTAGGTAACCGGTTGCTCGTTCTAAAAACTGGCTAAAATTGAGGAGTCTACGGCCACTAGGGGCGTGGCAATCGGCATTTACAGTGCCCGAATTGCGACATTTATATGCGTCAGCCATCTATTTATGTATATGTACATAAGTAGGCTTAATAGGCATTGATAGCACGGAAGGAAACATTTTTATAAAATTAATAAAATATAAAAAAGCTAAAATAACAAAAATTTGCAATTAACAAAAAAGTGTTTTCAGCGGGGTTTGAACTCGCACCCAACCCAAACAACATGTTTGTCAAAATAGCTAAAATAAAGATCGTCGGCGCTTCAGCCTACAGCACCACCGCGTCGTTTCGATCAGGGGTAGTTAAAACGAAATCACATTATTGTTATGACGCCGCATAGCAAAGAAAAGCCAGTGTAGCGCCTGGAAATTCAAAACCAATGCAAAGACAAATCAATCGCAACGGGATCCTTAGAATATGCTAGAGCACGCATATATGTGTACATACATACACACATACAAATGAGCGCGTGTATAAGGCTGGAATGCTTGATGCTATGCGTGCAGGCTTACATATATAATTATATATACATATGTATGTATTTGCGTATATGTATTTAAGAAGAAACAAATTTAAACTTATAAAATTATTCGACTAAGAAAATGAAAAGTATTAAGTGCCATTCAGTCAAGCTCGCACCTTCCCAATAAAATATCTATTTTATAACAAGTAAGAAAGCTCTAGTCGAGACTACTCGACTACGAGATCCCCTGAACCCTTGGAGTAATAGCTATTTCAATAAATTTTCGCGTCTTTCAGCTTACACAAGAAAGACGCACACACACACACGCACGCACACACAGGCATACATACACACACATACATATATATACACACACACACACACACACACACGCACGCACGCACACACAGGCATACATACACACACTTACATGCACACACACACACACACACACACACACACACACACATACACACCTTTTCGAATGTGGACGGTTCCTGGAGGAGAGGCGTCGTCTGGAAGAGGCAGTGGGCCGCTCCATCAGAGCGGACAACTTAGTCAACGCCATGCTGGAATCGGAGAAAGCTTGGGAACTAACAAGCACCTTCGCGGCCACGGTGATGATGGAGCTCCGCAGAGTCGAGCGATCGAGAAGACGAGCTGTCCCAGGCTAAGGCAGCGCATAGTGCTTGCGAAGCAATGCTTTACGGCCGTCCCGCAAGCACCGCGCGCTATCCTAGCCACCACGCAACTTACAATTTGTATAATTTTGTCAATAAATGAATATAAAAAAAAAAAAAAAAAAAAAAAAAACAAGTAAGAAAGCTCTGGTCGAGACTGCTCGACTACGAGATCCCCTGAACCCTTGGAGCAATAGATATTTCAATATTTTTCGCGTCTTTCAGCTTACACAAGAAACACGCACACACACACACACAGGCATACATAAACACACACGCATACAGACACACATACACACACACACACGCATACATACTGTAGTGGCGCTGGAATAGAGAAAAAAAGGAAGCAGCCTAAAAGTAGGCAATCCGCTGAGCTTGGAGTGGCTTAGAAAATTTGATCACGCGATCACGGATGTGGCAATCCCAAATCTGGATCAATAACAGGAGAAATTGTCACTCTCACCTAGGCCATAAAAAACTGTTCCCAAGCGATGACTTGCCGCTTCATGGGATCGGCCATATTTTCCTCTTTCTTTTTCCGATCCCAACCACCGACTGAAAAGGTTGTTGCTAAATCACGCTGTGAATAGTGAAAAGGGACTTTGAAACTTAAAGAAAAAAAAGTTTTTTTAAATTCAAGTGCTATTTCTTTTGTGCAAGTGCCAAACTATTCGGTAAGAAGAAAGTAGTGGCATTTCCAAAGGGCAGAACATATGCCTAAAATAATCTCGCACAAACCTCTTTGCAGGTTTGGCACCCAGCAAAAAATTTTAATTTTTTTTGCCAAAGTGCTATGGCGGCGCACAACTAAATCTTTACATCGGCGCACAACCAAATCTTTGCATCGGCGCACAACTAAATCTTTGCATCGGCGCACAACTAAATCTTTGCATCGGCGCACAACTAAATCTTTGCATCTGCGCACAACCAAATATAAGCAGTGCTGCAGAATACCGCATCATACATATATCTCCGCACCTGCACCTGTTGCACAATAATCATTGCCTTTTTTATTTAAGAAGTCCCACTTTTGGCGAATATTGATGTACTAATTTGTATTATAGGCACCGAGTTCATTTTTTTTTCTTTTTTTATTTCACCATGAATATAATATAATAGTTAAATAGTAGAATAATTTAAATATAACTTTAGTCATTAAGTTTAACCTCCTCCCGATGAATATTTTCCCCATTCGTAGTTTATGCATTATATTTTTTTGCAGTTGCATATAAATTTTTTTTGTTAGCACAGCCTGTCGCCCAACCGAAATGGAAGCGCTTTCATCGCGGGACAGCACAGTAAGTGGAGCTGCATTATAAATTTAACAAATTCAATATTTATTATTTGTTCGTATCCGTCAGCGTTTTTTTTTACACCCGCTGCATTAAAAAAGAAAGAACATAATGCATAAATTTTAACCTCTCTATCCCTTCTACCTCATTTCGATCAGCTGAGAGAAAAAGCTCCCCGAAAGCTTTCTTTTTGATCTGTTTATAATCTCGCATTCTCTATGCCCATAGCCACTATTTACCAATGTACGATTATTTTGTAAATAATATATCCAATGAAGGTTAATTAAGTCTAATTATTTTGGGGCCATGCGGCGCGTCTCTGTAGGTTTTTAGCTCTCCAAGCTGGGTATGGGGTCGCTGTTAATATATGCAGGTAGCCAGCGACCAAGGTAGGGTGGGCACGGTCGGTCGCCTTAAATATCAAAGGCCGACGTTCGCTGAGCAAGCACATATTTGCTTGCGAAGCGAGACCCAGCTTGGACGGGTATGTTTGTGTGTGTATAAATCTGTTCTATCTCTCTCTCTCTCTCTCTCTCTCTCTTCTTTCCTCTCTTCGAAGTAAGTGGCCGAAGACAATCGTTCGCACGCGATTTTTATTAATAAATATATTTTGGCAGCGCTAGGAGTCGCAGTTCCCCTCCTCTTACCCCTTCCCTTCTCCCGATGACCCATTGGCCGGATCCAGCGCGTGCACTGCTCCAAGCCTCCTACTCCACCATCAGCGCTTTATAATGTAACTCGTTACAATACACAAGCGCATACACACACACATACACATACACACACATACACAAACACATACACACACATACACAAACACATACACACACAAGCACCCACGCATAAACACGCATGGGCTGCAGTGTGCGCTTACTATGAGAACTTAATTGTTTAATAACTTTAATAATTGTTTATGGACGTACGATCTTCATGAAACTTTCAGATTATGATTATAACATGGATATGCATGTAATTGCCAAAGCACAAGTCTCTAGTATTTGAAATACGCTTTTTACAAAAGTGAGGGGTAGGGGGTGAATTTAAGGGTGGGGGGTAAATTTTAACAAAAACCGAAATTGTATAAATTGCATATAAGCATACATTAAAAATTTGGAGACTCTAGCAATAAAGGTGTAGAAGATATAATTTTATAACTGGTTTTCGATAAGGTTTTTTATCGATAAAAAAAGATCGGGATGAGTTATCGAATTTTAATGATAAACTTGATATGCGCGCTGTAATTACGGACATTCTAAAAAAAATTTGAAGTCTCTAGCTCTTATATCTTCTAAAATCGACGCGTTCATACATACGGACAGACGGACAGGCGGACAGACGGACAGACAGACGGACAGGGCCAAATCAACTCAGCTCGTCACCCTGATCAAGAATATATATATAATATGTTGGAACTCAATTAGAGCAACGACACAATTTGATTCATCTAAAATAAGAGTTTTTTTTATTACAACGAAAAGATAATAGCACATGGTTACTAACCTAAAATAAGAGAATCAACAATTAAATGTTTATGCTCCTATACATTCCATTGACACTTCAGTTATTAATTATTATAATTATTTTCTTAACTTAATATTAATTTAATTATTTTTAATGTAGTTTAATATTAATTTATTATTAAGTTTATTAACTTCACTTTGTCACAAATCTCACTCTTTCATCTTATTCATCGATATGTGGCCCAGATATGCATGTGAAAGCTCACAAACATATGATTAGATCAAAACATATGATTAGAGAAATGTAAATGTACATGTACACAAAGCTTACATCTCCGCCCCCGAGTTGCTTAATTTCCTATGAAGTATGAATTAAGCCTAGAACTTATGGATTAATCAGCCATGGGAATGAGCTTTGTGACGTGGTAAAGAGATATAGATTTTTTTCCACGACCAGTGTTTATTTTACAAATCGAATCAGAAATTTTTTCTTCTATTTCAAAAGGACCAATTCTTATTTCATCCATTTTTCTCCTGTTTAGCTTATTGCCGTTGGTTATATAGACCATATCGCCTTTTTGAAAATCATGTTTTTTTCTATTCTTATCAAATAGTGCTTTATTATATTCATGCGATTTTTTTGATCTGAGCAGTGCTAAATTCCGATCTTGTTCTAAATTTCTCGAATAGTTGTTCATATTTTTTAGTTCCAGAGGTAGTAAGTCAGTGACCTCTCCGTCCATCAGATAGATAGGAGAAAATCCTGTTACTGTATGCACCGTTCTATTATATTTTTTTACGCATTCTTCTGCGATTTTCGACCACGCCTTTTTTGTTGCACCATTATCATTGAGCATACATCTTATCTTATTTACCAAGGTCTGGTTTAATCTTTCGTTCAGACCGTTAGAAAAAGGGGCATCTACTGCGGTTAGAACTAAATCTATATTTTTCTCTTTTAGGTATCTTTTGAATTCATTTGAATTTATGGCCGGATACTGATCTGCAAGCAAGATTTCAATCGAATTCGCCTTCGGTATTTTTTCAATTAGTTTTACGAAGTCGCATGCGAGTTGGTTTTTCGAACATGATATATATGCGAATCTAGTAAAATGATCTACCAATAAATGTAAATATCTTTTTGTCGATCGTTGTCCACCAAAGCCTCCAATTGTATCTAAAGACATTATTTGTAATGGTCTCTCTGCAGGACCTAAATATGACAAACATCCAAACTTCTTGTTTAGTCTTGTCTTGTTTTTTATACAAGTTTCACATATTTTGCAGATCATTTTTATATTATTTAATAAATTTGGTGCTGTATAAAATGGTGTCATTTTCGCTTCTATTTGACTTACTCCAATGTGGCAGAATTCGTTATGTATTCTCTTTATAAGTATTTTACTGTATTCTTCACTCAAAACTATTTTTTTCTTATTCTTTCCATTCTGCTTGTAATAGATATCATTTTCAATAATAATATGTTTCTTGTCTTTTAAATCTGCGTTTTGTTTTTGGTCATTTTTTATATCATTCATACTTATTATATTTACTGTTTGTAATTTGTCATCATTATTTTCATAAAATTCGTAAACAGGGTTTCTGCTAAGGCAGTCAGCTTCGGTATTATTCTTTCCGGGATTATATATTATTTTGAAATTGTATTGAGAAAGGTAGTGGGTCATATCACCCAACTCATCGTCTGTTCTGTTTTTTATGTTCAAGCGCTCTAGTGGTTTGTGGTCTGTGTAAACAATGAATTCGATTCCAATCAGCCAATGTTGCCAGAATTTTAAGCATTCTTTAATGGCCAAGCATTCTAAAAAAATTGCTTTCTTCTTTTTTTGCGAATCATTCAATTTTTTTGAAAAATAGGCTATTGGTTTTTGCGTACCATCGTTTTGCTGTTGTTTTAAGATCGCTCCTATACCTTTTGTGCTTGCGTCTGTGTATATAAAAGTTTTAGCTTTTGGATTGTAGATGGCCAGAATTGGTTTCGAGCACAAGTATTGTTTTACTTTACTAAAGGCTATTTCACAATCAGTTGACCAAACAAACCTTACATCTTTCCTGAGCAAGTTGTGTAGGGGATTGAGCAAAATTGAGACGTTAGGAATGTATTTCCCATAAAAATTCACTTTACCTAAGAACTGTCGTATGTTTTTCTTATTTTGTGGTAAAGGAAAGTCTATTATCGATTTTAAATTATCTCTTAGAGGAGTCACTAAATTCTCTGCGATAAAATGACCCAAATATCTGACTGAACTTGCCGCAAAATTGCATTTTGTTAACTTTAAGCGGAATCCTTCCTTTACTATAGCATCTAACAATTGTCTCAAGTGAATTAAATGTTCATCGAACGTCTTTGAGAATATCATGATATCATCTATGTAGTTTACAACAAAATTTGATAAGTTGTACTTTCTAATTATATTCACCAGAATTCTTTGAAATGTTGCAGGAGATGTTTTCAATCCAAAAGGGAGGCATGTCCACTGATAATGACCTTCTTGTGTCACAAATCCAGTCCTTGGTCTATCTTGAATTCTCAATGGTATAGACCAGAAGGCTGAGTTTATGTCCAGCGTTGTGAAAAATTTACAATCAACTGTCTTAACCATTAAATCTTCAATTAAAGGGAATGGTTGTGATTGAGGTACAATTAGTTTATTTAAATCTCTAAAATCAATACATAGTCTACTCTTCTTCCCTTCATCCTTTTTATAAGCCAATGTGACTGGTGCTGCAAATGGACTATAGGATTCCTCAATTAGGTTATGTTTTAATAATTGAGCCACTTGCTTTTCGATTTCAACTTTATCATCTAACGAGCATCTGTAGGGTCTTTTGTAACAGTATTTTTCTAGCTGTAGGTCTATAAACGCTTCGTAGTTCCTTACTTTGCCGACATCGTACTTATCTTTGGCAAAAATATGTTTATAATTATTTAACAAGGAATTTATTTTACTTCTTTGGTCACTATTCAAATGATTAATATTAATATTGAAATCATTTACATTAATGCCTTCATTGAAATTTACTTGAATTTTATTAAATGCATTTTCAATCTTAATTTCTTTTTCCTTTTGACTCTTGTTATTATTATTATTATTAGTTATTTTGATATCTCTCAACTTATTTTTATTATTTTCTTCCGATTTTAATTCTTTATGTATATGGATGTTTAAATTTGAGTCGTGGGTCAATCCAAATCTTTTTATAGTGTCTAATCCGAGGATCATATCATAATTGAAATCAATATTGTTGTATACAAACGCATTGATTCTATCTTCCGTATCGAGTATTCTTGCATTTAATGCTATCAAGCCATCAGTCTTACCCCTGCCACTAATTGTTTTTATTGTACTTTTATGGTTATCTTCTGACAAATCTTTAATCTTCACTAAATTAGAATTTATAAGTGTGACATTTGAGCCAGGATCATAAATACCCCTGCATTCAGTTTTTCCATTTAGTACTACTTTAACTTCAATTAGTGGGGGAATATTTAGTTTTTTGGATCTTCAGTAGTGTCAATTTCCAATACTGAGTTTATTCTTTTATTTGATTCAGTGTTTTTGTTTTTCCTGACGTTGAACCAACACATGTCTACAGGGTGATATCTATTCTTATTCCCTCTGTTTTCACAAATCGTACAAGGTTGTTTAAACTTGGGTTTCACTTTTGTCTTAAATATTTTAGATTTATTATCATTTGCTTTGACATATTTTGTTTCGAGAATGTCCTCAAATTTTCTTAGTTCACTAAATAAAGCAACTGGGGCTGTGACATCTTGTCTGTCAATTTTGTTTCTAATAAACTGTGGAAGTCCGTGGACAATTAGGTTTATTAAAGTTACGTTATTCATATTTTTATCATTTTCAAGTAATAAACGTTCTTTTTTTAATGCATAATCAAGAAGTGAGCCAGAGATATATTTGTAATTCAACGCATAGGTGACAGAAGACCAACCTCTATCTGCAAAAGTTTGTAAAAAATTGTCTTTCCATGTTACCCACTCAGAAGTTATTGTATGTTTAATTAACATAGAATTAAACCACTCCTCTGCTGCTTCATCTAAGAATAGTCTTAAAGCTTCAATTTTTTCTACATCTTTGCTAATACCTAACCTATTACACTCACTTTCATATGTCTGTAACCATTGGTTTGAATTCATTTTTTTACCTTCAAATCTATCAAGCACAAATTTGTCACATACTCTGTTCAAATTTGTGCTTTTACAATCTTTCATAGATTCACTTTCTCTTTCACATAATTTTTCAAGAAGCTTTATTAAAGTTGTATCTATTTGATTTGCAGAGGTGTTTGCTTTGCTCTGTTCCATGCCAGAAATGTCTTGTAGCAGATAGTTATTGATTATCATATTACCACTTCCATCTCTGTATAGCTGTAAAGTCTCGTCATTTAGTTTCATCCACACATTCCTGTATTGTCCCCGTTTTTGCAATGATTTTGCAACGTTCCGGAATTCTGGTAGCTACATAAGTTCAGGGTGAGCTTTGCATGATTGGTAATTTTGTGGAACGCTGTATATCTTCCCATCTTCGTCTGTTATGGATTTTATTAGTATAATGTTTGATTTTTGATCTTCGTCAGCAGCCAATTCAAATCCAAATTGTAGCTTTGCCATAGTGTTTTTTTTTTTTTTTTTTTTTTTTTTTTTTTTTTTTTTATTTGCCCATAAACGTAATAATTGTTGATTTATAATATGTTGGAACTCAATTAGAGCAACGACACAATTTGATTCATCTAAAATAAGAGTTTTTTTTATTACAACGAAAAGATAATAGCACATGGTTACTAACCTAAAATAAGAGAATCAACAATTAAATGTTTATGCTCCTATACATTCCATTGACACTTCAGTTATTAATTATTATAATTATTTTCTTAACTTAATATTAATTTAATTATTTTTAATGTAGTTTAATATTAATTTATTATTAAGTTTATTAACTTCACTTTGTCACAAATCTCACTCTTTCATCTTATTCATCGATATGTGGCCCAGATATGCATGTGAAAGCTCACAAACATATGATTAGATCAAAACATATGATTAGAGAAATGTAAATGTACATGTACACAAAGCTTACATCTCCGCCCCCGAGTTGCTTAATTTCCTATGAAGTATGAATTAAGCCTAGAACTTATGGATTAATCAGCCATGGGAATGAGCTTTGTGACGTGGTAAAGAGATATAGATTTTTTTCCACGACCAGTGTTTATTTTACAAATCGAATCAGAAATTTTTTCTTCTATTTCAAAAGGACCAATTCTTATTTCATCCATTTTTCTCCTGTTTAGCTTATTGCCGTTGGTTATATAGACCATATCGCCTTTTTGAAAATCATGTTTTTTTCTATTCTTATCAAATAGTGCTTTATTATATTCATGCGATTTTTTTGATCTGAGCAGTGCTAAATTCCGATCTTGTTCTAAATTTCTCGAATAGTTGTTCATATTTTTTAGTTCCAGAGGTAGTAAGTCAGTGACCTCTCCGTCCATCAGATAGATAGGAGAAAATCCTGTTACTGTATGCACCGTTCTATTATATTTTTTTACGCATTCTTCTGCGATTTTCGACCACGCCTTTTTTGTTGCACCATTATCATTGAGCATACATCTTATCTTATTTACCAAGGTCTGGTTTAATCTTTCGTTCAGACCGTTAGAAAAAGGGGCATCTACTGCGGTTAGAACTAAATCTATATTTTTCTCTTTTAGGTATCTTTTGAATTCATTTGAATTTATGGCCGGATACTGATCTGCAAGCAAGATTTCAATCGAATTCGCCTTCGGTATTTTTTCAATTAGTTTTACGAAGTCGCATGCGAGTTGGTTTTTCGAACATGATATATATGCGAATCTAGTAAAATGATCTACCAATAAATGTAAATATCTTTTTGTCGATCGTTGTCCACCAAAGCCTCCAATTGTATCTAAAGACATTATTTGTAATGGTCTCTCTGCAGGACCTAAATATGACAAACATCCAAACTTCTTGTTTAGTCTTGTCTTGTTTTTTATACAAGTTTCACATATTTTGCAGATCATTTTTATATTATTTAATAAATTTGGTGCTGTATAAAATGGTGTCATTTTCGCTTCTATTTGACTTACTCCAATGTGGCAGAATTCGTTATGTATTCTCTTTATAAGTATTTTACTGTATTCTTCACTCAAAACTATTTTTTTCTTATTCTTTCCATTCTGCTTGTAATAGATATCATTTTCAATAATAATATGTTTCTTGTCTTTTAAATCTGCGTTTTGTTTTTGGTCATTTTTTATATCATTCATACTTATTATATTTACTGTTTGTAATTTGTCATCATTATTTTCATAAAATTCGTAAACAGGGTTTCTGCTAAGGCAGTCAGCTTCGGTATTATTCTTTCCGGGATTATATATTATTTTGAAATTGTATTGAGAAAGGTAGTGGGTCATATCACCCAACTCATCGTCTGTTCTGTTTTTTATGTTCAAGCGCTCTAGTGGTTTGTGGTCTGTGTAAACAATGAATTCGATTCCAATCAGCCAATGTTGCCAGAATTTTAAGCATTCTTTAATGGCCAAGCATTCTAAAAAAATTGCTTTCTTCTTTTTTTGCGAATCATTCAATTTTTTTGAAAAATAGGCTATTGGTTTTTGCGTACCATCGTTTTGCTGTTGTTTTAAGATCGCTCCTATACCTTTTGTGCTTGCGTCTGTGTATATAAAAGTTTTAGCTTTTGGATTGTAGATGGCCAGAATTGGTTTCGAGCACAAGTATTGTTTTACTTTACTAAAGGCTATTTCACAATCAGTTGACCAAACAAACCTTACATCTTTCCTGAGCAAGTTGTGTAGGGGATTGAGCAAAATTGAGACGTTAGGAATGTATTTCCCATAAAAATTCACTTTACCTAAGAACTGTCGTATGTTTTTCTTATTTTGTGGTAAAGGAAAGTCTATTATCGATTTTAAATTATCTCTTAGAGGAGTCACTAAATTCTCTGCGATAAAATGACCCAAATATCTGACTGAACTTGCCGCAAAATTGCATTTTGTTAACTTTAAGCGGAATCCTTCCTTTACTATAGCATCTAACAATTGTCTCAAGTGAATTAAATGTTCATCGAACGTCTTTGAGAATATCATGATATCATCTATGTAGTTTACAACAAAATTTGATAAGTTGTACTTTCTAATTATATTCACCAGAATTCTTTGAAATGTTGCAGGAGATGTTTTCAATCCAAAAGGGAGGCATGTCCACTGATAATGACCTTCTTGTGTCACAAATCCAGTCCTTGGTCTATCTTGAATTCTCAATGGTATAGACCAGAAGGCTGAGTTTATGTCCAGCGTTGTGAAAAATTTACAATCAACTGTCTTAACCATTAAATCTTCAATTAAAGGGAATGGTTGTGATTGAGGTACAATTAGTTTATTTAAATCTCTAAAATCAATACATAGTCTACTCTTCTTCCCTTCATCCTTTTTATAAGCCAATGTGACTGGTGCTGCAAATGGACTATAGGATTCCTCAATTAGGTTATGTTTTAATAATTGAGCCACTTGCTTTTCGATTTCAACTTTATCATCTAACGAGCATCTGTAGGGTCTTTTGTAACAGTATTTTTCTAGCTGTAGGTCTATAAACGCTTCGTAGTTCCTTACTTTGCCGACATCGTACTTATCTTTGGCAAAAATATGTTTATAATTATTTAACAAGGAATTTATTTTACTTCTTTGGTCACTATTCAAATGATTAATATTAATATTGAAATCATTTACATTAATGCCTTCATTGAAATTTACTTGAATTTTATTAAATGCATTTTCAATCTTAATTTCTTTTTCCTTTTGACTCTTGTTATTATTATTATTATTAGTTATTTTGATATCTCTCAACTTATTTTTATTATTTTCTTCCGATTTTAATTCTTTATGTATATGGATGTTTAAATTTGAGTCGTGGGTCAATCCAAATCTTTTTATAGTGTCTAATCCGAGGATCATATCATAATTGAAATCAATATTGTTGTATACAAACGCATTGATTCTATCTTCCGTATCGAGTATTCTTGCATTTAATGCTATCAAGCCATCAGTCTTACCCCTGCCACTAATTGTTTTTATTGTACTTTTATGGTTATCTTCTGACAAATCTTTAATCTTCACTAAATTAGAATTTATAAGTGTGACATTTGAGCCAGGATCATAAATACCCCTGCATTCAGTTTTTCCATTTAGTACTACTTTAACTTCAATTAGTGGGGGAATATTTAGTTTTTTTGGTCTTCAGTAGTGTCAATTTCCAATACTGAGTTTATTCTTTTATTTGATTCAGTGTTTTTGTTTTTCCTGACGTTGAACCAACACATGTCTACAGGGTGATATCTATTCTTATTCCCTCTGTTTTCACAAATCGTACAAGGTTGTTTAAACTTGGGTTTCACTTTTGTCTTAAATATTTTAGATTTATTATCATTTGCTTTGACATATTTTGTTTCGAGAATGTCCTCAAATTTTCTTAGTTCACTAAATAAAGCAACTGGGGCTGTGACATCTTGTCTGTCAATTTTGTTTCTAATAAACTGTGGAAGTCCGTGGACAATTAGGTTTATTAAAGTTACGTTATTCATATTTTTATCATTTTCAAGTAATAAACGTTCTTTTTTTAATGCATAATCAAGAAGTGAGCCAGAGATATATTTGTAATTCAACGCATAGGTGACAGAAGACCAACCTCTATCTGCAAAAGTTTGTAAAAAATTGTCTTTCCATGTTACCCACTCAGAAGTTATTGTATGTTTAATTAACATAGAATTAAACCACTCCTCTGCTGCTTCATCTAAGAATAGTCTTAAAGCTTCAATTTTTTCTACATCTTTGCTAATACCTAACCTATTACACTCACTTTCATATGTCTGTAACCATTGGTTTGAATTCATTTTTTTACCTTCAAATCTATCAAGCACAAATTTGTCACATACTCTGTTCAAATTTGTGCTTTTACAATCTTTCATAGATTCACTTTCTCTTTCACATAATTTTTCAAGAAGCTTTATTAAAGTTGTATCTATTTGATTTGCAGAGGTGTTTGCTTTGCTCTGTTCCATGCCAGAAATGTCTTGTAGCAGATAGTTATTGATTATCATATTACCACTTCCATCTCTGTATAGCTGTAAAGTCTCGTCATTTAGTTTCATCCACACATTCCTGTATTGTCCCCGTTTTTGCAATGATTTTGCAACGTTCCGGAATTCTGGTAGCTACATAAGTTCAGGGTGAGCTTTGCATGATTGGTAATTTTGTGGAACGCTGTATATCTTCCCATCTTCGTCTGTTATGGATTTTATTAGTATAATGTTTGATTTTTGATCTTCGTCAGCAGCCAATTCAAATCCAAATTGTAGCTTTGCCATAGTGTTTTTTTTTTTTTTTTTTTTTTTTTTTTTTTTTTTTTATTTGCCCATAAACGTAATAATTGTTGATTTATAATATGTTGGAACTCAATTAGAGCAACGACACAATTTGATTCATCTAAAATAAGAGTTTTTTTTATTACAACGAAAAGATAATAGCACATGGTTACTAACCTAAAATAAGAGAATCAACAATTAAATGTTTATGCTCCTATACATTCCATTGACACTTCAGTTATTAATTATTATAATTATTTTCTTAACTTAATATTAATTTAATTATTTTTAATGTAGTTTAATATTAATTTATTATTAAGTTTATTAACTTCACTTTGTCACAAATCTCACTCTTTCATCTTATTCATCGATATGTGGCCCAGATATGCATGTGAAAGCTCACAAACATATGATTAGATCAAAACATATGATTAGAGAAATGTAAATGTACATGTACACAAAGCTTACATATATACTTTGTGGGGTCTGCCACGCCTCCTTCTCCCTGTTACATACATTTCAACAAAACCATTATACCCTGATTTCCCATTGAAAATGGGTTCAGGGTATAAAAAAAAAAAAACACACACACATACACAAACAATTACATACATATACACACACAAGCATAAACGCGCATGGGCGACAGTGAGCGCTTACTATGAGAACTTAATCGCTTAATAACTTTTTTTGTGGACGTACGATCTTCATGTCAGATTATGATTATAACATGGATATGCATGTAATTGCCAAAGCACAAGTCTCTAGTATTTGAAATACGCTTTTTACAAAAGTGATGGTGATGGGGTGAATTTAAGGGTGGGGGTAAGTTATAACAAAAACCGAAATTGTATAAATTGCATATAAGCATACATTAAAAATTTGGAGACTCTAGCAATAAAGGTGTAGAAGATATAATTTTATAACTGGTTTTCGATAAGGTTTTTATCGATAAAAAAGATCGGGATGAGTTATCGATTTTTAATTATAAACTTGATATGCGCGCTGTAATTACGGACATTTAAGAAAAATTTGAAGTCTCTAGCTCTTATATCTTCTGAAATCGACGCGTTCATACATACGAACAGACGGACAGACAGACGGACAGGGCCAAATCAACTCAGCTCGTCGCCCTGATCAAGAATATATATACTGACACGCCTCCTTCTGCCTGTTACATACATTTCAACAAAACCATTATAGCCTGATTTCCCATTGATTGGGTATAAAAAACGAAATATGTATGAAACAAGTAAGAAAGCTCTAGTCGAGACTGCTCGACTACGAGATCCCCTGAACCCTTGGAGCAATAGATATTTCACAGGCACACATACACACACACGCATACAGACACACACACACACACACACACACACGCATACACACAAACGCATACACACACACACATACACACACACATACACAAACACATACACACACATACACAAACACATACACACACAAGCACCCACTCATAAACACACATGGGCTGCAGTGTGCGCTTACTATGAGAACTTAATTGTTTAATAACTTTTTTTATGGACGTACGATCTTCATGAAACTTTTAGATTATGATTATAACATGAATATGCATGTAATTGCCAAAGCACAAGTCTCTAGTATTTGAAATACGGTATTTACAAAAGTGAGGGGTAGGGGTGAATTTAAGGGTGGGGGGTAAATTTTAACAAAAACTGAAATTGTATAAATTGCATATAAGCATACATTAAAAATTTGGAGACTCTAGCAATAAAGGTGTAGAAGATATAATTTTATAACTGGTTTTCGATAAGGTTTTTTATCGATAAAAGAAGATCGGGACGAATTATCGATTTTTAATGAAAAACTTGATATGCGCGCTGTAATTACGGACATTTTAAAAAAAATTTGAAGTCTCTAGCTCTTATATCTTCTGAAATCGACGCGTTCATACATACGGACAGACGGACAGACGGACGGACAGGGCCAAATCAACTCAGCTCGTCACCCTGATCAAGAATATATATATAATATGTTGGAACTCAATTAGAGCAACGACACAATTTGATTCATCTAAAATAAGAGTTTTTTTTATTACAACGAAAAGATAATAGCACATGGTTACTAACCTAAAATAAGAGAATCAACAATTAAATGTTTATGCTCCTATACATTCCATTGACACTTCAGTTATTAATTATTATAATTATTTTCTTAACTTAATATTAACTGGTTGGATATCCACTTCACGCAAATGTATATGTACATATGTATTTACGTACATTTATATACTAATTTATCTAATCATATATATATACATATATATAATTATAATTAAATATTTTATTCAAATTTCAACCGAAAAAATTTTATCGGGGTACACTTACATATATGTTTATTAAATGCTTTACAATATATTGGCTAGTGGACTATAAATATCCGTAACACCAACCAACCAGTGGCACAATGATCTTTACTGCCAAAATTACTGATTAAGTCATAAAGGCTCATTTGACAGTCACTCTACAATTCAAACAATACAAAATTGACAAACTACTGAATCGCCAGACAATTATTATCCCATCTCAGACATACATACACATATGTATGCAAATGTATGTGCTCCCTCAAAGGCCAATCAACGGTAAATTTTGGGCATTACAATTTGCTCAGGCAGCAAGAGTTACGCACGCAGGCCACAAATGCTCACACATGTTTCCAGAGACTGCAAGTGTGTGTGTGCTTGCCCGTCGCGAAATCATATTCTTTATGCGTATCAACGCTTTCATACCCTTCCCACGAATATACATCTAAACGCTACATTTTGTTTGCATGAGCCTTACAAACGCTTTTATGATTTAGGTATACCCTTCGTTCAAAAGGAAAAAGCTGGGATCGTCGCGAACAAATATTTCAATTTTTGTGCGCCGCTGAGAGTGATGATTTCAGCGACCATAGAGAGCGAGAGAGAGGAACTGAGAGAGAGAGAGTAGGACAAATGGCACATAGATGTGCTTCATACATAATCACGACCATTTCGTCTGAGCGCTCACAGCGCACTGTTTTTGTCGACCAATATTTTCACTGCTCGAACCTCCAGCGACCGAGCCGAGCAAATACGAAGTAAAGTGGTCGACCAACTTAACATTTTCTGCTGTAGAAAAATTTGTTCTACATGTCTAGTCTATGTGTTCTCTGGTCAGTGACTCTGGTTAGTGGCGCAACATCGACGTTTCAAATATAATGAGAAATATCGATTTTTTTGTTCGACGCTCGATGTTTTGTAAAAATGTTACCTCCACTAAATTTACTGGCTTTATATTGGCACTGACCAGAGAACACATAGACTAGACATGTAGTACAAAGTTTTTCAACACCGAAAAATCTGTCTCCTAGGGCCTATCAATTTCGTATTTGCTCGGCTCTTCACTTTTTAGGTTCGCTTCATGCGCTCAACCGAGATGGTCAAATGTTGAATAAAAGATGCCTCTATGTGGGCTGCAAATCTATCGATGGATGTTACCGATCTATCGATGGATATTGAATATCCCGATAGATCGATGGCTTTTTTGCACCATCGATATATTTTTTCTTTATGACATTTGATTGTAGGATTGTAATATGGATAAATTCCTAAAACCGTCAAGTAGGTAATAATAAAAGCAATGGATAGTAGTCGCCTCAACTTTATTAATAATTATTAAATATGAAAGATAAGAGAGATGCGACCGGTGATCCGATGTCTGATGCTGATGAGGCGAAAAAACGAAAAAAAGACATCGCAGGTTTGAACACATTTTGACAAGTGACAAAACAAAATGTTTGCCAAGTGTCGCCTTTGCGGTAAAGAATACAGAACAAGTGGCAATACGTGCGATTTGCTAGAGCATCTCAAACGTGCTCATCCAATGAGATCAAATGATTCATCTAATTTAAACAAAATTAATTTGTAAAATGCCATGACACATATGAAATGTCATCATCAAATGAAATTAATATCAACAGAGCGGTTGCTCGAATGGTAGCTCGAGATGTACCACCGTACAGTATCGTGGAAGACGAAGGCTTAAAATATTTAATAAATTTATTGCATCCACGCATACCGTGGAAGTACTTACTTCCTACGCTACAAAATGTGCATATTCAAAATATGTATGATGAGCTGAAAACTAAAGTGAAGACTCAGCTTAAGCAAGTAAATTATTGCTCTGTCAAAACGGATAGCTAGACTTCCCAAAGTGGCATCAATTATTTGACTGCGACGTGCCATTATGTGTTGCGATATGCGATATGATATTGTTTTTGTTTTATGCTAATAAGAATGATGTTTGAGAAAATCAGCTAAATATAATATTGTTAAAAAAACACGAAAATACAACATTTTTAAAATTCAAATACAATATAAATTGCGAAATATTTAAATGTAAATAATATAAACAGTTGAATAGCTAAGTACTCAAACTTCAAAAAATGTTCTCTTACAGCTTCTTAAATTTTCGATGGAACCATCGATATACTCGATAGTTTTTTCCATCGATGGAGAAATTACCGAGTGGAGCCACCATCGATGGATTTGCAGCCCTACCTCTATGCTAAATTTTTGTTCTTGCTCTCTCGCTCTCTCTGCTCTCTGCTCTCTCAAATATGTATATGTATGTATGCATGTGAGCACAAGCAGCAGCTCACGAAAATTGAAATTTCTTCGGGTTAGACTGCCGGTTCTACCCTTACGTGGGAAGAGTATTCCGAACTCTTCAAACCGTTTACCAAGCTCGTAGAAAATATTTGCGTTTTCGTTATTATTTGTGGGAAGGGTATGAAAGCGTTGGTGCGCATAATGAAAATGTTTTCGCGATGAGTATGCACACACACACTCTCGCTTGTTACATGTACTATGAGCATTTGTATGCCTGTGTGCGAAGCTCTTGCCGCCTGTAGCAATTTTACAGTCCAGCATTTGCATTTGGTCCATCTTGTGAAGTCCTCACATACATATGTTGTAAAGTAGTAAATTTTCCAGCTGGGATAGACTCAGTCTGCCCAGGGTGTACTCACAAGAAATTTATTTGAATCGTGAGACACCAGGGGGGGATGTTTAGTAATATGACCGTGAACAGGGAAAGAGGGGGGGGGGGGGGGGGAAAGAAATTCAGTATGGGAACCGCCACTCACGTGCACCGCTTGCGTTATAATCCAGCCTTGCACTCGCCGTCGCCTCGCCGCCGTCCGATCCACTGCTAGCTTCGCCGTCGCCTCTCTCAATGAAAACTCATCTTTGTTTTATTCGTTTTCCGCCAAGTTATTTTATTTTACACTTTTGACTAACTTAACCGCACTTAAAGGAAAATTACTCGCACAATTTAGTTTAGTTTTCTTTCATCCGACGACTTCTGCTGCTCGATCCCGACTCCCCGTCCGACGACCTTCGCTGCTCAATCTCGACTAACTCTCGCTTTTCTTTCTGCCCTGCCCACAACGCTCGGCATCGGCGACGCAACTCTCCGCTCAAAACTCTCCGCGCAGGGTTGCGCCGCCGATCGCCGATAAACCCTCAGCGCTTTGGATGGCCTTTTCAAATGCAGATTTAAACGCAATAATACTACTAATACTATTAACAATACTAATACTAATACTAACACTACTTAATTCACTAGCTTAATCTCTAATTACTACGTCTAGATCTTAACAAACTAAACTTAAAAGAAATTCTATGACTCTAATTTAACGTAAGCAACTTTTTCTATAACCAAAATTCCAATTTGATACTTCATTTTTTCTCTCTCATTACTTCGACTAAACTAAAAAAACTACAACTTCAACTTGATAATCATATTAATCCAACTTAAAACTAGAAATTCAATTTAATGGTTCATTTTTCCTCGCTCATTAATTCAACTAAACTAAGAACTACAACTCCAACTTGATAATCGTATTAATCCAACTTAAAACTAGCAATTCAATTCACTCATTAATTCAACTAAACTAAGAACTACAACTCCAATTTGTTAATCATCGTGAGGCGGTGATCGGCGAGCCGCCTCACACCCCCCCCTTACTTAACAAGGAGACGACCACGGCTCCTGTGGCCGCCACCGTGACATTATACACGCCGTTCTCCGACGACACTTTGAAGCGCGTGCGGTGGTGTCGCCGACTGCAGGCGTCAGTTTCCCTCTTCACTAGCTCCACAACCTCCTCCGCCAAATCCGTGCCATCCGGACGCACTGTCCGATTTCGCCGGATGGATTGGAACGCCCCCCGTTCTGTGTCATCCTCCGTGCTTGACCGGGACGCCTCGTCCGACTGCCAACCCTCGAGAACGTCATCGAGCTCCCTTTCAACATCTTCCGAATAGCGTATGCAATCACCTTCTCCTCGCCCTCGACCTCTTGCGTGAGCACCGCGACCAAGCCGTAATCGCTGGCATCCGTCTGCAGCACGAACCTCGCCGAAAAGTCGGGACACGCCAACACTGGCGCGGTCGTGAGACTTTCTTTGGGTTTCTTCAATGATTCCTCCTGCTCGTCGCTCCATTCCCATTTCTGGCCCTTCTTGAGGAGTCTCGTCATCGGTTCCACCATCGACGCAAAGTTCGGCACAAATCGCCTGTACCACGACGCCATTCTTAAACACTGTCGTAACTCCTTGAGGGTCGAGGGTGCCGGAAAACGGCGAATCGCCTCGACCTTTGCGGGATCCGTGCATATACCTTCTTCACTGATGACATGTCCAAGATAGACCAACCTTTTCCTGAAGAAATTGCACTTCTTCCGGTTTATTCGAAGGTTGGCTTTCCTCAACCGGCGGAGGACCTCCCTCAAGTTCTCCACATGCTGCGCTTTCGTGGCGCCGATCACCACGATGTCATCTAAATATGCAAATGCGTGCGGCTCCATGTCCGGTCCTATTACTGTGTCCAGCGCTCTCTGGAACGTAGCATCACTCGCCATTGAAATAATCCTCTCCCTGGCACCGTGAATGCCGTGCATTCCCTGCTGTCCGCCGCCATGGGGATCTGCCAGTATCCGCTCTTCAAATCCAGGGTGGATATGTATCGTGCGTGTCTCAGCCTCTCGAGGATGTGATCGATCCGTGGAACGGGGTAGGCGTCTGGGATTGAATGTGCATTTAGCTGTCTGTAGTCCACACACATTCGCCAATCTCCGGTCTTCTTTTTTACTAAGACGATGGGTGCACTATGCGGACTACGCGACGGCTCGACAGCTCCAGCTCGAATCAATTCGTCTACCTGTTCGTCAATCACCTTCCTCATAGCCGGTTTCTTGGGGTAATATCTTTGCTTAAGAGGCTTATCATCCCGCATCCTTATGCTATGCTCGGCGATATTTGAGACTCCGTCGAGCCCCTCGAAAAGCGCCAACTCTGCTTCCAAGAACTCCTTCAACTCGTCCTCCAGGTCCTCCGGCCACCCTGCGCCGTCAGGGGAAAACTCCGTAGTCTCCTCATCGTCTTCTCGGCCTATTGAGCCCCCCGGTGACTGGCTACTCCGAATTTCGCCTACGTCCTCCCGCCAACTTAACTTCCGGGGGCCACTCCTTCGGCTCTTCCTCCAGATCCTTCGTCCTCGCTAGCTGAGGACACTTCCTGAGTTCTTCCTTCGGCGTCCGGCGACCTCTTTTGATCGACTGGGCAGGTAGCCCGCCACTCTTTGACGTGCCCTGCCGGCAATCCTCCGCCCGCCGACGCCGCGCCCCCCTTCTGCGTCGGGGAACCACACGGTGCCTCGGGGCCTCTCTTCCGTTCTTATCCGCGAATCCCTGATCGAGCAAGCGGTTGTGGCCCCCCAGACCGGTCGCTCTCTTTCGATATATTTGACCCGCTTCTCAGGGACGTCCCCTCGTTCGACTCCTCCTTCATCCTCATGGTGAGCGCTGCGTTGCCACAATATACCGTGGTGTCTATGGCGCACAAGATGTCCATCGCCCGACCCCCAATCACCACCGCCGCTACGATCTTCCCCTCCTCCACTGAAAGGGGATTCTTCGCCTCACTGGGATTAATGAGGTACTACATTTAAAACAAGTAAGAAGACTAGTCGAGACTGCTCGACTAGGAGATACCCTGAACCCTCTTAACTGATATTCTAATCAGTCTGCACTTCTTTTCGACACTCATACATACACACGCACGTATTAGAACGCGCTCTGCTAACTGCGCAGTAAGCAGCGACTGCGCTTGGACTGCGCTGTAGTGTGGTCAACATTATAAGAATTTATTTGTTGAATAATTCAATTTCTAGACGTACAATCTTAATGATACTTTGAGCGCGTAATCATATGGTGAAAATGTATGTACATTCCATACTTGAAATACGCCTTTTACAAAGGTGATGGTGAGGGGGTGTATATAGAGGTGGGGGGTAAATTACAACAAAAACCAAAAACAAAATACATAAAAGTCTACATGTAAAATTGCGAGCTCTAGCTCTAAAGATGTAGGAGATATAATTAAATAACTAGCTTTCGATAAAGTTTTTGATCGATAATAAAATATCGGAAGTAGTTATCGATATATAAAGAAAAACTTGATATGCGCGTGATATACACGGACTTAGGAAAAAATTTCAAGTCTCTTATCTTCTGAGATCGAAGCGTTCATACATACGGACGGACGGACAGACAGGGCCAAATCGACTCAGCTCGTCGCCCTGATCAAGAATATATATACTTTGTGGGTTCTGCCACGCCTCCTTCTGCCTGTTACATACATTTCAACAAAACCATTATACCTTGATTTCCCATTGAAGATGGGGTCAGGGTATAAAAAGCTATAAGTGACCAAAATACCTCATAATTCATTATTTTTCTATAATTATTTGCATTGCGGATTATAATTATTTGGGTGGACAGAAGTATTTTGACATTCCTTTTCAAATTCATTTTCGATAATTCGCTTGGATTAAAAAATACGTATTTTTATTTTTTTAAGTTATTATTTGATCATTATTTGATCATACTTATCGGTAAATGATAGGCAAATACGTGATTAAGTGAAATCTTTAAAAAATCAATCAGTCACGAAGAATAATGCCGGTATTTCCGTGTCAGCACGCAGAAATAAGCGGTTTATTTTTGCAATATGTTGTCAAAATACTTTTGTCCTCCATTGTACATATATAACAGAACGCAAAAATCGCGTGTGATTACCCATACTTACGCAAAAGACAATTCATTTAACTCAAGCTAACGATAAGTGCTTGACTTGAGCGAAACGAAAACTGAAATAACTGTCTCGCTCACAGCGCGAGCGAGCTAAACCATACGCGACAAAAACAATTTCTGTCTGAGTCTTTTTTATTGTGTGAGTCATAAACACTGACATAAAAAACATAACTACTATCGACCACCATCGATGGTAATATCGACCGCTATTGATAGTTTGAAAATTACTATCGTCCTCAATCGATGGGGCCCACCATCGATAGTTTGCACTCCAAACGCCCTGATAAGGATGTCATACGGTCCTTTAGATTTCGGTATCAACTTTCTTGATATTCCTCACTGTGCTGCCAAATTTTTTAACCATTACGTAGTCTCCTGGCTTGTATACGTTTTCAGCTTTTCTAGTATTATTGAAGTTCTCTTCGTTTCGTGCTTGTGATGCAGATTGATAATGTTGTGCTTGTTCTCTAATATTTTCTAAATTCTGTGAACTGGATGTATCTAATCCTGTTATTTTCTCTAATTGTCCTCCCAAACTATCACTAATTTCCCCTTTTTGCGCTATTCCAAATAACATTACGCTTGGAAATTGCTTGGTGCTACAGAGTTGAGTGTTATTCAAAACGTACTCCACACTTTCAATTATCGTATCCCAATGCTGTCCATTATCAACTTCTCTTAGTTTAGCAATCATCGGACCTAAACTTCTGTTTATTCGCTCCACCTGACCATTTGCTTGTGGCGATCCTGTTGCAATCCTAATATGTTTTACCTTTGCTTCTACTAGAAATTGGTCGAATTCCGTTGATGTAAAACAACTTCCTCTATCCGATACAATACATTCGGGCTTACTGTATGTTCTAAAATATTCTCCCAATGCCTTTACTACTTCCTTGGTGCTTGTTGTTTTAGTAGTGAATAATCTGACAAACTTTGCCCATCTACTACTGCAAAAATGTATTTCTTCGATCTGCCATTATCCACTGGTCCATAATAGTCGGCATCTACATATGTATGTCATAACTAATGTTTTCACCGTTATTATATGTCTCTTTTTCATTGTGTTCTTCTACCATATCGATTTGAAGCATGCTGTTCTCAAAATTATCGTCGAAAACGCTTTTGCTATTTATTTCCATTGGCTTTTCTAAACACTCTTTTGAACAATCGTTCTCTTTTTTGCTTAACAATTTTTCTTCTAACTCTTTATTATCTAACAGTTTCTCTTCTAATTCTTTAATATCTAACAATTTATCTAACAGTTTCTCTTCTAATTCTTTAGTATCTAACAATTTATCTAATGATGTGTTTCCTAACGATGTATTTTCTAACAATTTACTCTCTAACGTACTTAATTTTCCTTTTTCCGCATAGTTGTTTTCTCTAAGTTTTGCAATAATAGGCTTCGATTCGACCATCGTGCTGGCTGTTTTTTCCACTGAAATCACCTTCAGAGCGCTTGGGTCAACATACAAGCTACAAGCTTCCATGAAATCCCTTCCTAATATTACTCCCCACCTCATAGATTCATCAGCCACCACTATTAACCAAAAATTTATTATAGTAGACTTCTTGAAAATATGAACAAATGTTTTTCCAATGACATTTAGCTGGCTTTCATTCAGCTCAAAGTATTTTTCTGCGTGTGCCTCAAATTCTATTCCAAATGGTACACATGATTTTTTAATAAAATAAATGGGATTTCCTGAATCTATGAGGCATTCTACAATGATTGAAGTTTTATCTCTGCTCTTAAAATATATCTTAATTAGTCTTACGATTATTGTTTTCAGTATCGACCTTCCTCTTAGTGCATTGTGGCACCATATGGTCCTTAGCGCCGCAGTGGTAGCACGTACCCTTCTCCCTCTTAGGCTTTCGACAATCTCTTGCCCAATGTCCCTTGTAGTTGCAGTTGAAGCAACGCGTCTCCTTCATTACGGTGTTGGGCCCTGGCTCAACTGATGTTGTCCCTTTTCCTCCATTAGAGTGTTGCTGTGGCAGACGCACCTCTGTGAAGGCCCTTGCCATTTTGCTGGGGTCTTCAAAGCACTGTATCCTGGCTTGTGCGCGTAAGACTGCATACGGGATTCCTTCGATAAGACCGTCCAATAGCTCGTCTACTTCTAAATGGATTTCTCTTGCTAAACGTGTCTTATCTTCATAGTACAGGGCAAACTTCTCGTCGACGTTCCATATGCGTGCCCCAAACTTGCGACGGATTTCAGCCTGCTGCTGCCAATCCGTCCAGCAGTTTGCCCAACGGTTGTACAATCCTCGATGGATCTGCATGTATCCACTGCATGGCTTTCCCTTTTAATTTGTTCATCATTGTTCGCTTCTTTTATTTCGCAATTTTCACCGGCGCCCTTTTGGCGCGCGTCAGTAACGCGTTCTGCGAATTCGGTGTCTGCATCGTCGTCATCTGAGTTAATTTCGTCACGCTTGCTGTTGCTGTCTCTGTCTGACTGCCGTGTGTGAAAATTATTTAGCTGCTTTTTTGCTACCTCGATCTGCTTGATTCGCTCTCGTAAAATTTCTTCGTTGTTGTCTTTTCTCTCCTGTTGAATCAGCCATGTCTGAGATTCATCAGTTTGAGCTGACTCCTCCTCACTCTGTTCCAATTCGGGGGCGCCGCCGCGTAAATTTGCAGGCACGCCATTAAGGCGAGCGACGTTCAGTGTTGCACCCTTGGGTCGACAGGCCCAAAGCATATAGCCAATTTTTTAACTGCTTTACAGATACTTCGTTTATGTCTAAATTCATTTTGTTTTACTTGAAAAAATTTTTTCCTTATCCCACTTCTGAGATTGTAAGAGGCCTTTTATTTATTTTCTAAGTTTCTTATTTCCACACAAACGTCTTCTCTACTTCCAATCAAGCTTAAATCTACCGGTCACTTTCTTCTTCTTCTTCCATTACTCAAAAAGGCACGTTACGTATCGACGACCTTCCCAGCTGGTATGGTTAACTATCGATAGATGTGTATCTATCTATGGTTAACCATAGTGCTGTTCCCTTAAATCTTATACTAGCCTGCTACACCCACAACACCGCTTTGCCATTAGCATCTGTTGCCCATGTCCATGTCCTGAGTGGTCCATCTGCTTTTCACCTTTCCGGATGCAGAGGCTACATTTTGGTGGCTTAGTGCATGCTTTTGTACTGTGACCCATCTCTCCACACCTGAAACAGGCGGCCTTAGGTCACAGTCGCTGCCGCAGCTTGCTGCCATATGACCGTAATCGAGGCACTTGAAACCGCGTTTAGGCTGATCCACGGCGCGGATACGGCATACAACCCATCCAATTCAGATTTTAGACAGCTCGAGCAGAGTTTTGGCTTTTCCAATTGGAAGAGCAACTGTAGCTCTTTGCTGTCCACCAAAAGCCACCAACTCCGTCCTTATTGCCTCCAAGATCTCCTCTTTGCTCACTAACTCATCTAGGTCACGAATCTCAATTTGAGCCGATTCGGTAAGTGTTTCAACAACCGCTCGGTCACCCAAGGCCTTGCCTACAGCTTCGTGAAGGGCCTCCTCCAGGGCCTCCTCCAGCTTTCTGCTCAGTTGCAACAAAAGGTTCCCCTTAGCTGTCTTCCTAATGCCTTGAACGTCGATGTTCAGATGCTTCAACTTTGGGTCGCTCTTAACTACACGAAGCATGTCCCCGTAGCTGCAACCACCTACGCCTGAAATAGCAATCGCGTCAGTCCTGGAACGTTTTTGCATAGGCTTTTGTCCTTTAACGACTGTCCAGCTGCTCTGGTTTGTCTGACGACCGGCCTGGTTTGAAGTTTCAGCTGTAGCCCGTAGAGCCATTGGTTCTTTTAGGTTCGCTGCACTTCTATTGGCCTCGGCTTTTTTGAGGGAGTTTTCCTCTGTTCGGAGGCAACTTCCCTCGACCGCTTGGGAGTATTACTACCTACTGGAACACTAATGCTCGCTGCCTTAACATTCTCGCCTACTTTTTTGAGTGGCGTGGTCTGCACCTCACAGTTTTTAACCGATCGGTTACAGAACGCTTCGGCCGCCTTGTGAAGACTGACCAGTAGGGCTGCAAATCCATCGATGGTGGCTCCACTCGGTAATTTCTCCATCGATGGAAAAAACTATCGAGTATATCGATGGTTCCATAGAAAATTTAAGAAGCTGTAAGAGAACATTTTTTGAAGTTTGAGTACTTAGCTATTCAACCGTTTATATTATTTACATTTAAATATTTCGCAATTTATATTGTATTTGAATTTTAAAAATTTTGTATTTTCGTGTTTTTTTTAACAATATTATATTTAGCTGATTTTCTCAAACATCATTCTTATTAGCATAAAACACTTGATGCCACTTTGGGAAGTCTAGCTATCCGTTTTGACAGAGCAATAATTTACTTGCTTAAGCTGAGTCTTCACTTTAGTTTTCAGCTCATCATACATATTTTGAATATGCACATTTTGTAGCGTTGTGCGGCTTGGAAGTAAGTACTTCCTCGGTATGCGTGGATGCAATAAATTTATTAAATATTTTAAGCCTTCGTCTTCCACGATACTGTACGGTGGTACATCTCGAGTTACCATTCGAGCAACCGCTCTGTTGATATTAATTTCATTTGATGATGACATTTCATATGTGTCATGGCATTTTACAAATTAATTTTGTTTAAATTAGATGAATCATTTGATCTCATTGGATGAGCACGTTTGAGATGCTCTAGCAAATCGCACGTATTGCCACTTGTTCTGTATTCTTTACCGCAAAGGCGACACTTGGCAAACATTTTGTTTTGTCACTTGTCAAAATGTGTTCAAACCTGCGATGTCTTTTTTTCGTTTTTTCGCCTCATCAGCATCAGACATCGGATCACCGGTCGCATCTCTCTTATCTTTCATATTTAATAATTATTAATAAAGTTGAGGCGACTACTATCCATTGCTTTTATTATTACCTACTTGACGGTTTTAGGAATTTATCCATATTACAATCCTACAATCAAATGTCACAAGGAAAAATATATATCCATGGTGCAAAAAAAACATCGATCTATCGGGATATTTAATATCCATCGATAGATCGGTAACATTCATCGATAGATTTGCAGCCCTACTGACCAGCCTAGCCAGCTTCTCTCTCATCGATCGCTGCATCGAAGAACGGCGCACGCAAGCTTGCAGCTCATCCTCCATCATGGCATCCATTTTGCTCCGACTACCACGGCGTGAAGCCTGTAGTGGGCACTGCCTACTAATATAATTTGAGTTTAGAGACCGCAGTAACTTAAACTCAACTTAACTACAGCGAGAGGCCGAAAGTATGCACTACTTTGTAAGGTGGCCTTTTTGCCCACCTTACATATTGCATTCTAGCTGTCGAGTTTACTGGAGTTTGTAGTGAGTAAGTTAGTAGTAGGTTATATTTGTAGTGAGTAAGTTAGTAGTAAGTTATATTTGTAGTAAGTAAGTTGGTTAGTGAGTTATATTCGTAGCATGTAAGATAGTGAAAAGAAATGAATTGGATTATAGTCATTAAGTTTATATCTGTAGTTTTGTAGCCATTAAGTTTACATTCTGGAGTCATTGATTATTTTGGTAGATAGTAAGTAGGCTAAGTGTTAGATAGTTAAGTAGATATAGGTGTCATAGTCGTTAGCTTTAGATAGTAGGCAAAATTCAAATTAGTAGGCGGGCACGCGATCAGCAATGCAACCGTGCAGCTCGAAAGCGCGCGGTGGTGAATTGCATTGCTGGTCGCGTGGTAAAATCTGCACAGCGGCAGAAGAGGCTTGAAAGCTGCGTGCAGTATTTAGTGAGTTTTGAGCTCTCGATGTGAGCAGTTGATATCGGAGAAAAATAAGAAACAGATAGACGAGGGGTAAAGAGCGTAAGGTAACATGGAATAAAAATGTTAAATGTATCTATAGAAATGATTGCGTACTCATTTGTAGTTGATTTGGCAACACTAACCTACTAATAATAACAACACTAACTGGTGGTTAGAACGAGGGCAATCCTGTTCGCCAGAAGGCCAAAACTCTGGCACACAAAATCGCGTGGTCTGGAGTGAACGCCGGCGACAACGCTGGGCGTTCCTCGATCTGCGATCCGCCAATGATAGTAGCCCCACTAACACCCCGCAATATGCCTTTGTAGCCCCGACCCCAGCAATCTAGAGTGCGCTTGATCGCGCCACTCGATCGCTGCAGCCATCCCACGTGCAAGCGTGTGCGGGCGTGGTCGGCGAGTTCGGGCTGCGCGGCCATTTAATACATAATGACTCCCCCACCCTCTCCCATTTCTCTAACCACGTGTAGTCCCGTATTAATTTACAAATGTCTTGTAAGTTGTGGCCCTGGGCAGACTGAGACTCTGACCCCGGCTGAAAAACATAACCTGTAGAATTGTAACCTTACAAGTGGCGCCCGAGCAGGGATATGCCTTTGTAACCCCGACCCCAGCAATCTAGAGTGCGCTTGATCGCGCCACTCGATCGCTGCAGCCATCCCACGTGCAAGCGTGTGCGGGCGTGGTCGGCGAGTACGGGCTGCGTGGCCATTTAATACATAATGACTCCCCACCCTCTCCCATTTCTCTAACCACGTGTAGTCCCGTATTAATTTACAAATGTCTTGTAAGTTGTGGCCCTGGGCAGACTGAGACTCTGACCCCGGCTGAAAAACATAACCTGTAAAATTGTAACCTTAACCGGCGACAACGCTGGGCGTTCCTCGATCTGCGATCCACCAATGATAGTAGCCCCACTAACACCCCGCAATATGCCTTTGTAGCCCCGACCCCAGCAATCTAGAGTGCGCTTGATCGCGCCACTCGATCGCTGCAGCCATCCCACGTGCAAGCGTGTGCGGGCGTGGTCGGCGAGTTCGGGCTGCGCGGCCATTTAATACATAATGACTCCCCCACCCTCTCCCATTTCTCTAACCACGTGCAGTCCCGTATTAATTTACAAATGTCTTGTAAGTTGTGGCCCTGGGCAGACTGAGACTCTGACCCCGGCTGGAAAACATAACCTGTAAAATTGTAACCTTACATTAGTTTAGTGGCGCCCGAGCAGGGAAAATAAAATAAAATAAAATAAAATAAAATAAAATAAAATAAAAACGCACTGGAACGGAGCGAAGCGGAACACAGCAAGGTTAAGAAGATAAAGCGAAGCCAAGTCAAGGGAAGATGAAGTGAGGCGATATGAGATAAGGTGAAGAGAAAATGCAACAAGGAGAGCTGAAGCGGGGTGAAACAGAATAAAAGCGGAGTAATAAAGACTAGAGTAAAGAGAAGAGGAGTAAGTCAAGTAAACGGTAGTGAAAGCAAAGCAAGTGAAGCGAACAAACTAGGATAAAGGGATAAAGTTGAGTTGGATAAACTAACGGAAATTAAAATAAGAACGAAAAATTAGAAGAGAAAAGCAAAAGAACTAATAAAAAAAAAAAAAAAAAAAAAAATATATATATAAAATAAAATAAGATCAATTAAGAAGTAAAATTGGGAAAAAAAAGGAAATGAAACAAAGTAAAATAATCTAAACTAGGTTAAGAAAGAATGAAGAAAACGAAATAAAACAAAATATACTAAGAAAAATAAAGAAAACGAAATAAAACAAAATATACTAAGAAAAATAAAGAAAACGAAATAAAGCAAGATAGATTGAAAAAAAAAATAAATAAATAAAAAAAAAAAAAAAAAAAAAAAAAAAAAAAAAAAAAAGGGGGATTAAAAGAAAAAAGAGAATAAAACTAAAGAGAACGAAATAGGTTAAGACGAATAAAGAAAGTAAACCATAACTAGAATAAGTGTAATATAAGATAGATTAAGACAGTGAAAGCAACCAGAATTGTATAAGATAAGAAAATTTGGGGAAAAAATATATAATAATAAATGAAGAATTAAGGAAAAAAAAAAAAAAAAAAAAGGTAAATAAATAAATAAATAATAACAATAAAGGAGAAAAAGAAGAAAAGAAAGAATAAAGGGAAAAAAAAGAGGAAAAAAAAAAGAAAAAAAAATAAATAAATAAGGGGGAAAGAGAGAAAAAAAAAGAGAAGAAGAGCTAAACGACTGGAGATCGTTAGTATAAGTAACCGAAGTAACACAGAGCGCCCAGGCATCAAGGATGGAAGGAGCGGCATCCCACAGTTCGGGACTGAACGTCGGCTGGGTTTACCAGCGCTGCAAAGAAGAATTGATAGCGGTTGCACGAGATCTCGGCCTTGACGACGAGGGCCGCGTGGAGGATTTAAGAAAGAGATTGTCGTCCTACATCCAGGGCGGTAGCTATTCAGCGGAGGTCAAAGGGCGACTGACCGAATGGGAGGCACGATTCTCTTCGGGAGGTGCGATGTCGAGCATGGGCGGCCGCGCATACCAAAAGTCAGAACCCGATCTGCGAAAGATCCAGGAGAGTGGTTCTAGTTCGACGGCGCCGCTGAGGCTTAGCGTACCGACGGCGAGCAGCATGGCTGGGAGCCGGAGGGACGAAAAGTCGAAGGGGTCCGGCAATGGAGGCGAGATGAGTATTGAGCGTCGGACTCCAGCGCTCTCACCGCCACCAGAGAGGCACCCGCCTTGGAATATCGCCGAGCAAGTCAGGAAGTGGGGAATGAAGTACGACGGTCGGTCGGATCCCCTCGGCTTCGTCGAGATCTTGGAGGAGCGAGCCATAACTTATGGAATCGAGCTGGACAGGATGCCGAGGGCACTGAGCGAGGTGTTGGTAGACAAGGCAGCCAAGTGGTTCCTGACCAGCGGGCTAAGAGATGTGCCCTGGTTGGAATTTAAGAAGGAGTTCTTGGACTTTTTCTTACCTCCCCAATACCTCGAGCGTTTGGAGGATCAGATCCGGGCGCGCCGGCAGCGGGAAGGCGAACCCTTCAAGGACTACTTGATTGAGCTGCGTCTATTGATGCGTCAGGCTAGATACAGCCCGGCCCAAGAATTGAATAGGGCCTACGAGAACGCATCCCCAGAATACAGATTGTACGTACGGAGGCACGATTTCTCATCTCTAACGCAGCTTACCCAGATGGCCGCGGAGTTCGAGAACGTGAGGAGTCAACAAAGAGAACAAGGAAGGAAGGCTACGGTGGAGACCAGCTGGCCCAAGCCGGTGGAGGTGCGGCAGAGTAATCCCTTCCGCGCAAAGACATCTGATCCCCGATCCGGAGGACAAGCCGAGGGGCGGACAGAGACGCCGGCGGCGACACAGCCGGCGGAGGCAACTAGCCGGATGATGGCCCAGGACGCTGGATCTAGGCCAAGCCGAGTTTGTTATCGATGTGCACAACCCGGACATTTCGCGCGAGAGTGTCATAACGCACAGGTGTTGTTTTGTCGACACTGTGGTCAGCGAGGCCGGACTGCGAGGGAGTGCTGCGAACGAGACGGCTCGGGAAACGGCCAGGGGCGCCCTCCAAGAGAGCGGAGCGGCGCCAATTAAACACGAGAGATGAGGAAGAAAACCCGCTCCGAGTGAAGGAGTGGAAGATCGTCGCGACGGTGACGGTCGGGGGTCAAAGGATGACCGCCACGATCGACACCGGGGCCACGCGCAGTTTTGTCAGTGAAGGCTGCGCGCGCCGGCGGACGATAGGAGGCGAGCGTTGCCAGATCGAGTCGCGGATCAGGTTGGCCGATGGATCAGCACTGAACGTGACGGAGATGGTGAGGACAGATGTGAGCCTGGCAGGAAAAACGGCGGAAGTAAATTTGCTGATAATGCCGACCATGCTGGACCATGTCATCCTCGGCATGGATTTCCTATGCGCCATCGGCACTACGGTGCGTTGTGGCAACGCGGAGCTGGAAATGAGGATGGTGGACGACGTGGGAGAAGGGGCGTCGCCACCGAGTGAACGAAGAGGAGAGAAAGGCAGCAGCGGCTTTGGAGAGCAAGGCCAGCTCACCAAAGGATATGTGAAGGAGTCGGGCCCAGAGGTGTCGCGCGAGGCCGCGACGTCGAAGGAGGATCCGAGGTCGGCAATCACGGTGTCGACAGTCGGCTTTCAGGAATCGTCGAGCCAAGGCGCACCGCCCGACAAGAAAAGAGGAGAGAGGAAACAGGGGAAGAAAAGCAGAGACAAGAGGAAAAGAATGGAAAAGGGAACGCCGGAGGAGAGACTTAGAGGGAGTCTCCCAGCGACAAGGAGAGATAAAAAGGACAGAAGCGAGATAATGGAGGACAAAAGGGGAGCTGAGCCTCCCGCGAGAGCTGTGAAGCAGAGCGAGGACTTGAGGAGCGGACCCGAGGAGCGGTCGCCGGAGTTTAAATCAGTCGAGTTGGAGAGGGAAGGTGAGCCCGAGGGCGGCCCACTGACAAGAGAGGCAGCAGAGAGCGAATACGGAGGACATGAACGATCCGCGCCCAATAGCAAGGAGTGGCCGGACGAGTTAGAGAAAGAGTTGCAAGAATTCCTTGAGGCAGAGTTGGCATTGTTCGAGGATCTCAGAGGCGTGACGCACATCGCTGAGCATAGCATCCGGATGAAGGACGACAAGCCTTTGAAGCAAAGGTACTACCCTAAAAATCCGGCTATGCAAAAGGTGATCGACGAACAGGTGGACGAGCTGCTTCAAGCTGGAGCGATTGAACCGTCGAAGAGCCCACACAGCGCACTCATAGTCTTGGTCAAGAAAAAGACTGGGGATTGGCGCATGTGCGTAGATTATCGACAGCTCAACGCTCACTCGGTCCCGGATGCGTACCCTGTTCCGCGGATTCTTCACATTCTGGAGAAGTTAAGACACGCACGATTCATATCCACGCTGGATCTAAAGAGCGGTTACTGGCAGATCCCAATGGCGGCGGATAGCAAGGAATACACGGCGTTCACCGTACCAGGCAGAGGATTGTTCCAATGGCGAGTGATGCCATTCGGTTTGCATTCGGCGGGGGCGACATTCCAGAGGGCATTGGATACGGTCATCGGGCCCGACATGGAGCCTCACGCGTTTGCGTATCTAGACGACATAGTGGTCATCGGAGAGACGAAGGAGCAACACGTGGCCAACCTGAAGGAAGTTTTCCGGCGGTTGCGAGAGGCCAATCTCAGACTCAACAGAAAGAAATGTAGTTTCTTTCGGGAGAAGTTGGCATACCTTGGCCACGTGATAAGCGGAGAGGGGATTTGTACTGATCCCGCGAAGGTCGAGGCGATCCAGAGCCTCCCATCACCTTCGAATCTCAAGGAGCTGCGGCAGTGCCTAGGGATGGCATCGTGGTATCGACGCTTTGTACCAAACTTCGCGTCACTGGTACAATCGATGACGAAGCTGCTAAAGAAGGGCCAGAAGTGGATCTGGAGCGAGGAGCAGGAGGAGGCGTTGCAGAAGCTTAAGGAGAGTTTGACAACCGCACCTATTCTGGCCTGTCCCGACTTCTCGGCCAAGTTCGTGCTGCAAACCGACGCCAGCGACTACGGCCTCGGCGCAGTGCTGACGCAAGAAGTCGAGGGGCAGGAGCGGGTGATAGCATACGCCAGCCGGAAGTTACTGAAGGCGGAGCTAAACTACTCGGCCACGGAGAAGGAGTGCCTCGCGATCGTCTGGGCGATCCGAAAGATGCGATGCTACCTGGAAGGCTACAGATTCGACGTGGTTACGGATCACCTAGCGCTGAAATGGCTCAACTCCATAGAGAGTCCCACGGGCAGGATCGCTCGGTGGGCGCTAGAGTTGCAGCAATACCAGTTCGACATACGTTATCGTCGAGGAAGCTTAAACGTAGTGGCAGACGCATTGTCCCGGCAGCCCATAGACAGTTGCGAGCAGGCCGTGGAAGAAAATCCCCCTTGCGGGTGGATAAAGAGGATGCGTGAGAGGATCGTGAAGGAGCCCGAGAAGTTCCAGGATTACGTGGAGGAGAACGGGCAGTTATACCGGAATTTAGGCCATAGGATAGACGAGGAGGACTTTATCCCATGGAAGCTCTGCGTCCCAAGCGGCTTGAGGGGCAGAGTGATGAGGGAGTGTCACGACGCTCCCACGGCCGGACATCAAGGAGTGAGGAAGACGGCAGCACGACTTGCGCAAAGGTACTATTGGCCGGGCATGTTCCGAGATGCCGCCAAGTACGTGAGGTGTTGCGAAACGTGCCAAAAATTCAAATGCGAGCAACAAAAGCCGGCCGGGCATATGCTCACCAGGCAGGTGGCGGAGCCAATGGCGGTCTTGTGCGCAGACTTCGTGGGACCTTTGCCTCGTTCCAAGCGTGGGAACACAATGTTGTTGGTGTTCCACGACGCTTTTGCCAAATGGGTGGAGCTGGTGCCATTGAGGAAAGCGACTACCGCTCTGTTGCAACTGGCGTTCCGGGAACGTATATTCAGCAGATTTGGAATACCCAGGACATTCGTTTGCGACAACGGCGTACAATTTGCGAGCAGAAGTTTCAAGGCGTTCATGGAATCCCTGGGGGTGACACTCCAGTACACAGCGCCTTATTCACCACAAGAGAACCCGACGGAGAGAACGAATCGCACGGTGAAGACCATGATCGCCCAATACATCGAAGGCCACCAGAGCTCGTGGGACGAGCTGTTGCCGGAGATAACGCTGGCGGTCAATTCGAGCGTGGCCGACTCCACGGGCTTCACTCCAGCGTTTTTGATGTTGGGGCGGGAGCCACGCCTACCCGCCGCTTTGTACGAGGAAGTCACTCCCGGTTCGGCGACTAGAGAGACCCGGCCCGAGGCCAAAGGAGTCAAAATGAAGGAGATTTTCGACATAGTGCGCAGTAACTTGCAGCGAGCGTCAAAGGATCAAGGCAGGCAATACAACTTGAGACGGCGTGACTGGAGACCAGCGTTGGGTTCGGCGGTGCTGTTACGGCAACATCAACTGTCGAACGCGGGGGAAGGATTCGCGGCGAAACTGGCGCCCAAATTCGACGGCCCCTACAAGGTCGTTAAGTTCTTGTCCCCCAACGTGGTGCGCCTGACGAAGGAGGGCGAACGCAAGAGGAGGGTGGCCAACATCGCGCAGTTGAAGCCATTCCATCAAGAAGATGAAGAAACCGCAGACGGCAGCACAGGAGAACCCGTTTCCGGGTTGCGGCGGGGGAACGGTCATACACGGTGACCATCAATTCGTCGGGGGGCGTCACAGTCGCTCTGTCGAAGTAAGGGGGGGGGGGGTGTAAGGTGGCCTTTTTGCCCACCTTACATATTGCATTCTAGCTGTCGAGTTTACTGGAGTTTGTAGTGAGTAAGTTAGTAGTAGGTTATATTTGTAGTGAGTAAGTTAGTAGTAAGTTATATTTGTAGTAAGTAAGTTGGTTAGTGAGTTATATTCGTAGCATGTAAGATAGTGAAAAGAAATGAATTGGATTATAGTCATTAAGTTTATATCTGTAGTTTTGTAGCCATTAAGTTTACATTCTGGAGTCATTGATTATTTTGGTAGATAGTAAGTAGGCTAAGTGTTAGATAGTTAAGTAGATATAGGTGTCATAGTCGTTAGCTTTAGATAGTAGGCAAAATTCAAATTAGTAGGCGGGCACGCGATCAGCAATGCAACCGTGCAGCTCGAAAGCTCGCGGTGGTGAATTGCATTGCTGGTCGCGTGGTAAAATCTGCACAGCGGCAGAAGAGGCTTGAAAGCTGCGAGCAGTATTTAGTGAGTTTTGAGCTCTCGATGTGAGCAGTTGATATCGGAGAAAAATAAGAAACAGATAGACGAGGGGTAAAGAGCGTAAGGTAACATGGAATAAAAATGTTAAATGTATCTATAGAAATGATTGCGTACTCATTTGTAGTTGATTTGGCAACACTAACCTACTAATAATAACAACACTAACTGGTGGTTAGAACGAGGGCAATCCTGTTCGCCAGAAGGCCAAAACTCTGGCACACAAAATCGCATGGTCTGGAGTGAACGCCGGCGACAACGCTGGGCGTTCCTCGATCTGCGATCCGCCAATGATAGTAGCCCCACTAACACCCCGCAATATGCCTTTGTAGCCCCGACCCCAGCAATCTAGAGTGCGCTTGATCGCGCCACTCGATCGCTGCAGCCATCCCACGTGCAAGCGTGTGCGGGCGTGGTCGGCGAGTTCGGGCTGCGCGGCCATTTAATACATAATGACTCCCCCACCCTCTCCCATTTCTCTAACCACGTGTAGTCCCGTATTAATTTACAAATGTCTTGTAAGTTGTGGCCCTGGGCAGACTGAGACTCTGACCCCGGCTGAAAAACATAACCTGTAGAATTGTAACCTTACAACTTTTAGTACCTGCTACCTCACACCAGCAGCTAGGTTGCTGTCTTTGCTGAGACTTAGCAACTCACCAAAGTTAGTGAGCGGCTGGTTGTCCGCTGCAATTTCCAGCATTACTAACAGCTATTAGACTGAATGCACATGATTTTTATTATTTGCACAAGAGTGACGCCTAAAGTGACAAATCTTTTCGCGCTTAAAAAAAGAAAGGGAAAGAGGAAAGCCCTGACGCCAAAACAGTGACGCTATTGCCCCCCTCTCTTGCACCACCGGATGGTACTCCGCGAGACCGCCGCGAAGTAAGTCTTTGATAGTTTTTGCCGTCGCTGGGTGCGTCGCGCCAACAGCAAACACGTTGTCTACAGTTCTCTTCACTTTCACAGGGAAAAACACAGATCAAGCTATTGTCCACGATGGATCACGATGACGTCAACCGTACTCCTCGAAAACGCGTGACTATCATATCTCTGATTATGCGTTAATACGTGCGTGCGTATGCCTGTGTGTTTGCATGTGTGTGCATGTGTGAATAATTATTGAAATATCAGTTGCTGGAAGGGCTCAGGGGATCTCGTTTCTTACTTGTTTAAATTGCTGTCGATGCTCAAAAGATTTTCAAATTTATTTCCTTGTCACTTTCACTCTAAATGATTTTATTCTGCTTTTCTGTGGAACATAACTTAACAAACTCATGTACATTATTATCATTACTATTATTCTTTTCTTTATCTTATTTATTCTTTTGGTATCTATAAGGACCAATATACTCTTCATGAATATCTATTGAGCAAGTCTCATCATTGGAGCCAGCAATATTATATGAATGAAAATTTGATATTGTGAGGAGCAATATAGGTATGCACGTATTTATGTATATGAACGTACGTATTTGCTGTGCGTTTATATGCATATACGTGCATATACATATTACTCCACACAAGCGACGCGAATACTATAGGAGCGACCCTCGCACTGGAAAGGGAGTCAAAGTCCTGTTAGAGGCGGGCTCTTTCGCTCCTACAGATTCAGCAATGGGTTCGCGTCGCACGCACGACGATCATCGGTGACCGTTAGCCGAGGTGCCGTTCGGGCCGGGTGATAGCAGTGGACGTTTTCACTCGCATGACAACAACGGTATTTCGGCCAATGGGAGGCTGCCTCGCAATTTGGCGGGAAAGTGGCGTCACCCAGATCACGCCACTTTACCGTTTTTATGGGCACGAGCAACAGAAAGGCCCCGCTCCAGAGCCGACCAGGCCCCGTTACCACACGAAGCAGGGCCTGGGGCTGGGGTATAAAAGGCCACCAGCAGCTCCATACTGGGGGTCGAAACTATAGTGAAGAGAAGATTTAAAGTGAAAGTCGAAGTGCGTGAAGAAAGTGCCAAAGTCAAGTGAAGTCAACGCGAGTTGTAAATCAGGACTCCCAGGACATCGTGGGAGCAGCAAGGACATCGTGGGAACAGCAAGGACACCGTGGGAACAGCAAGGACATCCAGAGGGAATCCTTGCGGATCATCAGCGGCACCGATCAGGACATCGGTGCATATCAGCGGCTTAAGCGACGCTTGCACATCTGAGTAAGTTCACGTAGCCGTACGCAAGAAAAGTGTTTGTGAGTGAAACGTAGCTAGTGTTGCGCTGTGAACGAGTGGGATAGTAGGAGAGGCCTGTATATCTGAGCGAACCGCCAGAGTTTACAGATCGAAATCCTGGCGTTTCCTGAATCGTCCCGGTAAATTCGCGTGTTTTAGCACAACACTCTCCCAGCCGGAGTGCGTTGAACCAGCGCTCAGTAGGTGTGCTTCGCTAAAGCCAACCAGCGAACCAGCATAAATTTAAGTGACGTGTACATATCAAACTTATTCAGAAAAATATACATTTACGCTATAAAACCTAAATCACAAGTGACTAATTAATATCGCAGGAGCTTCAACAAAATAAATTTGTTGGCACGAATCCACAGTCAGCTGAAATTAGCCCAGCTTAGACTCGGGATAAACCGAAGGTTCGTTACAATATGCACAATTTTAAAGTTAGGACTACATTGACTTTTAATTTAAATTTACCAAAATACCTCCGTTCGAAATATTTGTTACATATTTTAGAATTTTTCTAATTGATATTATGAGGTAAATTACAAGCTTTGATCAACTTGTTTAAATTAATTTACTACGTCTAGTGCTTTGTGAGGTGGCGATCGGCGAGCCGCCTTACACCCCTCTTACCTAGTAGGGAGACGACCACGGCTCCTGTGGCCGCCACTGTGATGTTGTAGGCAACGCCGGCGGCCAATAGTTTGAAACGGGTGCGGCGATGCCGCCGATCGCAGGCGTCAACCTTCTTTTTTTAGTAATTCGACGACCTCTTTCGTCAACACCGCGCCGGGTGCACTCTCCAGGTTCGTGGGATGAGCGGGAACATCGCTTGCTCCGCCGGGACGACTTGTCAGATGGCCATCCTTTGAGGACATCATACAGTTCCCTCCTGGGGTCTGTTCCGCCTACACGAGAAGTGTCCGGTCTCCGCCTCTTGGGTCGCCACTCGGCGACCTCCTCTTCACTGGCGGTCCACGGTATCGGGCTGGCCCACCTCTACGATTCCCCCTCCGCCGAGCTAGCGCGGCCCCCCGACTCCGATGGGGTCGGTGAGCCGAGAGGGGAAGGTGACTCTTCCACATACGGCGTAGTCCGCCGCAACACGGGCACTCGCATGTACATTGTTGTATAATGTGACTTCATCACCATGAGCATGTCCCCCAGTGCTGCAACGATGCGCACCGTGGAATGGTGAATAGTGCGGAAGAGGTGAGCGTGCGGTTGCTCTCCCAGCGACGGTCCTTGGGAAAACGTCACTGCCTCATCGCTACTGGCGTCCTCTATGCGCGCCGATGCGGTCTGCGGTTCCTCCCACTCTTCGTTGCTACTGACAATTATCGTCTCCTCCTCCATTTCACTCTCTTTGCAAATCAGAACATTAATAATCATTCTTTCTCGAATCTCCTCCTGACCAAAATGGGTTTCTCTGATTAGTGCGTTAGTATTGAGATTAGTGGGGCTTCTCTACAAGGAAAAAAGGAAAAAACGAGATTTGAAGCCGCCAAAACCGAATGGTTCCGCAGCCTAGTTTCGGACGCGTTCGCGGCCGATCCGGGCTAACCAGGTCCTCCCCCCTCCTCTGTAACGAGCTTCGTAGCCGTCCCGCCAGTCTCTTCCTCCTCTACGTAAAAAGGCTTAAGCTGAGAGAGATTGGCCAATTTCCTTTTCCGTTCGCCCGCTCGGGCAAGTCGAACTACATTGGGAGAAAGGAAGTGGGTGACTCTGTAGGGACCATCGAATTTGGGTGCCAATTTCACCGCAGAACCCTCCGCCGCGCTGGACAACTGGTGCTGTTGTAGAAGGACCATTGACCCCAGCGCGGGCGTCCATTCGCGCCGACGTAGGTTATACTACCTGCCCTGGTCCTTTGACGTCTGCGGACGGCAGGCAAGGTTCTCTGACCGCAGACGAACGTCTTGGGCACCCCGAATCGACTCAAGATGCGCTCTCCAAACGCCACCTGCAGCAGCACTATACCACGACGCCATCTCCAGGCACTGCCGTAACTCCTTGAGATTCGTGGGCGCCGGGAAACTCCGGATCGCCTCGACCTTTGCAGGATCAATGCAAATCCCCTCTACTCTTATGACATATCCGAGATAAGCTAACTTTTCTCTGAAGAAACTGAATTTCTTCCATTTCATTCGGAGGTTTGTATCCCTCAACAGGAGGAAGACCTCCCTTAGATTCGCCACATGCTGCGCCTTTGTGGCGCCGATCACCACGATGTCATCCAGATATGCAAAAGCGTGCGGCTTCATATCCGGCCCTATGACTGTATCTAACGCTCTCTGAAACGTAGCGCCTGCAGAACGTAAGCCGAATGGCATCAATCGCCATTGGAATAACCCTCTCCCTGGCAACTTCTCAAGGATGTGATTAATCCGCTAACGGGGTAGGCGTCCGGGATCGAGTGTGCATTTAGCTGCCGGTAGTCCACACATAAGCTACAATCTCCGGTCTTTTTCATTTCTAAGACAATGGGCGCACTGTGGGGGCCCCGCGATGGCTCGATAGCCCCAGCTCACCCATCGTTGAACTCCTTCTGCTTTCCGCACCGCCGGACTACCATGCTGCTCGCCGCGGGCATGCTTGGCGCGGCTGCCCATGTTTGGCGCGGCTGCCCATGTTTGGCGCGGCGCCTCCCAGAGCGAGTTCGGACCCCTCTGAGAAACGCTCTTCAATCTCGGCCAATCTCGCCTTAGTCTCCGTCGAGTAGTTGTTGCTCTGAACAAATGCTGAGAGCCTCTTCCTCAAATCTTCTACTGGTCCTTCGCTGTCTATCCCGAGCTCTCAAGCTATCGCGATCAACTCCTCCTTGCACCGCAGGTAGATCCAAGAGACGCTTAATCCTGGGTTATGGTACTCGGCATCTTCCATTTTGGTGTCTCGATGGTGTCTTTACTCTTATCCGCTTATTCTAGTCTTATCTTATTATAGCTTATTTTATTTACTTGCTTATTCTATCTATATCCGTTTCTTTATTTTTATTCATTCGCTTTTTTTCTCTTATTCCAATTGATTTTCTTTTTCTTTGCTTTTATATTATTTTATTTTAGTTTCTTTTCATTTTCACTTTTATTCATTTATTTACATTTATTTATTTTTTTGTATACCCTGAACCCATTGAAAATGGGAAATCCGGGTATAATGGATTTGTTGAAATGTATGTAACAGGCAGAAGCAGGCGTGGCAGACCCAACAAAGTATATATATTCTTGATCAGGGCGACGAGCTGTGTTGATTTGGCCCTGTCCATCTGTCTGTCTGTCCGTCTGTCCGTATATTTGAACGTGTTGATTTCAGAAGATATAAAAGCTAGAGACTTTTAAAATGACCGTATATACAGCGCGGATGTTATGTTTTTATCGAATAAAAACATTAAAGTTCAAATCAGATGCCACTATAGCTAATTGTGAATAATTTTTAATTTTTATACTCATTCACGAAAGTGAAATGAGTATATTGGTACTGTGCAATGTCCGTCTTGCTGTCAGTCCGAACGCAATCTATTTCGGTGCTATTGAAGCTAGAGACTTGAAATTTATAACACATAATCGTGTATATATCCGCTTTATAAAATGTTAAAATTTTTCTGATCCGCCCACTAGAGGCGTGGCAAATCCGAAAATGCATTTTTCGATATACGAGAAATCATGTTAGTGGAAGAACTAGAATGCTGAAATTTGGTATGTAGGTCCGCGTCGACCACCGAAGATCACGAGATCACGAGCTATGCCCCATAGGGGGCATGGCAAACCTCTAAAGTTTATATCTCCTACAGTTTAAAATTTGGATAGTTGAGTTACTGATACCTCCTCTATCGATGCCCCAAAAATAATTTTTAAGCCTCTTTAGGGGCGTGGCATATCGAAAAATACCCTGTAATTTTCATATTTTTTGAGCGTAAGAATTCAAATTTTGCATTTAGGTTACCGGTTGCTCGATCTAAGAACTGGCCAAAAATGAGGAGTCTACGGCCACTAGACTCTATTTATGTATTTGTACATATAAATAAGCTTAATAGATATTCATAATACGGAAAGAAACATTTTTATGAAATTAAAAATATATATAAAAGAAGCTAAAAAATATAAAAGAAGCTAAAATAACAAAAATTTGCTATTTACAAAAAAGAGTTTTCCGCGGGATTTGAACTCGCACCCAAGCCAAATAGCATGTTTGTCAAAATAACTAATATAAAGATCGCCGGCGCTTCAGCCTACAGCACCACCATGTCGCTTCGACCAACAGTAGTTAAAACTAAATCACATTATTGTTATAATGAAAACTAAAGCTTAAAGTAAATGGATTTATATAGCTGCCATTGCTGGCAGACCGACCGGCAGACCGCTAAGTCGACGCTTCCCATCGACGATCAGGCCACTTAGGCGTGGTGATATCAGGTTCGCGATTCTTTCACACGGTATCCGGCCCAATTGCTTCATCAGCAACTCCAGCCGTGCGCGTGTTGGCTACGATCAAACCATCTAGGCGTGGTAGTGTCAAGTTCTGCTTACGATTCTTTCGCAACGGCATCCGGTGCAATTGCTCCTTCAGCAACTCCGGCCGTGCGCGTATTAGCTTCTCCCCGGGTAGGCTGAAACTGTCCTCGGGTTTCTCTTTGAATGTTTTGCGGTGGTATAGTTTCCATACGCTTAAGAGAAGGAGGAGAAGAGCAGCCAAACGACCTTGATGATATGTCTGAGTTGAGATTTGAGATTTCTCAGACTGAGGTCGTGCAGGAATGGAAGGCTTAAATGTTCCCTGAAAAGGGTGATGTTTACTATGGCCGACGTAGAAACGGATTTCTTTTTTATGATGTCTCGATGATTGTCATAATGGGTGCCGTTCAGCGAGATCTAATCGTCAAAAGTGGCCAGGAAGGTTCCCGTAACTTGTTCCAGTATTGTCCACCACGTTTACTGTTGCGCTGTTGATGATAATGATGCCATCCTCGATCGGCTCTAAATGCCCGGGGCGTGTGGCGCATTGTGCGACGATTCCTGACGACGATTGCCTATGGTGAACATTTAAAGTTGTAATTAATGTGGTTATATGTTGAATGTCGGTCTTCAGTGCCTGTTTCATGTGGTCTTTGGGTAGGCTGTCTATTAGCTGTCTTGTTTCGTCAACGTAAGCTTTGAATGATGTTAAGTTCGTCGTGTGTCCCAAGTACCTGTATTCGTCCCAGATTGTCACGTCTCCGTCAGCTATGGGAATGTAGTCCGCGTGTGAATAGTCATTAAGTCTTAGTGTCGCTTCGGTCACAGTCAGCGTTGTCATTATCAGAGCTAAAAAGTATCGTAACCTAAAGTAAGATGTATTTAAAACTTATTCGTCTAAAAGTTTAACTTCTGAGGAAAAAGTTTTTTTCTACTTAAGGCAGTCCTTATGAACCACCCTCCCTTTAATTAGAACTGTCGTACCCAGGTCCGCCTCCACTGTTGCTTCAGTGAATAGGGGCGAAAGTTTATTTCCCAATCTTCTGTTCGTTTTTAACCATACTTTCTCACCTACTTTATAATTTTTCTGGACCCTGTTCTTGTTCTGGTGCTCCAAAGATTTTTCTTGAGCTGCCGTGATTTTTTCTTTTATTTTCACAGCAGCTTCAATAGGGATTGAATGGATAATTTATATCGGCTTCTTTTTCGTAACCGAGTGAATCGACCTATTATATTTTATCGTCGCGAGGAGGATATTGTCGACAGTGTCTTCAATATGGTTCCCGTTTTTAAGACAACTACTTATGTCCCCTAAAGTACCGTGGAAACGCTCTACTTGCCCGTTCGACGTGCTATGTGGGGGCGGAGCATTTACAATCGCGATGTCAAAGTTATTTGACAACATTGATTTAATGGTCTCTAAATTTAGAGACCTTTCGTTGACACAGTAAATCATCTTTGTTTTTGGGAGGACGTTCTGGAGTTGTAGCAGTGGAGCCTTTATGTCGACGATCGCACGTGAATGAATGGGTTGGACGATTGCAAATTTTGAAAATTTGTCAATGCAAGTCAAAAAGTATTTCTGGTCAGTGGAATAAATGGTATTGGGATCTTCCCTATTTCTTGTTTAATTGGGTGACGATTGTGTTTGTTCATCGTGCACATCCGACAGTTTTCCGCTATTTCTGTTGAAAGACCACCAATTTTTGGGAAAAAATAGTCTCGAAGTATTTGTTGCGCATTCTCTTGCTCCGCGCGGTGAGCACGATTATGCTCAACTATAGCAATTTCTCTTTGTTCTGTTGTGTCTGAGATGTTTATGACCATACTTTTGGAGTGTCGAAAAGTAGCAGAGGGGAATTCTTCGACCAATTTGTGCTGTATGAGGGCCAAAATGGGAAGCTCGCAAAATATTGCGTTGGTCACTTCTGAGTTCACAGCTTCTCGCAGAGTTCGGAACAGTGAGTTCCGATCGGAAAACTGTATGACATGTCTGGTTTTTGTTTTGAACAGGATGTATGTCCTATTGTTGAGAAATTATTAGTCGAATTGTTTTGTTTGATAAAAGCATTTATTTATGATGGCACGTCCGTGCCTTCTTAGACTTCGTTTTATAATGAATTTACAGAATGTATATTATATTCTTATAGCTAGAGCCGCATAGCTGTGCTGCCGGTTACGCCAGCAGCAGAGCGGCTTCGTTCATATACATATATGCTTAAGTATAAGTGTTTATATATTAGCTTAATGGTCTGGCGAGAGTCGCAGACGGAGAGGGGGTAATGTGTCCACTTGTTTACGAAACAGTCGCGCATGCAAAATATGCCGACTCAGCGGAGTTAGTGCACTGTTGAGGCCAATGCACTTGAGAGTGATCATATTACTTCTTATTTATGTATATTTAATTGTAACAATGTATTTGTGACATTCTTTGTGTATGTAAATATATATATGTCTTGAATACAGTGAACATTTAATAAAGTGGACATACTACATCTCCCTCCTTTTGAAAAATAACGTAATTTTAATGGAGTTATTTTCTTAGTTATATTACTTATCCAAATATATTTTTTTTGTGTTTTGTTTCAAGCAGGTTGATCATTCCTGTTCTTGATTTTTTTTTTTTTTTTTTTTTTTTTTACTAGTTTAATTATTTATATTTTTATTTTTGTTCCCTTTTTTTTTTGCAATTAATTGATTATGAATTAAACATTTTTAATCTATCTTTATGTACTACTTGTTTTTTATTTTTATTATTTGAAATTGTTATACCCTGAACCCATTTTCAATGGGAAATCAGGGTATAATGGTTTTGTTGAAATGTATGTAACAGGGAGAAGGAGGCGTGGCAGACCCCACAAAGTATATATATTCTTGATCAGGGTGACGAGCTGAGTTGATTTGGCCCTGTCCGTCTGTCTGTCCGTCTGTCCGTCTGTCCGTCTGTCCGTCTGTCCGTCTGTCCGTATGTATGAACGCGTCGATTTCCGAAGATATAAGAGCTAGAGACTTCAAATTTTTTTTAAAATGTCCGTAATTACAGCGCGCATATCAAGTTTGTCATTAAAATTCGATAACTCATCCCCATCTTTTTTTATCGATAAAAAACCTTATCGAAAACCAGTTATAAAATTATATCTTCTACACCTTTATTGCTAGAGTCTCCAAATTTTTAATGTATGCTTACATGCAATTTATACAATTTCGGTTTTTGTTAAAATTTACCCCCCACCCTTAAATTCACCCCCTCACCCTCACTTTTGTAAAAAGCGTATTTCAAATACTAGAGACTTGTGCTTTGGCAATTACATGCATATTCATGTTATAATCATAATCTAAAAGTTTCATGAAGATCGTACGTCCACAAAAAAAGTTATTAAACAATTAAGTTCTCATAGTAAGCGCACACTGCAGCCCATGCGTGTTTATGCGTGGGTGCTTGTGTGTGTATGTGTTTGTGTATGTGTGTGTGTATGTGTATGTGTGTGTGTATGCGTTTGTGTATGTATGCGTGTGTGTGTGTGTCTGTATGCGTGTGTGTGTATGTATGCCTGTGTGTGCGTACGTGCCTGTGTGTGTGTGTGTGCGTGTTTCTTGTGTAAGCTGAAAGACGCGAAAAATTATTGAAATATGTTGGCGAGTATTTGTGCGCGAGTGGATGAGAAGAACCGCAACGTTTGGTTGTTCAAGTGAGACTGATTTTATTATGCTTCTTAATAGCTAAGTACATGATAGCGTTGCCACTAATATGAGAATTGCCATATCAACACTCTTCCTCAATTCTTATATTTTCATTAGGCCGATCAACGCTATACATTTCATATGTTTTACTCTTGACAAATTCTTAGTTAATACATCGGCAATCATTTCATTTGATGGACAATAAGATAAATCGATTAACTTATTCTCATAACAATTTCGTATATGGTGATATTTAGTATCTATATGTTTGCTTCGTGCATGATATATAGGATTCTTCACAAGATTTAACGCGCTTACATTATCTTCATAAATTCTTATACAATTTCTCTTAAAATACGGATTCATTTCGCTTATTAGCTTTCTTAAATAAATCGCCTCCTTTGCAGCATCAGAGAGCGCCATATACTCCGCCTCAGTACTGCTCAGCGCCACCGACTTCTGTTTCTTCGAGGTCCATGAAAATGCCGAACCTCCCCACATGAAGGCATATCCTGTGAAAGACTTCCTATCAGTTGAGTCTCCAGCCCAATCTGCATCTGCATAGCCAGCAATTTCCTCTCCTGTCTTCTCGTAGACTAACGCTAGATCTGCTGTGGTGTGCAGATACCTCAAAACTTGCTTTGCTGCTGCAAGATGTTCGCTATGTGGATTCGAATTCCTTTGTGCCAGCTTGCACACCGAATGTAAGATGTCCGGCCGTGTGCATAGCGCAATATACATTAGCGAACCAATCACAGACTGATATTCTGTGATATCAACACGCTTACACGACTCTCTCTCGCAGTTCACTTGGAAGTTAGCTTCCAATGGCGTTGACGTGGTGCGGCAGTTGGACATGCCCATCTCATTGAGCAGACCCACTATATGCTTCCTCTGGCTCACGCGTATCGCACCAGTCCTTCCTTCTCGTTGGATTTCAAGGCCCAAGAAGTTCGTCACTTGACCCTTGTCTACTACCTGAAATTCAGAAGATATAGCCTTTTTAGTAGCTCGCATCTCACCCATGCTTGAACACGCCAGTAACATATCATCTACATATACTGCAATCAGGTTTATCGTCTGGTCATCTGAGCACTTGGTATACAGACATGGCTCGCTCTCGCATGCCCTGTATCCCATTTTGGTTAGAACGCCATCCAACTTAGTGTTCCAAACCCGACCAGCTTGCTTCAGGCCGTACAGCGACCTTTTAAGCTTCAACACACATCCAGAATGGTCGTCGTAGAGTTCTGGCTGTTGCATGTAGATATCTTCTTCCAGAATGCCGTTTAGGTATGCCGTCGAAACATCAAGTTGATGTACATAAAGCTCGTATTCTGCAGCCATAGCCAGGATCATACGTATTGTACTATAGCGCACTACTGGAGAATACGTCTCTTTGAAGTCTATGCCATACCTTTGGCCGCATCCTTTTGCAACCAAGCGCGCTTTGTAGCGCTCAACTTCTCCAGATGAATTCGTCTTTAAAGTAAACACCCATTTGCAGCCTATGGGCTTCTGACCATGTGGTAACTGAACCACGTCCCATGTGTCATTACGCATCAATGCGTTATACTCTTCCTGCATTGCCGCTTTCCATTCATCTGCTTGTGGACTCGATTGTGCTTGCTGCACGGTTAAAGGAACTTTAATGTTATTGCTTAACATTACATTTGCCACGTTGTATTGTTTAGTTGGCCGTCCCTTCAAGCCCGTTCTGATTATTTTAGGCCTGCCTGGCCCTCTTCTTGGCTGTTCAGCTTCGTCAGCATCATCGTCAGGTTGCTCCTCTGTATTAGAATGATCCTCTTGTATACCTTCCTGATCATCATTATCATCTTCAACCATTATCGTAGCGCTAGCTTTCTCGGTTGACTCACGTACGCTATCCTCGATGAAATAAACGTCTCTGCTGATCTTCACGTCACCTGTGTTCTTGTCGAACAGTCGATATGCCTTTGACGACTCAGAGTATCCGACCATAGTATACTCTCTTCCTCTTTCCTGGAACTTCTTCTTTGGACCCTTTTCCAGTGCAATTGCTGTACATCCAAACACTCTCAAGTGCTTGACAACTGGCTTCAGCCCTGTAAACGCCTCAAAAGGTGTTATACCATCCAGAGCTTTCGTTGGTGATCGGTTTCTTAGATATGCAGCGCACGCGACTGCCTCCGCCCAGAAACTCTCGTTTAATGCAGCACTATTAAGCATTACTCTTGCCATCTCCACCAGTGTCCGATTGCAGCGCTCAGCAACACCATTTTGTTGCGGGGTATACGGTGCACTCAGCTGCCGTTTAATACCAGCCAATTTAATATATTCGTCAAAGTCTTTGTTGACATATTCTGTACCATTATCGCTTCTAATGATTTTCACTTTCAGACCTTTCTGACGCTCTAGCATCGTTACATGTTCTTTAAATATCTTGGTCACCTCAGACTTTTGTTTTATAAAGTAAACATGGATGTAACGGCTCTTATCGTCAATCATTGTGAGAAAGTATCTGGCGCCGCCATTCGATACTTGCCTTATAGGTCCACACACGTCACTATGTATCAACTCACATATTTGTTTTGATCTATTCTCTGAATCTTCAAATGGTCTAGCGTGACATTTACTTTTCAAGCAATTTATACAATCAAAATGATCTATGTCAGAGCTTACTGCCAGTCCACGCACCATATCTTTACTTTTCAGTTCACGAAGGCTCTGCACATTTAAATGGCCGTATCGTGCATGCCATTTCTTGATATCATCAGCACCTTTTGATAAACACAACTTTTCATTATTTTTTGTTTCACACAGAAACAGTCCGCTGATTCTTTTGGCAATTAATATGACTATATTTTCGCTGTCAAAAACTTTGCAAAAACCTGAATTAAATTCAACAGAGCATCCATTTGCGACTGCCTTTCCAACTGATATGAAATTACACTGCAGCCCTGGTACAAATAACACGTCTTTTAGAGTAATTTCAAAGCCACACAGACTATTGATAACTACTGTGCCTCTGCCACAAGCCGTCGTAAAATTATTTCCAGCCAATTCGATACTTTCGTTGTGTTGCTCAAAGTTATCGAATAAATCACGACGTGCGCACATATGCGATGTTGCTCCGCTATCGATAACCCAAGCATCTTGACTCATACAATAGTTTCCCATCATGCCAGCAAACGATCGTTGATTTGAATGCGCATCTTTATTCTTTCCATTTACACTTTCGCTTTTCCCGCGCCGTTCCTTGCCGTATTTTTCGTTTGCCTCTTTCGTCGTACAATTCGCTGCGTAATGGCCTTGCTGACCACACTTATAGCATTTGAAATACCGGCGTCTGTCTGTCGTCTCATTTCTTCCCCGTTCTTTGGCTCTTTGTCCCGTCTGCCTTGCCGAAAATGATTGCGTAGCTTCTTTTTGATCGCTGATTTTTCGCCTCTCACTCTCCTCTGTCAACTTGCATTTTATGCTGCTGAAATTCGGTAACTCATCACGAGCTTCTAATGCAACCACAAAGTTCTCGAACGATGATGGAAGACTTGCCAGTAGCATGATGACGATTAACTCTTCTTGCAACGTAATTCCAATTGCTGATAGATTTTCAACAATATTTGAAAACTCCATGATGTACGTTTGCAAATTTTCTCCTTCTGCCATTTTCTTGTTTAAAAGCTGTTTAAACAATGTTACCCTACGCACAGGTCCAGATGATTGATGTAACATTTTCAGTTCATTCCATACATCTTTTGCGTAAATGCATCTCTTCACGTAGTTTACTTGCGATGCACTCATCGACAAAATTAGCACTGCTTTTGCTTTGTCGTTCTCTCGTTTCCATGTCTTGAACGCTTCACTCGTTTCATCTTCTGGCTTCACAAACTCATTTGAAACCACGGCCCATAAGTTTTGATGAACCAAAACACTTTCTACCATGACACTCCAACAGTCATAGTTGGTGTCATCCAGCTTTTCTATATTGTACATGGAACTCATTTTCAGTTTTACTTTTCTGCTTGCAATGTCCGTTATGCACAGAAACTTCTCGAGCTCACTTTCTTCTCTCTGCTTTACACTGTTTCTTTGCACACATACATAAGCCCTGGGCCCATAACCTGTTGGCGAGTATTTGTGCGCGAGTGGATGAGAAGAACCGCAACGTTTGGTTGTTCAAGTGAGACTGATTTTATTATGCTTCTTAATAGCTAAGTACATGATAGCGTTGCCACTAATATGAGAATTGCCATATCAACAAAATATCTATTGCTCCAAGGGTTCAGGGGATCTCGTAGTCGAGCAGTCTCGACTAGAGCTTTCTTACTTGTTATATTATCGTTTTTATACCCTGAACCCATTGAAAATGGGAAATCAGGGTATAATGGTTTTGTTAAAAGTATGTAACAGGCAGAAGGAGGCGTGGCAGACCCCACAAAGTATATATATTCTTGATCAGGGCGACGAGCTGAGTTGATTTGGCCCTGTCCGTCTGTCTGTCTGTCCGTCCGTCCGTCCGTCCGTCCGTCCGTCCGTCCGTCCGTCCGTCCGTATGTATGAACGCGTCGATTTCAGAAGATATAACAGCTAGAGACTTCAAATTTTTTTTAAAATGTCCGTAATTACAGCGCGCATATCAAGTTTATCATTAAAAATCGATAACTCATCCCGATCTTTTTTTATCGATAAAAAACCTTATCGAAAACCGGTTATAAAATTATATCTTCTACACCTTTATTGCTAGAGTCTCCAAATTTTTAATATATGCTTATATGCAATTTATCCAATTTCGGTTTTTGTTAAAATTTACCCCCCACCCTTAAATTCACCCCCTCACCCACACTTTTGTAAAAAGCGTATTTCAAATACTAGAGACTTGGGCTTTGGAATATACACACATATTCACCATATGATTACGCTCTAAAAGTTTCATTAAGATCGTATGTCTACAAAAGAAATTATTTAACAAATAAATTCTCATAATATTGACCACACTGCAGCGCAGCCCAAGCGCAGTCGCTGCTTACTGCGCAGTTAGCAGAGCGCAGGCTTATGCGTGCGTGTGGATGCATGTGTATGTATGTGTGCATAAAAGAAGTGCAGAATGATTAGAATATCAGCTTGGAGGGTTCAGGGTATCTCCTAGTCGAGCAGTCTCGACTGGAGCTTTCTTACTTGTTTCCTATGCTTTCTACTTTGTATGGTCCTGTATATTTGAAATCTAACTTATGACCTGTTTCGTTATTTAGTAGAACTCTATCGCCTATTTTTAATTCAAAATCTAAACTATTGCTATCGTAATAAATTTTTTGTTTTTTCTTATTTGTTTCTAGCATTAGCCTAGCTCTCTTATATGCCTGTTCTAGTCTGAATTTTGATTCCTTAGCATAGTCTTCTACATTATATAGTGGCTTAATTCTATCTATGCTATTAAAATCTTTTGGCAAGTTTGACGTTTTGCCGAACACGAGCTCATATGGACAATAGTCATGTGCCATAGAGGGTGTTGTGTTAAAACAATATACGAAGTATCTTAACCATACGTCCCAATCTGTCTTATCGACTGATATATAAGATCGTATGAATTCGTTAAGTGTTCTGTGGCTTCGTTCCACGGTACCTACTGTCTGGTGATGGTGTGCGGTTGAAGTTATGTTTTTAATTTTAAGATTTTTACATAAGTCTTCAATTATTGAATTTTTATATTCTGTACCCATGTCCGTAATGAACGTCTTCATTGGACCGTATACCAGAATAAAATTTTCAAATATAGCTTTTGCTACTGTTTTCGCACTTTTGTCTTTAATTGGGATTGCTACAAGGTATTTTGTTAGATCGCAGATTAAAGTTACTGCATATTCGTTTCTGTATTCTGATTTGGGTAAAGGACCGATCGTGTCTACAATTACCCTGTCGAAAGCTCTCTGTGGAGTTTCGGTAATAGTTAATGGAGTCTTTGTGTGTTTAGTCGTTTTAGACTTTTGACACTTCTCACATTTTTTTATATAATTCGATATATCTTTTGTCATTTTATTCCAGTGATAATGCCTTTTTATTTTGGCTATCGTTCTGGCTATTCCAGTATGACCTCCTTGTATTGGGTCGTCATGGAACGTAAACAGTATTGCTTCTTTTTCTTTATTATTATCGTTTGATAATAGGGTCACCGGCTTGAGTAGCGCTACTCTTAAAGATTTTAAATATTTATTGCCCATTAATTTAAAAGATTCTATTGAGATAATCTCAAAGATCTTTTCGCTCGGTGCCACTTTGAGTTTGCTAATATTAAGTATACCGGCTTCTGATTCAAGCCTTTGAAAGAACTGACCTAAGTCAAAAGTTTCATTGGTGTACATATTGCTAACATCAATTCTTGCGATAACACTCTTTCCTTGTTTTAATAAACATAAAGAATTTGTTATTCGCAAGGTCACTACTTTTCGTACTTCGTCATTTACAATGACTTCGTATACGTTGGGCTTAGAAGCATTTGGAGTCTGCTTTTGCAAGACCTCCTTTTCTTTTTCTTTTCCTGCGCAGGAATTTAACTGTTTAATTTGATTTCTGGTAGTGACTTTCAGAATTTTATTATTTGTCTGTATATTTTTCAAATCTGTTATTGTTATTCTAGATAGCGCATCGGCTACGTAGTTGTCTTTTCCCTTTAGAAATTCTACCGTAAAATTATATTCCTCTAGTTCAAGTCTTATTCTGGTGAGTTTGGAGCTCGGATTTATCATTGAAAATAGATATGTGAGTGGCCTGTGATCTGTTTTGACAGTGAAGTGTCTACCATAAATGTATGGCCTGAAGTACGTTATTGCCCAATGTATGGCTGTTAGTTCCTGTTCTGTTGTGCTTTTATTACTTTCTCCTTTAGTAAAAGATCTTGATGCGTATGCTACCGGGAGTTGAAGTCCATCTTTGTTTTGTGTCAGGACTGCTCCACAAGCTTGCTTACTAGCATCCGTTATAATGCAAAATTCTTTGCTGAAGTCTGGGTATTGGAGGAGTGTTGGATTCATTAATGCCGATTTTAGATGTTCGAAGGCGTTTTGGCAATCCGCCGTCCATTCGAATTTGACATCCTTTTTGCATAGCTTTGTTATGTGACGAGAATAGTCGGCGAAGTTTTTAATGAATCGTCTGTAGTAATTACAAAAAGCTATAAATCGTCTAGCGCTGTCCGCATCATGTGGGACTGGGTAATTTTGAATGACGTCGTATTTTTTGTCGTCGGGTAAGATTCCTTTATCTGTGCATTTATGTCCTAAGAAAGTGACTTCATGCATGAAAAATGAACATTTTTCTGGATGTAACTTTAGGTTGTGCTGCCTACATTTCTCAAAAACATCAGTTAAGTTTTTGAGCATATGTTTTTCGGAGCAACCAATGACTATTAAGTCATCCATATAAAGGAATGCTTGAGAGGGTTCAAGTCCAGAGAATGCTACAGTCATCATTCTCTGAAACGAATTTGGCGCTATTTTTAAACCGAATGGTAACCGCGTGAAGCGATATGAACCGTTGGTTGTTGAAAATGAAGTAATATCTCTTGATCTTTCTTCGAGTTCTATTTGGTGAAAACCTGACATTAAATCTAGGCATGAAAAGAATTTCGCTCTACCTAGTTGATCTAAAATATCATCAATTCTAGGGAGTGGAAATTTATCGGACAACAATTTTTTATTTATTTGGCGATAGTCAATTACTAATCGCCATTTTTTTTCTTCAGTGCCCGGAAGGGCCTTTTTGGGAACTAATAAAAGTGGGCTATTATAGGGAGATACGGACGGTTCGACTATTTTGTCGTCAATTAGTTTTTTGACTTGTTTCTGAATTTCTTCTTTTTGGCTGTGAGGATTTCTATAATTTTTTATATATATCGGTTCATCATCTTTCAATCTCAGTTTTTGCTTATAGAAATTATTTGTGGTCATTGGTTCGGTTTCTAAACCAAACACATCACTATATTGTACGCACAGTGACGTTAGCTGTTTATGGAATAATGGCGGAAAATTTTTTGATAGCTGGCTTAGTACAATTTTTTCTCTTTTTTCTGGAGTTGTTGTAACTACTTCGTAGTTTGAAAGTGGTTCATGTTTTAAACTATTTATGCTAATTAATTGGTCTTCGTTAGTTGTATTTAGTATTCTTAAGAATGCGTTTTGAGAATTTACTATGGTATTTGCTATGTAAACACCATGCTGAATTTCTTGATTTGGAATAAGTATACTTTCTTCTTCTGAGTTTATTTTAATGTTTCTGATTACTTGAGATCTTGCTGGCAGAATTAAGGAGTTGTTGCCAGAACTGTATGTTATTTGAACATAAATGGGATATTTTAAATTGTTTGGTCTAATTATTAGCCAGTCTTCAGTTGGATTGAAATCCAATACGCAGTTATATTTCTTTATGAAATCTATTCCTAGTATTCCATCACATGGAATAGCGAAGTTTGTATTCACGATGTGAAAATCGTGTGGAATTATATATTTTGAAGTTTGTATTTCTATAGACGTAAATCCTTTGGATTTAGTAACTTCCTTACTTATTCCTTGTATGTTAATTATATTGTTTGTTTGGATGTTTTGATAAACATCCGAATTTTCTTTTAATATTGAGATGTCTGCGCCGGTGTCGACTAAAAAGACTAATTCATTTCCTGTACTAGCGTTTGTGAATTTTACATATATATTTTTGCTGAGATTGATAGTGTGAATTTCCGATATCTTTACTGCTGATTTTCTAAAGGGTTTTGTGAGTTTCCCGATGTGTTTTGGGCCACCCTAACATTGTTGTTATTATTGTTGTTATTGTATCGGTTATAACCGCTGTTCTGCTGGTTATTTCCTCTACTGTTTCCTCTATTACTTCTATTATTATAATTTCCTCTATTGTTTCCTCTATAGTTATTTTGATTGGTGTTTTGGTAGCTGTAGCGATCATTATTATTATTATAATAACCGCGGCCATTGCCTCTACCACGACCTCTGTTATTGAAATTACCTCGACCCCTTTGGGTGTAGAACACCGTGTTGGGATTTCCGGTCATTTCTGTACTACATTGTACATATTTGGCTATGGCATCGTTCATTGTTTTGAAGTTGCCAGCCTCAAGGATTGTTTTTAATTTACTCTGTTCGCAATTTTTAATCATTGCGTCAATGGCTTCCTTGGTACTGAATTTATCAGCATGTTCTACTGGTAAACCTTCATCAATATACGAAGCCTCAAGAAGCCTTCGTAAATTGTCTATTTCGGTCGTGAATTTTTCGGCCGTTTTTCCTTTTTTTATAGTTTTAGATAGTTTGGCCTTTACTACGTCGGATGTTTCACCAACTATAGTATCTTGAAGTTTCTTTATTATAGCCTTTATAGTTGTTTCGTCTTGGACTTTATATAGTGTTGAGCCAACAATTTTTGATTTTATTACTTCAACAGCTATATCTTCAAATGTGCCTTTTGTAAGATCTACTAACTTCAAAGCTCTTATGAATCTTTGAAGATGTATTCTTTGTCCGTTGAATTCCGGAATGGCATTTGAAATGTCCTTTATATAGGCTCTTTGTTCGTTTATATTTGCCATTATGTTTATTTTTCTATCTACTATACTTGTATTAGAATCTATGTCTGAATATTCTTCTATTTCATTATCGGGTTCCGATAATGTAAATAGGGCTGGTATTGTTAGATCGTTTAGATCTTTTTCTTTTATCTGAGTTTCGGACTCAGAATCGGAATTTTCGTCAGCTGATTCTATGTTAGTGAATATAGCTAGAGGTGTGTTCAATACGGTTGGTATGAATATATCTAACTTATATTTTTCTTTTACGTTTATAAGGTTCGAACGTAGTTTGATCAATAGTTTTGAAATCTTTGTCCAATTTGATTTGTCTATTATTTCTCTATTGTCATTTACTAACGTTCGTGCGTCGTTGAATGAATCAACGAGAATTTTCGCATGCTTATATAATGTTTCTTTTTGTATTGTCCTATTCTGTGTTACACATTTATAAGACTTACTAAATTTTTCTTTTATTTCGCGTATATGGAGGCTGAGTTGTTCCCAATTCATTCTTAGGATTTAAAAGCTTTTTAGCGATGCAATCGCACCATAACTTTATTGGATTGTCCTAGAATGGGGTTATATTCAGTTACCATTTTAGCCTGTAAATAAGGAATTGTTGTCGCTAAGACAAGACCTTGCTCGATTTGGGTCAGACCATATAATGGACATGTAACACCACCGAACATTTCCATATATTCTCCTGAGAATTCATATACGCTTATAAATTTTTTGTGCTTTTGAAACACATTTAATGATCTCACTAGGTATTCTGGCTCTCTGCTGAGGACTTGCTGACATAGGTCTCTAATACGTGCGTTTGACATTTTAGTTGTTTCCTATATATTAGACAAATATTTGTGTTTTGAGTGTGTTTTTATTATTAGACATATATAAAAGTTTTCTCTCTTTTTTTTTTTTTTTTTAAACTTATTCCTGTTTAGACCGTCTGTGCATTTATTTAGATCTTGTCTAGATCATTAGCTTGGCTTAAGGCCCTCTTTGTAATGCATTTGTTATGCAGCAAATATGCTTTATAAATTACATATGCACTCATAATAATGACGATTATAAACAGCAATATATTTGTTATTTTAGAGTCCATATTATTTGACTCAATTTTGTTTATTACGTTAGCAGTGGAATCCACTACCTTTGTGTCTACGAGTCCCATTTTGGGTGCTACTCCTAATTCGACTAATTTTTCTGATATCTCTTCAAATTTACTTATGCTATTACTTCGCATAGAAGTATGAAACGATAATATAATAATTCTCGATAAATTTCTTATATATTTATTATATATATATATATATTTTTTTTAAATTCATAATCAACTTAAATTTTTTTTATAATATAAAATAAATTTTTTTCACTTCGTCATATTTTCATTCTAATATAGTTTCCCTATTCGATCAGCGCAGTGATCTCCTGTCTAATGTTTCGTATGGCTGTCAGGCCACACTCTATTACGAGCAACGCAATTATCGCTCAGTATTACAAACATATCTTTACATTTCATGACTTAATTTAATTCTTAGTTTAACAATTTTTCTTTTAAATTTAAATTTATTTTTATATATATATAGAAATATGTTGCGCGCTCTATGTAGCGCTGCCGGCCCTATAGTACTTGGTCTGTTGGGGCGCCGGTGCTGGTTCCGCACAGGCTGTTGGGGCGCCGGTGCTGGTCCTTCTCATGCATGTATATACGCAGTGAGGGCTCTCTAGTGGTCCAGCGCAGTCAGCAGGGCATGTCTCTTCCGGTTTTGTTTTTAGTTGCTTTTTTTGTGGTACATCTTGAAATTTAATTTCATTAATAACTTTTATTTTCTTGGTTTTATTTTCGTTTGTAGAGGTTGAGCTTTTATGTTTTTGCTGAATCGACTCGATATTGTCGATTTCAGCTTGTATGTTATTGCCTCTTTCCCAACTTATTTTCGTGTTGGTGGCAAATAACAGCTTTAGGAGTTCGGCTTTTTTATTCTTAAGCCTTCTTTTAACTCCACTGCGCCTATTTTTAGGCATAGCTCAGAGCCTCTACTCACTCAGTTGATGCGGCTGTTGGCATTCTTGGCCTTCTCGCTGTAGTCCTCCTCGCTGGATGTGCGCGGCTACTTGTCGTCCTTGTCGACGTTGCTGCTGTACTTCTGGGCCTGCTGCTGCTGTTGTTGCTGATCCGGTTAGTCCTTAAAAGGTCCTGTCACGGTCGCCATGTTGAGAAATTATTAGTCGAATTGTTTTGTTTGATAAAAGCATTTATTTATGATGGCACGTCCGTGCCTTCTTAGACTTCGTTTTATAATGAATTTACAGAATGTATATTATATTCTTATAGCTAGAGCCGCATAGCTGTGCTGCCGGTTACGCCAGCAGCAGAGCGGCTTCGTTCATATACATATATGCTTAAGTATAAGTGTTTATATATTAGCTTAATGGTCTGGCGAGAGTCGCAGACGGAGAGGGGGGTAATGTGTCCACTTGTTTACGAAACAGTCGCGCATGCAAAATATGCCGACTCAGCGGAGTTAGTGCACTGTTGAGGCCAATGCACTTGAGAGTGATCATATTACTTCTTATTTATGTATATTTAATTGTAACAATGTATTTGTGACATTCTTTGTGTATGTAAATATATATATGTCTTGAATACAGTGAACATTTAATAAAGTGGACATACTACACTATGCTGTGGAATGGGGCTTTCCTCCAGTACTATCTGGATTCGGAAGCAATTGACTGGCTTGTCTGTCGTCTCAATTGTGTAAGTAATAGACTGCTCACTTGATACTTTGGCGAGACAGGGCATCTTCCACAAAATTCTCTTTGCCAGGCTTGTAAATGATGTTAGCGTTATGCTCATCAATGAAAGCCTTCCAACGTTTTATCTTAGCGTTCGTATTCTTTTCCGATACGGCAAAGGTTAAAGGTTTATGATCTGTATAGGTGTTCAAATTTTTTACTCCATACAGGTAGTTTCTGAGATTCTTTAGTGCCCACACAATGGCAAGAAGCTCTGGCTCATTTGTGGCGAAATTAATTTAATTATCTCGCAATGTGCGCGAGATCATTGTAATCGGACGGCCGCCTTGGGACAGCACCGCTCCGAGCCCGTGACCTGACGCGTCTGCTGTAAGATCAAATGGTTTTTTGAAGTCGGGATAGGACAACATCACATCCTCTGGCGCTAGCATTTCTTTTAGTCTGTTAAAGGCATTTAATTGCTCTGGGGTGAGCTCGAGTGTAACTTTTCTCGAATGGTTGGCGCTTATTTTCCCGTTTTCACCTTTCAATATATCCGTTAGAGGTCTTGCGATGTTGGCGAAACCCGCAATAAAGCACCTATAGTAGCTTGGTAGCCCGAGAAATGATCGAAGGCTAAACAATGTTTTAGGCGGTTGGAAATCCTTTATGGCTTGTACTTTATCGGCCGACGTCTGGATTCCACCTCTGCATACAGTGAATCCTAAATATTCTACGCTTTTTTTAAAGAACTTAGATTTTTCTTGGGAAACCCGCATGCCTGCGTCTCTAAGACTTTTTAAGACCCATTCAATATGTTTTACGTGGTCTTCTTTGCTTGATCGATCTTTTTATCGATAAAAGACCTTATCGAAAACCAGTTATAAAATTATATCTTCTACACCTTTATTGCTAGAGTCTCCAAATTTTTAATGTATGCTTATATGCAATTTGTGTATGCGTGTGTGTGTGTGTATGTGTGTCTGTATGCCTGTGTGTGCGTATGTGCGTGTGTGTGCGTGTTTCTTCTGTAAGCTAAAAGACGCGAAAAATTATTGAAATATCTATTGCTCCAAGGGTTCAGGGGATCTCGTAGTCGAGCAGTCTCGACTAGAGCTTTATTACTTGTTTTATTTAACCTTCGAAAATCAATTATAAGACGGTTCTTTCTATGACCGGAGTTGTCAACACCTTTCTTATCCACAACCCATATCGGGTTGTTATACGGAGATTTTGATGGTCTAATTATGCTGTCTGCCAGAAGTTGTTTAACCTCTGCATTGTCAAACTCCGACACACCCATTGGGTATGGGTATAATTTAGAATATACTGGTTCGCCATCCGTTCGGATTGTGGCGATAGTGTTAATGTTATAAGGAAGGGATTTGTTAACGTCTGCGTTAATCATCCGGTCAATCATACGATTGAAAGTGGGTCTGATCGCGGCGGGAATATCCACGTCATCTATTTGGAAGTGATTCACTTGTTGGCATGCCGTGAACTTTCTTTTTTCCATTCCCAGGTCATATTTAATAATATTGTTGTTTAAGTCTATTTGGGCGTTGACTTTTTTTTAACAAGTCGGGGCCGATTATACCATCGAAGTCCCTTAATGAGTCTAGCATAAAGAAATGTGATTTTGTATTGAAAAGATATATAGGACATTTCTGTTAAATTTTTGTGTGCCCGTGGATCGATTTGACCTGAAATGGGCTATCGACTGACCTCCAATGTGCTAGTTCGGGAAGGGGTTTTATGTAATTCTTAGATGCTCCTGTGTCTATGAGAAGCCTTATTTCCCGCCCTGCAACCGTGCGTCTTACAAACGGTAGAAGGGACTTTCCACTTAAAAAATTGCAACTTTCTGCATTTGACAGGTCGTCCTCGACCTCCTCTACTTCATGTTGTGAGCATGACTCATAACTACCTTCGCTACTTTCTTCTTGGGGCAAGTGGTTAATGTTTTGCTGGGTCCTCATGGACTGATCCACATAGTTTGCATTACCCGGATAACCCTGTATGGGTTGTCTGAAGCGGGACGAGGTATCTACCTCCATTGGTTCGGGGCCACGCCCCTGTGGTTTCTGAAATTGAAAGCGTTGCTTTGAACTGTTTGGTTTCTGTTGACTTTGATTTTTCTGAGTTTTTTGAAAATGGGGGTTCTTTCTCTGAAAACCGCAGTCATTTTCTTGTTGGCCGTTTTGACGCCAGTTTTGGGTCCTTTGGCTACTATTTTTCTGTGGCTTTTCTTCGAGGTATTTTGCGAAATTGGCTGCAAAAATGCCTCTTTCATTGCTTGACTCGGCTTCTTGTGCCAGAGCCCATCTTAATGACTTTCTTAGTCCCGAGACAAAAGTATGTAGAGCATCGCTCATGAATTTTGCATTTAAAACAGCCGCTGCTGCTGGATCAAGAGTCATTAAAGTTTTATTTGTTAGGAGTGTGAGTCTTTATAGCAACTGCCTGATAATGTCTAGAGCTGCCATCATAAGGCTCGAATACCCTGTAGGCTGCGCTGGCGGCCTGTCTCCATGAAACGTAGCCCTCCTGCTTCCCGTCAAATTCCGGAATGGACTTTACAATGTTTAGAGGCTCATCGCACTTGGTGCTTGGTACTATTTGTATTTCCGTATAAGTCTCAATTTGCGGGGCTGTTCCCTTAAGTCCGTCTGTCTGTCCGTCCGTCCGTCTGTCCGTCCGTCCGTCCGTCCGTCCGTCCGTCCGTCCGTCCGTCCGTCCGTCCGTCCGTCCGTCCGTATGTATGAACGCGTCGATTTCAGAAGATATAAGAGCTAGAGACTTCAAATTTTTCTTAAATGTCCGTAATTACAGCGCGCATATCAAGTTTATAATTAAAAATCGATAACTCATCCCGATCTTTTTTATCGATAAAAACCTTATCGAAAACCAGTTATAAAATTATATCTTCTACACCTTTATTGCTAGAGTCTCCAAATTTTTAATGTATGCTTATATGCAATTTATACAATTTCGGTTTTTGTTAAAACTTACCCCCACCCTTAAATTCACCCCCACACCCTCACTTTTGTAAAAAGCGTATTTCAAATACGAGAGACTTGTGCTTTGGCAATTACATGCATATCCATGTTATAATCATAAAAAGTTATTAAGCAATTAAGTTCTCATAGTAAGCGCTCACTGCCGCCCATGCGTGTTTATGCTTGTGTGTGTATATGTATGTAAATGTTTGTGTATGTGTGTGTATGTGTTTGTGTATGTGTGTGTGTATGTGTGTCTGTGTATGCGTTTGTGTGTGTATGCGTGTGTGTGTGTGTGTATGTGAGTCTGTATGCGTGTGTGTGTATGTATGTGCGTGTGTGTGTGCGTGTTTCTTGTGTAAGCTGAAAGGCGCGAAAAATTATTGAAATAGCTATTACTCCAAGGGTTCAGGGATTCTCGTAGTCGAGTAGTCTCGACTAGAGCTTTCTTACTTGTTTTTATATTCGTTTATTGACAATCTTTATAATACAAGTTGCAAGTTGCGTGGTGGCTTGGATAGTGCGTTATGCTTGCGGGACGGCCGTAAAGCATTGCATCGCTCGTCTTCTCATTCGCTCGATTCTGCGGAGCTCCATCATCACTGTGGCCGCGAAGGTGCTTGTTAGTTCCCAAGCTTCCTCCGATTCCAGCATGGCGTTGACTATGTTGTCCGCTCTGATGGAGCGGCCCACTGCCTCTTCCAGACGACGCCTCTCCTCCAGGAACCGTCAACATTCGAAAAGAATGTGGCTGGCGTCTTCCACATGCCCTCGCTCGCACCAGGGGCACTCGTCAGATTCCTCGTGGCCAAAGCGCTTCAAATAGCTCCGAAAGCATCCATGTTCAGAGAGGATCTGCGTAAGGTAGAAGTTTACCTCGCCATGTTTACGGTTGACCCATGGTTCAAGCTCCGGGATGAGCTTGTGCGTCCACCGCCCTTTAGCTGAGCTATTCCACTTTCTTTGCCATCGTGCAATGCTGTTCACCCTGATAGCGTTGAGTCGCGCAGGCGCGTGCGAATTCCGCTCCACGGCTTCGGCGATCAAATACTCCAGTGGCACCATACCAGCTATAACGAGCGCCGCGTCATCGGAGATAGTCCTGAAAGCTCAGCTGACTCTGATTGCGCTCAGTCTGTAGATCGCGCAAATGCCCCGGCTGTAGCTCGACGTTGCCATCGCTCTTGCCCATATTGGCGCATCATAGAGGATGACGGACCTAATGACGCTCATTAGAAGGAGACGTCGTTGCTGTTTAGGTCCCCGCGTGTTAAGCATGATTCTCGAGAGAGCTCTACAAGAATCAGCTGCCTTTTTATGCACATATTCTAAGTGCTCGCGGAAAGTTAATCTTGTGTCTATCATGACACCAAGATACCGCCCTCTCTGACGCAATGGTAACGCTGCCGATCTTTATATTGACAGTTTCCACTCTTTTGCGACTGCTGACTAGGACAACTTCAGTTTTGTGTGCCGCTAGCTCGAGCCCAGCTCCAGTCAACCAGCTTCGTATGCGATTGATACTTTCGCTGCACATATCCTCTGTATCTTTAAGCTCCTTGCCTATGGCGACGACGGCCAAATCATCAGCAAAGCCAATGGTGTGCGCACCTGCTGGTAGTTCCAAGCGCAGTACGTCGTCGTACATGATATTCCATAGGAGAGGCCCCAGCACAGAGCCTTGGGGTACTCCAGCTGACACTGTATGAGTTTGGGGACCCTCACTCGTATTATATACCAGTGTTCTTCCTCTGAAGTAACTCTTTATTGTTTCTTTAAGATATTTAGGGATATTATATTGTGACAGCGCATTCAGTATCATATCCCAACTAGCTGTATTGAAGGCATTCTTTACATCCAGGGTCGCAATAATGCAGTACTGCTTCGTCCCATGCTTCCATCTTGTGCCATGGATGGCGGAAGTGGCCAGACCAACAACTTTGTTAAGCGCATCCGTTGTTGACCGGGCCTTCCGGAATCCAAATTGATTTGGTGACAGACCTCCGGCGCTAGTAATCGCAGTCTCCAGTCTAGAGCAGATCAATTTCTCAAACACCTTTCCCATGGTGTCTAAGAGACAGATAGGTCTGTATGAAGATGGCTCATCTGGTGGTTTGCCAGCCTTGGGTAGCAACACCAGGTTCTGGGCTTTCCATTTTGCCGGGAACGTCTCTTGAATTAGACATTCGTTGAATAATTCAGCGAACGTACTAGGGTGCAAGGCGAGGGCTAGCTTTAGCGCACGATTTGGGATCCCGTCCGGCCCTGGAGCAGTGTTGGTTCTAATACCCCGGAGAGTTACTATGATTTCTTCCTCTGTGACTAAAACAATTTCAGTGTTCGTTGAGCCCTGATCAGCAGACTCGGTCCCAGGGGCGTGAATGGAGCTTAAACGTTCTGGAAAGAGTGTTTCCACAATCGATTTAAGCTCCAGACGATCCGTCGGCTGCACCTGTCTACCTGCGTATAGTCTTTTAACTACTATCTTATATGCCCTGCCCCAAGGGTCATATTCGGCTGAGTCGCACAACTCTAAAAAGCATTCTCTTTTGCTGGCCCGAATGGCCCTCTTCAGCTGTCTTCTAGCTGCCTGGTAAGCTAATTGTTTCTCAAAAAATGTAGACCTATCGCGAGCCCGTTGGTAGCTGCTTCTCGCCTGGATGCATTTGCGTCGAATGCCACCTATTTGTGCATTCCACCAATACGTAGGCTCTTGTTGCCGCGTGAGCTGCTTGCGGCGTAACATGCTGCTATTGCAAGCACTCTGTATTTGGGCTACCATTTGGCATGCTCTGGCCTCAGCATTACCAATTGTGCCCAGAGACTGAATGGCCTCTGAAAAAACCGCGGGGTCAAAAGTATCTAGTCGATACGACTCCCTCCACAAGGTTGACGCTCTGGCAGGTGGCTCACCTATTGTGAATAGAAGTGCCGTATGATCGCTGCCCGTATAGCTATCGCAATGGCTCCATGTTGCTCCCCGAAAGAGGGATGAAGTGACAAAAGTAATGTCGATAACAGATCCGTATCCCGCCCGACTGAAGGTGTACTCGTGGCCAGTGTTGAGCAGTGCAACATCTAGTGTCGCGAAGATCTCCAGTAGGATACGACCTCTGGCGTTTGTTGTGGGGCTACCCCATTCTAACGCCCAGGAGTTAAAATCTCCAGCTATAATGGCCTTCCGACCCCTAGCATCCTCGGCAAGCTCGTCGAGCACCGTCGTGAATTCACTGAGCTGCATGCTGGGGGCCAGATAGCAACTGTAAAGCCATAAGTTACCATATCGGCCGCGTACGAACCCATTGAATGACTTAACATTCGAAAGTACGTTCGTTGAGTTGCCGCATACCCACAACGCAGCTTTGCCATGAACGTCTCTTGACCATGTCCTAGGGCAGCTGGTTATACAGTGGTGGGGCTCACTGAGAAAAGCTACGTCTATACATTTTTCCCTAATGGTCTGCTCTAGAAGATCTTGGGCAGCAATACAATGATTTAAGTTAAGCTGCAAGAACCTTAACATTTCATTTTACGAGCAGCTTCACGGCACTTGAAGCTGCCTGCTGAATGGTCCGTCTGCTTTTCACCTTTCCGGATGCAGAGACTACATTTTGGCGGCTTGGTGCATGCTTTTGCACTGTGACCCATCTCTCCACACCTGTAACAGGCGCTCTTTAGGTCACAGTCGCTGCGACAGTTTGCTGCCATATGACCGTAATCGAGGCACTTGAAACAGCGTTTAGGCTGTTCCACGGCTCGGATCCGGCATACTACCCATCCTATTCTAATTTTGGACAGCTCGAGCAGAGTTTTAGCTTTCCCAATTGGAAGAGCAACCGTAGCTCTTTGCTGTCCACCAAAAGCTGGCCGAAGCGATTTGATAGCCTCAATGGGGAGTGAGCTATCCTTCAACTCCACCCTAATTGCCTCCAAGATCTCTTCTTTGCTTGCTAACTCATCTAGGTCCCGAATCTCAATTTGAGCCGATTCGGTAAGTGTTTTAACTACCGCTCGGTCACCCAAGGCTTTGCCTACAGCTTCGTGCAGAGCCTCAGCGCTATGCTCCGGCTTCCTACTAAGTTGCAACAAAAGGTCCCCCTTAGCTGTCTTCCTAATACCTTGGACGTCGCCGCTCAGATGCTTTAAATTTGGGTCGCTCTTCACTACGCGAAGCATGTCCGCATAGCTGCAACCACCTACACCTGAAACCGCGATGGCGTCACTTCTGGAACGTTTTTGCAGCGGCTTGCATCCCTTAACAACCGTCCAGCTGTTCGAACTCGTCTGTCGACCTGCCTGGTTGGTTTTAGCGGCTGCAGCCCGTAGAGCCATTGGCTCTATTGGGTTTGCTGCGCTTTTATTGTGCCTTGGCTTTTTCGAGGGAGTTTTCCTCTGCTCAGTGGCAACTTTCCTCGACCGCTTGGGCGTATTACTACCTGCTGTAGCACTAACGCTCGCTGTCTTAGCCTTCTCAGCTACTTTCTTGACCAGCGTGGTCTGCACCTCGCAGTCTTTGACCGGTCAGTTGCAGAACGCTTCGGCCGTCTTGTGGAGCCTGACCAGCCTAGCCTCCTCTCTCATTAGTGCATTTATATGCCGCTGCCCCCCAAATAGGGCAGACCAACCCTCTAGCGTAACTCCTATTTGAGCTAACGCTTCTTTTAAAGACTTGGGTGCCTGGCACTCAGCCACTGGAGACTGATTACAAGTCGACGGCTGCGGCAACGCCCTCTGTTTTTGCTGCGGCGATCGCTGCAACGAGGAACGGCGCGCGCAAGCTTGCAGCTCGTCCTCCATCATGGCATCCATTTCTGCTCCGACTACCACGGCGTGAAGCCTGTAGTGGGCAATGGCTACTAATATAATCTGAGTTTACAACCCGCAGTAACTTAAACCCAACTTAACTACAGCGAGAGCCCGAAAGTATGCACTACTTTTAATACCTGCTACCTCACACCAGCAGCAGGTTGCTGTCTTTGCTGAGACTTAGCAACTCACCAAAGTTAGTGAGCGGCTGGTTGTCCGCTGCAATTTCCAGCATTACTAACAGCTATTAGACTGAATGCACATGATTTTTATTATTTGCACAAGACTGACGCCTAAAGTGACAAATCTTTTCGCGCTTAAAAAAAGAAAGGGAAAGAGGAAAGCCCTGACGCCAAAACAGTGACGCTATTGCCCCCCTCTCTTGCACCACCGGATGGTACTCCGCGAGACCGCCGCGAAGTAAGTCTTTGATAGTTTTTGCCGTCGCTGGGTGCGTCGCGCCAACAGCAAACACGTTGTCTACAGTTCTTTCCACTTTCACAGGGAAAAACACAAACAAGCTATTGTCCACGATGGATCACGCATGACATTGGCTATGTTGTCCGCTCTGATGGAGCGGCCCACTGCCTCTTTTAGAGGACGCCTCTCCTCCAGGAACCGCCGACATTCGAATAAAATGTGTCTGGCGTCTTCAACATGCCCTTATCCGCACCAGGGGCATTCGTTAGTTTCGTCGTGACCAAAGCGCGTCAAATAACTCCGAAAGCATCTTGTGAGGAGCAATATAGGTATGCACGTATGAGTGTATATGAACGTACGTATTTGCTGTGCGTTTATATGTATATACGTGCATATACATATTACTCCACACAAGCGACGCGAATACTATAGGAGCGACCCTCGCACTGGAAAGGGGGTCAAAGTCCTGTTAGAGGCGGGCTCTTTCGCTCCTACAGATTCAGCAATGGGTTCGCGTCGCACGCACGACGATCATCGGTGACCGTTAGTCGAGGTGCCGTTCGGGCCGGGTGATAGCAGTGGACGTTTTCACTCGCTTGGCAACAACGGTACTTCGGCCAATGGGAGGCTGCCACGCAATTTGGCGGGAAAGTGGCGTCACCCAGATCACGGCACTTTACCGTTTTTATGGGCACGAGCAGCAAAAAGGCCCCGCTCCAGAGCCGAACAGGCTCCGTTACCACACGAAGCAGGGCCTGTGGCTGGGGTATAAAAGGCCACCAGCGGCTCCATAAGTAAAAGGAGGGAAAAAGGGTCGAAAAACGATACGAGAGAGTGTTGCTGTCGAAAGTTATACACAGTGAAAGTGAAGAAAGTATCGAAATCAAGTCAACGCGAGTAGCAAACAGGACTCCCAGGACATCGTGGGAACAGCAAGGACATCGTGGGAACTACAAGGACATCCAGTGGGAATCCTTGCAGATCATCAGCAGGCGCCGATCAGGACATCGGTGCATATCAACAACGTAAGCGAGGCCTGCACACCTGGGTGAGTTCGCGTAGCCGTGCGTAAGAGAAGTGCTTGTGAGTGAACGAAGCTAGTGTTGTGCTGTGAGTGAGCGAGTTAGTAGAAGAGATCTGCATAGCTGGCGAACCGCCAGAGTTTACAGATCCAGATCCTGGCGTTTCTCAAATCCTTACGGTGAGCTAGCGTGTTTAGCACAACACTCTCCCAGCCGGAGTGCGTTGAACAAGCGCTCAGTAGGTGTGCGTCGCTAAGCAAACCAGCGAGCCAGCATACATTTACATAAGTGACGTGTACATATCATATTTATTTAAGAAAATATACCATTGCGCTATAAAACCTAAACCACAAGACTAATTAATTATCGCAGGGGCTTCAACAAATAAAATTTGTTGGCAACGAATCCACAGTCAGCTGAAACTAGCCCAGCTTAGACTCGGGATAAACCGAAGGTTCGTTACAATCTATGTCCCGAGAGGATCTGTGAAAGGTAGAAATTAACCTCGCCGTGTTTACGGTTTACCCATGGCTCAAGCTCCGGGATGAGCGTGTGTGTCATCGCCCTTTAGTTTAGCTATTCCACCATCTTTTCCATCGTGCGTTCGCCCTAATAGCGTTGCCTCGCGGAGGCGCGTGTGAATTCCACTCCACGGCTTCGTCGACCAAATCCTCCAGTGGCACCATGCCAGCTATGACGAGCGCCGCGTCATCGGAGACAGTCCTGAAAGCGCAGCTGACTCTGATTGCGCTTTTTATTGCCTTTTTATGCACATATTTTAAATGCTCGCGGAAAGTTAATCTTGTGTCTAGCATGACGCCAAGATACTTTATCGGCCTCTTTGATGCGATGGTGGCGTTGCCCATCCTCATATTGGTAGTTCTTTTTTGCGACTCCTTACTAGGACGATTTCTGTTTTGTGCGCCGCTAGCTCGAGTCCAGCTCCTGTCAACCAGTTTCGTATGCGATTGATACTTTCGTTACACATATCCTCTGTATCATTAAGATCCTTGCCTATGGCGACGACAGCTACATCATCAGCAAAGCCAATGGTGTGCGCCTGCCAGCAGGTCAGTTCCAAGCGCAGTACGCCGTCGTACATGACATTCCATAGGAGAGGCCCCAGCACTAAGCCTTGGGGTACTCCAGCTGACACTGTATGAGTTTGGGGACCCTCACTTGTGTTGTGTTCTTTGTTGTCTCATTTAGATATTTAGGGATATTATATTGTGACAGCGCATCCAATATCATATCCCAACTAGCTGTGTTTAAGGCATTCTTAACGTCGAGAGTCGCAAGAATGCAGTCTTGCTTCGTTCCGTGGTTCCATCTTGTTCTCTGGATGGCGGAAGTAGCCAGACCAACAACTTTATTTAGCGCGTCTGTTGTTGACCGGGCCTTCCGGAAACCAAATTGATTGATGACAGGCCTCCAACACTAGCAATAGCAGTCTCCAGTCTAGAGCAGATCAATTTCTCAAACATCTTTCCAATGGTGTCTAAGAGACAGATCGGTCTGTATGAAGATGGCTCATCTGGTTGTTAGCCTTGGGTAGCAATACCAGGTTCTGAATTTTCCATGCCACAAGGAACGTTTCCTGAATTAAACATACACTGTATAGTTCGGCTAATTGTTTCTCGAAAAATGTTGACCTACCGCGAATGTCACATATTTGTGCATTCCACCAATACGTAAGCACTATATATTCAAACTTCAAATTGAATATATAGTGGGATAACCCTTCATCTTAATTAACTCTCTGAGGCGATTTGGCAAAAATTGCCTGAGAAAATTATAATGCCCAAAATTTACCGTTAATTGCCCGTCGCGAAATCATATTGTTTATTAAAACTTTCATACCCTTCCCACGAATAACCATCGAAGCGCTTACATTTTGTTTGCATGCGTGTGGCAAACGCTTTTATGATATAGGTATACCCTTCACTCAAAAGGAAACAGCTGGGATCGTCGCGAACAATTTTCAAATTTTATGCGCTGCTGCTATTGGAGAGACCATAGGGATCGAAAATCGCATCCCATTTTGCCCACTGAGTTTAATCAGGTATTACATTTCTATAAAAATGCATTCTGATAGGCAAACCCACAATCATTGAAATGAAATCAGGTGCTTAAAGAGAAGCGCGAGTTGCCCGCCAGTCACTATACCATATACATATACATATTTGTATGAGTTACTCGCCGGCCACAGTGCCACAGAATATTAGGAAGTTCACTTGTCACTTTAGTTAGTAAGCTATTTAAACATAAGCGCGCCTCTTCAATTAAAACTCTTTCCAGCTTCTCTAGAGCTTCTGACAACTCTAAATATGTAGCTAAGTTATCATAAAGTACGTTTTTTTTTAATTTTCCCATTTTCTGCCTGGGCTTTTGAAGCCACTGCACTATGGGCGATATATCGATTTTAGCGGCATAAAGTCTAAAAATAAAGCTAGAAGCCTATTTTTTTTTATTGTATCAATAATGTTTTTCTTGAACTTCGGATTTTTTCTCTTAAATTGTGCCACACCTTTTTACGCCCCTGTAAGGTTACATTATTTTCCAGCCGGGGTCAGAGTCTCAGTCTGCCCAGGGCCATAACTCACAAGAAATTTGTAAGTTGATACGGGACGTATCGAGTTAGAGAAATGGGAGAGGGGGGGGGGGGGGAGTTGTATAGGTTAGGCGACCACGTGGCCTGAGCTCGCCGACCACGCCCACGCCCACGCGGGAGGGCGGCCGCAGTCGAGTGGCGCGATCAAGCGCACTCCAGATTGCGGGGGTTGGGGCTGCGAAGGCGTGTTGTGGATTGTTAGTGGGGTTACTACGATTGGTAGACCGCGGATCGAGGAACGGCCAGCGTTGCCGCCGGCGTTCGCTCAAGACCACGCGGTTTTACTGCCAGAGTTTTAACCTTTTGGCGAACGGGTCGTGACCTCGTTCAAACTACCAGTTAGTAGTGTTACGGTGGTTATGATTAGTAAACTGGGAGATTAGTTGACAAACCAGATCTGAATGAAACACGCAAATTCCTCCAATTATACATATTCTTACTTTATTTATGCCTTACGTCCTCTATATTCGCTAAATAGTCTTCCTGCTTTCCCTTCTCGCTGTCGCGTCCGCTCGCTTCGGGAGCTCGAAACTAACTAACTCTGATGCGCAGTTTTCGACCTTTTCCTCTCGCCTCTGCAGCTTTCACCACGCGATCGCGCGCGCGCGCTCAACTATTTGAATTTTGCTTATTTTTAAGGCTAATCGCTACGGCACTTACATCTAATTATCAACTACCTAGTGCTACCTTACGAACTAACGCTTATTCTAATAACAACTAACTACTATCAACATATAAATGACTTCAAAATGTAACCTTACTAACTACAAAACCAAAATCTATATCGAAATCCACCCTTACAAACTAGCTCTTATTCTAATAATACGCTTCAAAATATAACCTTACTAGCTACAAAATCAAAAGCTACAACAAAAATCCATTTCCTTTCAACGTCTACTTAGGCTATAAACATGTAAGGTGGGCAAGAAAATGCCACCTTACACCCCCCCCCCTTACTTCGACAGGGAAATTACCACGCCTCCCGACGAATTGACAGTCCCGCCGCGACCCGGAAGCGGGTCCTCCTGTGCCGCCGTCTTCTCGTCTCCACTTCCCGCCTCAGCAGTTGGATCACCTCTGCACTCGGTGCCGGCAGGGTGTATTCTCCAGCCGACGGGGATCAATGGCAACATCCTCCTCGATTCCGCGTCCTCTTCGCCGAGTACCTCCTCGAGATTCACCTCCCACCCGTCTAGCAGCTCGGCCATGTCTGCCAACAGGCGCCTTTCCTCACTAGATCGAGTTTCCGTCGACTCATCTCGGCACTCGCTGCGCTCTCGGCCGCTCCTGGACGCGCTCCTCTCCCGGCGCTGCCGATGCGTGGACGGAACTTCGGCACCGTCTGTCGTTCTCCCTTGACGGGTGGGGGTGCGGGGATCCGATTTTCGTTCGGACGCCGATCGTCCTCGTCGGACGCCGTCGTCGCCGGCGACGCCTACGCTCGGCTTCTTGCCCGCGGCCCGTCGGGCGCTCTGTGCCGGACGGAGACGCACGCGATAGACGTCGGTTTTCGACCGTACCCGGCGTATATCGTAGCGTGATCCTGACGGATTCCGGCTGTCACTCTTCCTCGGCGTCGACGCTAGTTCGGCGTCGGGGAATGGGGTTTGTGGTGCCATCCTCCTCGGAGCTCGCGTCTTCGACCCGAACTGGCCCATCGCGCCTCTTGGCGGCGGTAATACTCCCTACCGAGCCTCGGGTCCCTTTTTCGCCTCTGCGCCTCTTCCCGGGAGAACGGCTCGGTGCTGTCGCTGCTGATGTCCTCGACTCGGACCGAGCCCTCATCATCGCTACTAATCTCGATGACCTCCTCCATCTATTGGTCTCCCTGTAAGTTCGGAGCTTATTTTTAGTCTTCTGTTTTTATTCGTGTTAATGACCGAAACGGCACTCTAACTACTGCGTTAGTGTTAGCATTAATAGGGGGTCTCTATGGGGAAGTTAGTGGTTTGCGAGACGTATAGACCTATCAAAGCCTTTTGTCGTTATTGTCGAGGACAGCGGAGTTCGCTCCTCGTTCTCCGTTTCCCCGGTCTCGGTTACCGGGATCGTGTCAATTTCCTCATCTCATTGATGAAATGGATTCAACTGTGCAATGTTGGCCACCCTTCTCTTGCGTTCGCCTTCCTTCGTTATGCGCACTACGTTGGGGGATAAGAACTTAACGACCTTGTAAGGGCCGTCGAATTTGGGCGCCAGTTTCGCCGCGAATCCTTCCGCCGCGTTCGACAGTCGATGTTGTCGCAACAGAACTGCCGAACCCAACGTTGGCCTCCAGTCACGCCGTCTTAAGTTATAGTGTCTGCCTTGATCTTTTGATGCTCGCTGCAAGTTACTGCGCACTATGTCGAAAACCTCTCTTATTTTAATTTCTTTGGCCTCGGGCTGGGTCTCTCTAGTTGCCGAACCGGGAGTGACTTCATCGTACAAAGCGGCGGGTAGGCGTGGCTCCCGCCCAAACATCAGAAATGCTGGAGTGAAGCCCGTGGAGTCGGCCACGCTCGAATTGACGGCCAGCGTTATCTCCGGCAGCAGCTTGTCCCATGAGCTCTGATGGCCTTCGATATACTGAGCTATCATTGCCTTCACCGTGCGATTCGTTCTCTCCGTCGGGTTCTCCTGCGGCAAATAAGGCGCTGTGTACTGGAGTGTCACCCCCAAGGATTCCATGAACGCCTTGAAACTCCTACTTGCAAATTGTACGCCGTTGTCACAAACGAATGTCTTGGGTACTCCAAATCTGCTGAGTATACGTTCCCGGAACGCTAGTTGCAGCAGAGCGGTGGTAGCTCTCCTCAATGGCACCAGCTCCACCCATTTAGCGAAAGCGTCGTGGAACAACAACAACATTGTGTTCCCACGCTTGAAACGAGGCAACGGTCCCACGAAGTCTGCGCACAAGACCGCCATTGGCTCCGCCACCTGCCTGGTGAGCATATGCCCGGCCGGCTTTTGTTGCACGCATTTAAATCTCTGGCACGTTTCGCAACACCTCACGTACTTGGCGGCATCTCGGAACATGCCCGGCCAATAGTACCTTTGCGCAAGTCGTACTGCCGTTTTCCTCACTCCTTGATGTCCGGCCGTGGGAGCGTCGTGACACTCCCTCATCACTCTGCCCCTCAAACTGCTTGGAGCACAGAGCTTCCATGGGATAAAGTCCTCCTCGTCTATCCTATGGCCTAAATTCCGGTACAACTGCCCGTTCTCTTCCACGTAATCCTGGAACTTCTCAGGCTCCTTTACGATCCTTTCACGCATCCTTTTTATCCACCCGCAAGGGGGATTTTCTTCCACGGCCTGCTTGCAACTGTCTATGGGCTGTCGGGCTGTCGGCCACCACATTCAATTTCCCACGGCGATAGCGTACGTCGAACTGGAATTGCTGCAACTCTAGCGCCCAACGAGCGATCCTGCCCGTGGGACTTTCTATAGAGTTGAGCCATTTCAGCGCTAGGTGATCCGTGACGACGTCGAACCGGTAGCCCTCCAGGTAACATCGCATCTTTCGGATCGCCCAGACGATCGCGAGGCACTCCTTTTCCGAGGCCGAGTAGTTTAGCTCCGCCTTCAATAACTTCCGACTGGCATATGCTATTACTCGCTCCTGCCCCTCAACTTCTTGCGTCAGCACTGCACCGAGGCCGTAGTCGCTGGCGTCGGTCTGCAGCACGAACTTGGCCGAGAAGTCGGGACAGGCCAGAATAGGCGCGGTCGTCAAACTCTCCTTGAGTTTCTGCAACGCCTCCTCCTGTTCCTCGCTCCAGATCCACTTCTGACCTTTCTTCAGGAGCTTCGTCATCGGTTGTACTAGCGATGCGAAGTCTGGCACGAACCGTCTATACTTCGATGCCATTCCTAGGCATTGCCGCAACTCCTTTAGACACGAAGGTGATGGGAGGCTCCGGATCGCCTCAACCTTCGCGGGATCCGTGCAAATCCCCTCTCCGCTTATCACGTGGCCAAGGTACGCCAACATTTCCCGAAAGAAACTGCATTTCTTTCTGTTGAGTCTCAGATTGGCCGCTCGCAACCGCCGGAAAACTTCCTTCAGGTTGGCCACATGCTGCTCCTTTGTCGCTCCGATGACCACTATGTCATCTAGATATGCAAACGCGTGAGGCTCCATGTCGGGCCCGATGACTGTATCCAGTGCCCTCTGGAATGTCGCCCCCGCCGAATGCAAATCGAACGGCATCACTCGCCATTGGAACAGTCCTCTGCCTGGCACAGTGAACGCTGTATATTCCCTACTATCCGTCGCCATCGGGATCTGCCAGTACCCGCTCTTTAGATTTAGCGTCGATATGAAACATGCGTGCCGCAACCTCTCTAAAATGTATTGTTTGCTTTCGCCGTCCTAATCTATCTTATTTTATTCCTTTATCCTCTTCCTTGCCTTTCTACACTTATTCTAGTTTTGCTTTACTTTCTTTATTCGCCTTAACCTATTTCTTTTTCTTTTGTTTTATTCCTTTTTTTAATCTTTTTTTTAAATCTATTTTGTTTTATTTCGTTTTCTTTATTTTCCTTAATCTACTTTGCTTTATTTCTTTTCTTTGTTCTTTCTTAATCTATTTTGTTTTATTTCTTTTCTTTGTTCTTTCTTAATCTATTTTCTTTTCTTTGTTCTTACTTAACCTAGTTTAGATTATTTTACTTTGTTTTATTTCCTTTTTTTCTCTTTCAATTTGACTTCTTTATTGATTTTATTCCCCTTTACCCTTATCTTTATTACTCCGCTTTTATTCTGCTTCACTCCGCTTCAGTTCTCCTTGCTGCATTTTCTCTTCACTTTATCTCATATCGCCTCACTTCATCTTCACTTGACTTGGCTTCGCTTTATCTTCTTTGCTTTTACTTCGCTTCGCTTTATCCTACTTAAACTTGCTATGTTCCGCTTCGCTCCGTTCCAGTGCGTTTTTATTTCATTTCATTTCATTTCATTTCATTTCATTTCATTTCATTTCATTTCATTTCATTTCATTTCATTTCATTTTATTTTATTTCATTTTATTTTATTTTATTTATTTTATTTTATTTTATTTTATTTATTTTATTTTATTTTATTTTATTTTATTTTATTTGATTTTATTTTATTTATTTCCATTCATTTCATTTCATTTTTACTGGTCTCGGTCTATTGTCCACTCCCACGATCAAAATCGCCTCGTGTCATATGCGCATCAGAAAAATCACCTAGTGTCACATGTGCATTAGCAAAATCGCTTAGTGTCACATGCGCATCAGCAAAAATCGCCTAGTGTCATATGCGCATAATTACACACATACACGCACCCGCATGTGCAAGCATACAAAAAAATCGCGCAGTGTCATATGCGCATAGTCACACACATGTGCTTGACCGATCGCTCTCTCTCTCTCAATTTGTTCTCCCACATACATATACACATATGTACCCTTGCCTATGTGCGCATAGTACCCTTCACTGTTCACTCTCTCTTAACTGAGCGCCGCGCATGTATATACATATGTACGAACGCATGCACCCACGCACATACATATATCCACTCCGCCGCTCACCGCCTCTTAACTAATTGTCACACATGCATATGCGCACTCGTCTATGCGCACATACATATATACACTTCACTATTTCACTTTTTGTTCTCTCCCCGCTAATCCTTACATTTACTCATGTATATACATACTGTTGGAGTGGTGGCGTCGCCGATAAGTAAAAAGACCGGGGTGTAATTTCCTAATTTTTATTGGAGGATGAGAGCTGTGTCGCTCGTATAAAGTGTATTGAATATATGTATGTATGCCAGGATAGACAAGTGACAAATAGTCGCGAGACGAAGTCCCCAGCGGGCGCTAAGTACCGCGAACCAGTAGGAGAACTGGGTTATGTTATTAACAGAATGCTACGGGACGTATCGAGTTAGAGAAATGGGAGGGGGGGGGGGGGAGTTGTATAGGTTAGGCGACCACGTGACCTGAGCTTGCCGACCACGCCCACGCCCACGCGGGAGGGCGGCCGCAGTCGAGTGGCGCGATCAAGCGCACTCCAGATTGCGGGGGTCGGGGCTGCGAAGGCGTGTTGTGGAATGTTAGTGGGGTTACTACGATTGGTAGACCGCGGATCGAGGAACGGCCAGCGTTGCCGCCGGCGTTCGCTCAAGACCACGCGGTTTTACTGCCAGAGTTTTAACCTTCTGGCGAACGGGTCGTGACCTCGTTCAAACTACCAGTTAGTAGTGTTACGGTGGTTATGATTAGTAAACTGGGAGATTAGTTGACAAACCAGATCTGAATGAAACACGCAAATTCCTCCAATTATACATATTCTTACTTTATTTATGCCTTACGTCCTCTATATTCGCTAAATAGTCTTCCTGCTTTCCTGCTCGAAACTAACTAACTCTGATGCGCAGTTTTCGACCTTTTCCTCTCGCCTCTGCAGCTTTCACCACGCGACCAGCAATGCAGCTCACCACGACGAGCTTTCGAGCCGCCGGGTTGCACTGCTGATCGCGCGCGCGCGCTCAACTATTTGAATTTTGCTTATTTTTAAGGCTAATCGCTACGGCACTTACATCTAATTATCAACTACCTAGTGCTACCTTACGAACTAACGCTTATTCTAATAACAACTAACTACTATCAACATATAAATGACTTCAAAATGTAACCTTACTAACTACAAAACCAAAATCTATATCGAAATCCACCCTTCCAAACAAACTCTTATTCTAATAATACACTTCAAAATATAACCTTACTAGCTACAAAATCAAAAGCTACAACAAAAATCCATTTCCTTTCAACATCTACTTAGGCTATAAACATGTAAGGTGGGCAAGAAAATGCCACCTTACACCCCTTATTAGATATACGCAAATTTCAGTTTATTTTAATAATATATGGTAATATATGGGAAAGGTTATTCATTCGGCTGTGGTTGTGGTTGTTCCAAATATAAAGAAGCGTGTAAGTGAGCGCAGAGGGAACTTTAAGTGAATTTTTTTTTTTTCAAAAGGAGCAAAAACGAGCAAAAAGGCTATTTAATACCATAAACTAGACATATTGCTTAGTATCTTGCCATTATTAGTTCCATGTTTTGATATGCACTTTATAAGTAATACTCCACGGAACACAATTAAAATTGTTAGATTTTTTTGCTAAAAATACAATCAGCAATAGCCCTGGACAATAAAAAACACACAAAAATGTATGCATATAAGTTAAGACTATCGACAATCTAAGGAGGCTGGAGAGTCCAGTCAGACATTCGAGGGGAGAACCTAACGAGTAGAACAGATTTAGTTCAGTTTATATTCGGACTAGAGAGAGTTAGACCTATTGTTCCAAATTATATAAAATATATTATACCTATTGTTCCAAATTATATAAAATATATTATTTCATTGAACACAAAGTTGTTTTATATTCACAAGAACCCAACACAGCGTCCCCAACCACTAGTACTCTAGTGTGGGAGCGCTTAACTGGCGCCCGAGCAGAGACCCACATTGTTCACGGAAATAAAGGGAAATGGTGACATGTCAATAATTCTATAAAAATAACTTATTAAACAATTAAGAAAGCTCTAGTCGAGACTGCTCGACTACGAGATCCCCTGAACCCTTGGAGCAATAGATATTTCAATAATTTTTCACGTCTTTCAGCTTACACAAGAAACACACACACACACACAGGCACGTAAGCACACAAATACACACATACACAAACACATACACACACGCATAAATGCGCATGGGCTGCAGTGTGCGCTTACTATGAGAACTTAATTGTTTAATAACTTTAATAATTGTTTATGGACGTACGATCTTCATGAAACTTTCAGATTATGATTATAACATGGATATGCATGTAATTGCCAAAGCACAAGTCTCTAGTATTTGAAATACGCTTTTTACAAAAGTGAGGGTGAGGGGTTGAATTTAGAGGTGGGGGGTTAATTTTAACAAAAACCGAAATTGTATAAATTGCATGTAAGCATACATTAAAAATTTGGAGACTCTAGCAATAAAGGTGTAGAAGATATAATTTTATAACTAGTTTTCGATACGGTTTTTTATCGATAAAAAAAGATCGGGATGAGCTATCGATTTTTAATGATAAACTTGATATGCGCGCTGTAATTACGGACATTTAAAAAAAAATTTGAAGTCTAGCTCTTATATCTTCTGAAATCGACGCGTTCATACATACGGACAGACAGACGGACAGGGCCAAATCAACTCAGCTCGTCATTGGTAATACCTAGGTTCAAATCCGTACCGAGACGACTCTTAAAACGAAAATACAAGAAATTCGCAGGCATAATGGTGGTACGAGATTGATTCTCGTATCGAGGTTCAAATCCTTGCCGTAAGACAAATGTCATAAAAAATAAACGTCACAATTTCCACCTGTGTTGAATGATGGGTTTCCGTATAAATTAAAAGAAACCTAGTGGTCAAAGTTCAGTTAAAGCACTAACTATATAACAAAATTAAAAGGCGGTTGTCTGGAAATCTCTAATCAACAAGCAAAGCATAAATATGCAAAAATAAAAACATGAATTGCAGAGACCTTCTATTCGATCGTGGAATAACCCTTACCCTAGTAGGTCTTAGAACCAAAGAGGAATACTTTGGGCTTCCCTTTCGGAAAAGAATAAGTCTGGAAAAAATATATAAAAGAAACAAGTAAGAAAGCTCTAGTCGAGACTACTCGACTACGAGATCCCCTAAATCCTTGGAGTAATAGCTATTTCAATAATTTTTCGCGTCTTTCAGCTTACACAAGAAACACGCACACACACACACACACACACACACACACACACACACACACACACACACACGCACGCACACACAGGCGTACATACACACACATACATACACACACATACATACACACACATACATACACACACATACACACACACACACACACGCACGCACGCACGCACATACAGGCGTACATACACACACATACATACACACACATACATACACACACATACACACACACACACACACATACACAAACATTTACATACATATACACACACAAGCATAAACACGCATGGGCGGCAGTGAGCGCTTACTATGAGAACTTAATTGCTTAATAACTTTTTTTCTTCATGAAACTTTCAGACTATGATTATAACATGAATATGCATGTAATTGCCAAAGCACAAGTCTCTAGTATTTGAAATACGCTTTTTACAAGAGTGAGGGTAAGGGGGTGAATTTAAGGGTGGTAAATTTTAACAAAAACCGAATTGTATAAATTGCATATAAGCATACATTAAAAATTTGGACTCTAGCAATAAAGGTGTAGAAGATATAATTTTATAACTGGTTTTTTATCGATAAAAAAAGATCGGGATGAGTTATCGATTTTTAATGATAAACTTGATATGCGCGCTGTAATTACGGACGTTTAAAAAAAAATTGAAGTTTCAGAAGACTTCAATTTTTTTTAAATGTCCGTACGACGAGTTCGACGCGTTCATACATACGGACAGACGGACAGACGGACGGACGGACAGACGGACAGCCGGACAGACAGACGGACAAGGCCAAATCAACTCAGCTCGTCGCCCTGATCAAGAATATATATACTTTGTGGGGTCTGCCACGCCTCCTTCTGCCTGTTACATACATTTCAACAAAACCATTATACCCTGATTTCCCATTGAAAATGGGTTGAGGGTATAAAAAGTAAAATAAATAAATAAATGAAACGAAAGTAAGAGAGAAACCAGATGATTGTGGAACCACCCTCACCTAAGTAGGTCTTACACCAAAAAGGATCCTGAGGGCTTCCCAAGCCATATAAAATAATAAAAACTGTTTGCCGGTTCGGTAACAAAAGATAATACAACTAGTAATTGTAATTTAAGTAATTCTATAACAGACGACGCGATAACACACGTAGTAATACACATAACACACGTAATTCAATACAATTAGTAATTCAATTAAATAATATAAAAGAAATAATTAAATTAAGACTAAGGACAAAAGACGAAGTAAAGGAGAACCGAAATGTGACAATCAAAACAAAAACTGGAAAAATTCTTCATAAATCACACTTAAGAAAATAGAAAAAAAGGGAAAATGCACATTTAATTATATTGTAATAATCCTCTTTTAACTTCCTTGACTTCCTTAATACCCATAGCATCCACAGCAGTTTACACGTGGTATATCCTTCCTAGTTTCGATCATTCATGGTAATAGGGATTTCCGAGATTCCAGAGGGAATGAAATAAATGCGCTTACAATGGTGGATGTATTGTCATAACCACAAATGAATACTAAATGTATGGAACTATGAATGCTTTGAATTAACTTGAAGGTGGATATCGATGGCCCTCTTTATGCTAATTTATGGATTCTGGAACTAACGACTATGGATAATAAATTTATATTGGATAAATATCATTATATTGGGCAATTTATATTGGATAAATATCATTATATTGGACAATTTATATTGGATGAATATCATTATATTGGACAATTTATATTGGATGAATATCATTATATTGGACAATTTATATTAGATAAATATCATTTTAATGGACATATGCACCCTGATCTGCGGGACGCAGATATTTAGATGGGGAAGAGTTAAGACTATCGACAATCTAAGGAGGCTGGAGAGTCCAGTCAGACATTCAAGGGGAGAACCTAACGAGTAGAACAGATTTAGTTCAGTTTATATTCGGACTAGAGAGAGTTTAGACCTATTGTTCCAAATTATATAAAATATATTATACCTATTGTTCCAAATTATATAAAATATATTATTTCATTGAACACAAAGTTGTTATACAGTGGCTCACAGCTTATTTGACCCAACGTAAAATAAAAATTTAATCTGTTCATTACTTTTTACCCAATACAAATGAAAAAGTGAAGAAGTCAAACGTGCAATTGTTATTTCAATATTAAATTAATAGAAAGCATAACTTTTTTATTGATATTTAAAAAAAATACAGTAAGAAAATAACAAAAACTAAAAAAAGTCATAAAATCAATGTCACAGCTTATTTGACCCACACTTTTTTAAGAAATGGAAATTAAAGGTACTATTTCAGTTTTTGGTTTGATTATTGAATTCGCAATGTGAAGCTGAAGTATTTTTACCATTCAAAGTGAGATTTTGTTAAGGAAACACGTGTTTGCAAAAATGGGAAAGCGCACAACAATACAGCAGCGGGAATTGGTGCTACACCACTTTTAAAATGGAATTTTGCGGCGAAAAATTGCAGAGTTCGTTAATTTACCCGAATCTACAGTAAAAAACATAAATCAAATGAATTTCAAAAATTTGTATTGGGTAAAAACTAATGACCAGATGAAGTTTTTATTTTACGTTGGGTCAAATAAGCTGTGAGCCACTGTATATTCACAAGAACCCAACACAGCGTCCCCAATCACTAGTACTCTAGTGTGGCAGCGCTTAACTTATATAATGTTAGCTACAGATTACAAATACCTTGAGCTTTGTTTTAATTTTTTATTTTTTTATTTTAAATGAAAACAATAATAATTTGAGCACTTGCAACAGCAAAAAATCTGTCGAGCCAATTTTTATACATAGAAGCTTCAACAGATCAGCTGACTTTGAGTTCCTACAAAGAATTGACCCCCAAATTTCACAAAAAACAAGTAAAAACGCTCCAGTCGAGACTGCTCGACTAGGAGATACCCTGAACCCTCTAAGCTGATATTCTAATCATTCTGCACTTCTTTTATGCACACATACATACACATGCATCCACACGCACGCATAAGCCTGCGCTTTTCTAACTGCGCAGTAAGCAGCGACTGCGCTTGAGCTGCACTGCAGTGTGGGCAATAATTTGAGAATTGATTTGCCGAATAATTTCTTTTGTAGACATACGATCTTAATAAAACTTTCAGAGTGTAATTATATGGTAAATATGTGTGTACATTCCAAAGGACAAGTCTCTAGTATTTGAAATGCGTTTTTTACAAATTGGGGGAAAAGGGGGCGTGGTATTCAAAATCTGTAAATTACAAAATCTTTGTATCGATTAACTTTATATACAACGCAAATTTGAAGACTCCAGGTCTAAAAATATTCAAATTAGGCTAAAAAAACAAAATCAATTTTTCGATTATTCTCGATAAAAAAGTTATCAGACGATTTATCGAAAAAATAAAGGAAACTCGTACCACTAACCAGAGAACATATAGACCGGACACGTAGTGTAAAGCGTTTTGCACACTTTTTTCGAGCGTTAACACCCCAGACAACTTCGTATTCGCTCGGCTCCTCACTTTTAGGTTTGAGTTACTAAAATATACGAAAGCACAATCATTTCGCTTCATGCGCTCGACCGAGATGGTCAAATGTTGAACAAAATATCCCTCTATGCTCAATGTTTCCCTTGCTCTCTCTCTCTCTCTCGATGCTCTCTGCTCTCTCAAATGTGTATATGTATGTATGCATGTGAGGCTCACATTGTGAGCACAAGCAGCAGCTCACGAAAATTGAAATTTTTTCGCAGCAAGAACCCATGCCTTCCCTTCTGTGTGAAGGGTATTCCGAACTCTTTAAGCCGTTTGCCATGCGTTTTCGTTATTATTTGTCGGAAGAGTATGAAAGCGTTGGTGCGCATAATGAAAATGTTTTCGCGACGCAGTATGCTACATGTACTATGAGCATTTGTATGCCTGTGTGCAAAGCCCTTGCTGGCTGTAGCAATTTGAAATCCTAGCATTTGAATTTGGTCGATCTTTTGAAGTGCTCACACTTACAGAAATATGTTTGATTGTGTGTACGCAGGGGCTGCGATGCTCACAAAGGATGGGGTAATCATTGTAGAAGCATTTTAGTGCCTTTATATGTATGTGCGTGTGTGTATGTTTATATGTATGTGTATGCATGCGACATGAGCATTGACGTGTGCCTACGACAACTTTGAATTGTGTGAACGATTTTGGGTTTGACCGGAAGAGGCGCTTTTATTTAAGCAGCTGACTAACTAAAATAACAAGTGCACTTCCTATTACTTTTATAGGTATTTTTTAATTGCATGATTTTTATGACCAGCCAGCCAGTATATGTATGTATGTACATACACATGCTTCTTATTAAAAAGGTAAATTTCACCTGTATATGTGCAGGTACAAGGTATCGAAAATCGCATTCCAATTTGGCCACAGGGATTGATCAGGTACTACATTTTAAGCAAATATCATTCTGATAGGCAAACCCACGACCATTGAAACAAAATCATCTACTTAAATGTAAGCGCGCCTCTTCAATTAAAACCCAAAATCGTTCACACAATTCAAAGTTGTCGTAGGCACACGTCAATGCTCATGTCGCATGCATACACAGAGCTATATCGACTCAGCTCGTCGCGCTGATCAAGAATATATGTATATACTTTGTGGGGTCTGCCACGCCTCCTTCTGCCCGTTACATACTTTTTCACAAAACCATTATACCCTGATTTCCCATTTTCAATGGGTTCAGGGTATAAAAATAATTGGAGTGTTGAAGACTGAGGAATAAAAAAATTTTCTTAATATTTCACCATAAATTTTTGGACTTTATGCCGCCTATCACGGAAAATCGCACATGCGTACACTGCAGTGTATGTACCTAATTAAGTAAATAATTGCTCTCACGTTAAAATATCATATTCGTTTGTTCAAAATTGCTGTTATGTTGCCGTATTACTATTTTCGATTACAAGATAGTAGAATACGATTAATCGTGTAAAAATAAATACCGAAATCGATAATATTACTTCACTGATTTCTTGTTCGATTTTTTGGCAGAAAGTTTTAGAATTATCAAATGGTTGTAATGCAGTGTTTAAAATACATAAGAGTGAATACATTTTAAGCTAGTAAAGTGACAGATGCAATAAAGAGTATGGCTAATGCCTTAATAAAAGATTTTGTAAAATTCAAACATTTAACAAATAGTATGTTATATGTACCGATGTGTGCGGCACTGTTGCTGCGTACTCAACGCGTAGGAAACACGCAATATTAAGTGCATAAAGACAAGTGCAAGCGAGATAGCTATTGCTACAGATTCATTGTATACAACATCTTTCATATACATATGTACATACGAGGCAAGCTGCGCGCGAGCACTTTTGTAACCGACAGCAGAGAATAAGGAATTACAATTAAAACGAAAAAAAAAAAATAATAATAAAACATCCTGTAGTCCCAAATATGTGAGTCAGACAACTCGTGAAAAATGAGAAAACACGTTTAAAGGAAATGAGTGAAGTTTATGTTATGGATATGTGTGGACACCAAAATTTTCATTTAGGGTAACAAAATACACAATTTTGGTTTTTAACAAATCGAATGTGTAGGTGAATTGTAATCAGTTATGTTGTGATCCAATGCAAAAAAGGAATAGGTTGATAATTCGATAAATATATTTTCATATGTTGTTTATATATATATATATATATATATATATATATATATATATATATATATATATATATATATATATATATATATATATATATATATATATATTATTATTATTATTATTATTTTATATTTGTCTAAAGAAAAAAACGGTCAGCTCTTGTGGTTCGAGTGTTGAAAATGGGATAAACTAAATGTGAATTTCCTTATAAAAAATAAAACAAAACCATTGTTTTCCTTATAAATCGCAAAAATAATAATAAAAATAATAAAATTCGCCGTGCAACAGAAAGCGCGTATTTATTCCATGATATGATGACAGCGTTGGACACCCTCGTGGATTTCATTTTGAATTATTACAAATTTGATTGTACTCGCAAGAGTTCAAGTTTAATCGAAAGTTAATAGTGCAGCAGAAGTGACAATCCTACCAAAAATTAGAAAAAAACAGCGAAAACTACGTATTGGACATGGATGTAACTACTACAAACCAAACTGCTAAACCAGTAATAAATTCGCTTGCGGAAGGCAACGTGCTACAGGAGTCTGTGGATCTTTTAACACAACGAGGATCAGTTCAAGAAATTCTTCCTGTACTCTCTGCTGACGTGAGTGTCAATAAAAATAAAAGGCAAAATGAAGCGAGCCCACTAAGTATTGTTCCAACGCCAGTTGACATTCCCAATACTTCAGCACTCGCAACGATAGGAATATCAAACACATCATCTGTGGGCTTAAGCCTACCTCCACCGAAATCTAATTTAAATGTCACAGAATCGTCCTCAGATGCTGCTTTATTGAGCTGTTTGCTACCTGCTCCGGCTTCTTTTTCAAGCGCAGGGATAAGGGCAACTTCAACACCACCACCCCATAGTTCTTCAGGCCAGACAGGACCAGCACAACTAGCACCTGCACCATGTGCAAGTGATTTTGACTCAGACACTGAATTATCAGTTGTAGCAGCGGCAACCACAACAGTAATTACTACTACAATAGACCACTCGACAACATCGTCAGCTTCAACAGTAGCGTCTACTCCTGTTCAAACTGCTTTATTAGCAACTGCAAACGGCCACGCCAATAGCAGCAACTCCAATAGTTGTCAGCAACTGAGTCTAATCACAAAACAGCAACGCCAACAGAAACGTCGGCGTGAACGAGCCCAGCGCCTGCAGGCAGAGCGCGATAATCGATGCGGTTTAAGTGCGTTAAGTGGCACTTTGATTGGGGGATCTGTAGGTGTGGGTGTTGGCCTTGGGATAAACGCTGCTACTGGCAGTAGCAATACTGGTATGATTGGTTCTGTAACTGCGCCTACCATATTGATAGGTAGCAGCAGCTCATTGGGTCCTGGCAATAGCATGTTATATCACCTCAATAGTGCTGGTAGTATGGGAGAAGATAGCAATAACTCCAATGGCAACTTTACTAGCAGTAGTAACGGTAGCAACAATTTGCTACCACCTACGGACAGCATTGCATCATTGCTATTGAATCCACCACATTCTCCTGAATGCAATTCTGGTCTGATGGCCACTCCAAGTGATAGCGAAGGTGAATCACTAGACGAAGATCTTCTTTCAACATCGTCGTCATCAACATTACTTCTTCCACGTGATAAGCCTCCACCAAGACCGCCACCTCCAGTTCGTCGCAAACTGCCTAGGTCTCCTGTCCTAGAGGAGGAGATTATTGACGGATTTGCCATATTAGAGTTCAAAACGTATGAAGATCTAGAGGTAAGAAATATATACTGTTTGCTGATTTTTTTTTTATCATTTTTAAAATTTTTCTAATATTAATATTTGTAAATAGTTTGCCATTAAGCTGGGACAAAAGCGTAAGGAAAAGCGACTTTCGGCTTTAGAGGAACTTACGTGCACATATAGCATAGAGGAAATGAAAATGCCAAAGATTATTGATACTGGCCAGCCTCACCCATTGCGTACCACAAATTCTTCCAATTTATCAAGCGCAAGCAACAATAATTTAAAAGAATCTAATCACCACCAACATCGCAGTGTTAATGTTGGTAGTGGTAGTGGAGGTACAATTGTGGCTACGGCTAACACCATCAGCACTAACAATAATTCAACAAATAACAATAGCAATAGGATCTACAATATGCCAATGTCAAGTATACCCGATACCGAAGCTGTAAAGTGGGTAGGAGATCCATATGGACAGCAACAAGAAAAGCTTGCCAGCAAGGAAAATCAAATTAGTAGTAGTCAACACTTGAACCATGTAATCCAATCAAATAACTCTGTAATGAACATAAGCAATACGCCTGTCGCAGGAACCGTTAATACTGTCACTGTTAGCTGCATTCTGGAGGAGCACATTGAAAAGTTATCTACTGGCGCAGTCGTACCGCACATAGAGCTAAGTGACAATAGAAATGAAAATAGTTCCGGGGGTACTTCACAAGATACCATAAACAATGATAGCCAACCAAAAAGTGATGTAGCAGAATACATTAACATGAAGGACACAAAATCAACTGATGCCTCCCCTATGAACAATCGTCTAAGCACTATGTTATCATCCTGCTCAAAAGCTATCGTAAGTTATCAATCCAGCAAAAGATTAAAAATGTTCTAACATGTTCCTTTTGAACAGAAGCTGAAAAATGTAGAAAGTAGCGAAACTGATGCCAATGCAGAAACTGTCGCAGAAGGCTTAAAGTTAGAAATTGAAGACTATGCAATTGAAACAGCAAAGGTCTTAGCAGCTAGTATTTTACTTAACAAGGATACTGATCCAAACGGTAGTTTTACTGATGTAAGTAGTCTAACAATTTAATATACATATATGATTTTATTACTTTTACCGTATTTTCTGGTCAGGTTTCAAATCACTGCACTATCAGCAAAAAAGAAACTAATATCGTATGTATTTACTCTAAGCGAAAATGTATTATTATTTTATACATATATATATATATACATGTTTGTTTCAGTGTGATAAAGCTATAGGCGGAAATAAGGTAAGTGATAACCAACAAACTGTTAAATTTTGCAGACTAAATATATAGTTCGAGCGGAAGTTGAACAAAAATGTTACAATGTCTCTCAGGTTAAATTATGAGGTTAGGAAACAATTAAATATATCTCTTAAATAGAATTTCCATCAACTAACTACGAATAAAGCTCGTGTTTCGAACCGCTTTCGTTAAATTTAACAAAGTTTAAGAAAGCATTACAATATTTTGTTAAATGTGAACCTCAAAACATTCGAAATGTTAAAATTTACATACAACCAAGTACGGGATCCCCTGAACTCTTCGACGAACTGATATTTCAATAATTTTTCGCTTCTTTTCTGCATACACAAGAAAAAACATAACCACATATACGTACATCCATTCACAATTATACATCCGCACGTATAAGCACGCAGGTTTGCAGTAAGAACTTACTATGGGAATTAAATGGTTAAATATTTTATTTATACTCTGAACCCATTGAAAATGGGAAATCAGGGTATAATGATTTTGTGAAAATTATGTAACAGGCAAAAGGAATCATCGCAGACCCCATAAAGTATATATATTCTTGATCAAGGCGACAATCTGAGTCGATAGAGCTCTGTCCGTCCGTGCGTATGAGCGCCAAGATCTCAGAAGTTATAAGAGCTAATTACTTGAATGGCATGCATACTCCTGTATACCATACGGCAGTACAAGTTTATCATATTTTTTTCGATAACTTATCGAGAAAAGTTGATTTTTTTTTTCAGCTTAATTGAACATTTGAACATTTTGATTATATACTGAAAGTTTTATGAAGATAGTTGCTAGTATTGCCCACACTGCAGCGTAGCCCAAGCGCCGTTATCAGAGCGCGTGCTTATGCGTTCTTGCGGATGGATGCATAAAAGAAATGCTGAATGATTAGAATCTTGCATTTTCTACTTCGTATTTGCTCGGCTCGGTCGCTTGTGGCCCGAGCAAGGGCCAAGGCACGATAATATCAAAGCGATGCGGGCGCTTCTGAATGAAGGGTTTGCCATGTTCATGGAAAATGTTTGCGTTTTCATAAACTTTTGGGAAGGCTGTGAAAGCGTTGATGCACATTAAGAATATGTTTTGAGGACAAGCACGCTCACACACAAGAGCACTGTTTCGCTCCAACCGTTTTCGGCTTACCTTCTATGTATTACCAACTCACACACCGTTTTTCTGGCTCTCTAGTGCATATATACACATGCATGTGTTTGCTAATACAAAAATAATAAATTCCATAATGATGAAGTTACTAGAGACATAAGAAGAAAATTAAAAAAATTAAAACGGCCGCGGGATTGGAGCTCAACGCATATGCACTATCTCCAACCATTTGATTACTGTTAGATATAGGAATGTAGTTGCATATAAATTGCTAATAAGAACGTTGCAGTCGGGCGTTACTGACAGCGGAATACTCATTCACATCCCATCAGCACTATATCAGCTAAGTTTAGCTCTAATACTGTAGCAAACGCGATTTTTCCCAATTTAGACACCTCATTTTTGGTCAGTTTTTAAAACGAGCGTACGGTACCCTAACTGCAAAATTTGAATGGTTACGCTCAAAATATGTGAAAATACAGGGTACTAAAGGGTACTACTAAAGAGGCGTAAAAATTATTTTGGGGCATCGTTATAGCTTTAAAACACTGGAAGATACAGTTTCATCCGATTTGCCACGCCCCCAATGGGCGTAGATATATCCGCCATAGCTCGTGATCTTAAGTGGTCAATGCGTAGCTACATTCCAAGTTTCAGCTTTCTAGGTCTTCAACTAGTATGATTTCTGGTATATCGGAAAATGTATTTTCCGATTTGCCACGCCTCTAGAGGGCGGATCAGGAAAATTTTAACACTATAAATCGGAAATATACACGAGTATATATGTATATATGTGTTCCAAATTTCAAGTCTCTAGCTTCAATAGCCCGGAAAAAAAGTTGCGTTCATACGGACAGGCGGTCGGACAAGACGCCCATTGTACAAAACCAATATACTAATTCACTTTCGTGAATGAGTATAAAAATATTTCACTTCAATTTAATGAATTTATGGAATGTAATCGAATGCGAACCCAAGAGCTTCCTCTCTTGGCGATGCACCTCGCCATTAACAATACCACCAGTCCCCTGTTCGAAGACATAGTAGCAAAAATGAAACGTATGTGAAAACTTTTGAGGCTGCTGCACGTGTGTTCGCGAATTAGCCAAAGATTTTGTTAATTCGTTAACGTCTATTTACTGAACGGGATTTAATGAAACTTTCAACAAATGATGTACATATTTTTTTTAAATACATGGCACTTTTTAAGAAATTCGAACTTATTCATAATTAGATATTAACAAAAAAACAATTTGGAATCAAATAAAAAAATTTTTTAAATCAAATAAAGAACATTATTAAGGTGTGCCCAATCCTAATAATTTGAAATTAGTTGTAAAAAATTGACTCTTAAGGTTTCGCTAAAATCTGAGGTTCAACTGTTCATTTAAAAAGCGACTTAGATTTTTGGTAGCGTGCGAACCTCTTAGTTTTTTGTAATTATCTTGAATATCTAGAATATCAGCTTGGAGGGTTCAGGGTATCTCCTAGTCGAGCAGTCTCGACTAGGGCCTTTTTACTTGTTTTTAAATAGAGTAAGTCCAAGCTTCGCGTACGAATGAAACTAGCTAACTAAGAGCACATATCGAAAAAAAAAACCAAAGCTTGCATAATAAGAATCAACGAGCGTAGGAACGATAAAGCACCGTTCAAACTTTTGTTTCATTTTTCCTATCAGCTAGTCCTACCAGCTTAGATTATTTCAGGCTAGATCTAACATATTATTAATGAATACACAAACAAACACATTCTTATTTAGAAATAAAAATATGCAGTAATACTGAGTAGAAAGAATATAAAAAATTGTGCATTTCAGCAAAAAAAAAAAGAAAAAATGTTAATTTCTAAACATAAACAGTTAGCTGTTATAATCTAGATATAATTTTGATAAGAATTTTAATGGATAACAAAATAATGAGAGTAGTTATCGATTGTTGGAGACAAAATTTCCAAAATTTCTAGCTCATATCTTCTGTGATCGACGCGTTTATACATACGGACAGACGGACAGACGAGAGAACTAAATCGAATCGACTGATCAAGAATATATATACTTTATGGGGTCTGCCACGCCTCTTTCTGCCTGTTACATTCTTTTAACAAAACCATTATATCCTGATTTCCCATTTTCATTGGATTCAGTGTATAAAAAGTCAAGCCTCAAGTGACCGTATATAATCTAAAGGCTTTTAATATGCAATCGCTAACTCGTGAGCTTAATGACAAACAGACGGATAGGTAATATCTACTACACTTTTTATAATACAGTTTAGTGATTTTTGTGATATTTCAGTCGAATAATATTCAAAATGTGTATTCGCGAAATTGTATCATTTCTGGCACGTCAAGATAAAGTACATAAATTAAAGCGAGAAACAAACATAGTATGAAGATGGTTAATTGTATACATATTTTCACAGGCTCTGGTATTATTTCTCGTCAATGATTAAATCTAACCAGTATCAACATGCTTACATGCATACATACATATACATATTTTAGAAAGCAGAGAGTGAGAGAGAGAGAGAGAGAGCAACATAAAAAATTGAGCATAGAGGCATCTTTTGTTCATCTCCATCACGATTAACCATTTCAGTCGAGCACATGAAGCGAAAGGATTGTGCTTTCGTATATTTTCTTAGAAGAATGCGAAGCTGTGTGGGTCGCAATGTTCGAAAAAAGTGCAAAAAGCTTTACTTTGTGTGTCTCTTCTATGTGTTCTCTGGTTAGTGGTATGGTATACACGACTATGCATGCAAAATTTCAGTTCTAGCTCTAATATCTTAAGAGATCTTGGCGCTCATATGGACCTGATCAAGAATATATATACTTTATGGTGTCTGCGATGATTTCTTCATCCTATCTTCATGAAACTTTCTGAACATGATCATAATGCTCAAATTTATATATTTCCCGAAGCACAAGTCTCTATTACTTGCAGTACGTTTTTAGAAATTGGGGGCGTAGTATCCAAAATCTGTAAATTACAATATCTTCGTATTCATCAAATGTATGTATACATTAAATCTAAAATTTCCAAGACTTAAATTTTTCAAATTAGGCTGTAAAAACAAAATCCATTTTTTGATTATTCTCGATGAAACAGAAATAGGATAAGTTATTGAAAAAATATGATAAACTCGTACTGTGTATGGCATATACGAGTATACATGAGATCTCGCCGTTCACACAGGCGAACAGAGGGACGGACGGACATGGCTATATTGACTCAGCTCGCCGCCCTAATCAAGAATATATATACTTTATGGGGTCTGCCACGCCTCCTGCCTGTTACATACTTTTTACGAGGCCATCATATCCAGATATTCCATTTTCAATGGGTTCAATATGTTTAAAATTTATATTTCGATATATGTTTTTAGAGAACGAAATGAAATTAAAACTTCATTTACTTATACAGTGTAAAATATTTATACTAAAATATTTACATTAAAGGTACATACACATATTAAATTCCTTGTCCTGAATACTCATTTAAATATCACTTTGGTAACTATAAACTGCTTCCTTAGATAGATTGAAACAATATCTTTTATTATCACTCTGAACTGATCAGACATATTAATTAACACAACGAATTTGTATTGGAGTGAGCTCAAAGCGTCATAGCTTACGGCCTTCAATAAAATGAGCGAGAATAAATGAAGCCATAAAACGGAATGAAAAGGATGCCAAAGCGTATAGGCGACACTCGAGTTTTTGCATGCATTTTCTATTTCGTATTTGCTTAGCTTGACAAACTCAGTGCGCTGCGAGTGCTCAAACATACATGATCACATTTCAATATGCTATGCGCTAATTTTGCGTTACCCTCTCCCTCACTCTTTCTGTCTCCCTATGATCACTTCCTCTATGTGCACACAAGCAATTGTGCAGGAAAATTGGAATCTGTTCTGTGTATGATTATTTTTGAGGCAGTCGCTGCTTACTGCGCAGTTATCAGAGCGCGTCTTATGCGTTCCTGCGGATGTATGTGTATGTATGTGTGCATAAAAGAAATGCTGAATGATTAGAATCTCCTAGTCGAAATTAAAACAAGTAAGAAGACTCTAGTCGAGACTGCTCGACTAGGAAATACCCTGAACCCTCTAATCTGATATTCTAATCAGTCTGCACTTCTTTTCGACACACATACATACACACGCATGTATTAGAAGCGACTGCGCATGGGCTGCGCTGTAGTGTAGGCAACATTATAAGAATTTATTTGTTGAATAATTTAATTTCTAGACGTACAATCTTAATGAAACTTTCAGGGTGTAGTCATATGGTGAAAATGTATGTACATTCCAAAGCACACGTCTCTAGTACTTGAAATACGCCCTTTACAAAGGTGATGGTGAGGGGGTGGATATAGGGGTGGAGGGTAAATTACAACAAAAATCGAAATTATATAAAATACATATAATTCTACATTTAAAATTTGGAAGCTCTAGCTCTAAGGGTGTAGGAGATATAATTAAATAACTAGCTTTCGATAAGGTTTTTAATCGATAATAAAATATTGGAAGTAGATATCGATATAGAGAGAAAAACTCGATATGCGCGTGATATACACAGACCTAGGAAAAAAAAATTTCAAGTCTCTAGCTCTTATATATTCTGAGATCGACGCGTTCATACATACGGACGGACGGACGGACAGACAGACGGTCAGGGCTAAATCGGCTTTGCTCGTCGCCCTGATCAAGAATATATATACTTTGTAGGGTCTGCCACGCCTCCTTCTGCCTGTTACATACTTTTAACAAAACCATTATACCCTGATTAAAACGGCCGCGGGATTGGAGCTCAACGCATAACATACGACATATGCACTATCTCCAACCATTCGACTACTGTTACATGTAGGAGTATAGTTGCATATAAATCGCTAAAGTAGAAAAAGCTAAATAAATAAAGCACTTTTGAGCCGCAATTGCAATTTTTGAACACAACATGTAAATAGTGCATAAGAAAATTGCGTTAGCGTTGCCCATTTTTCAAGCGTTTCATTTAATAGCTTGAGAGTCATTTCATATCTGTTTATTTAGTAAAAATAAAAGTAAGAACGTTGCAGTCGGGCTTTACCGACTGCGGAATACTCATTCACATCCCATCAGCAATATAGCAGCTGAGTTTAGCTCTAATACTGTAGCAAAAGCGATTTTTCCCAATTTAGACACCTCATTTTTGGTCAGTTTTTAAAACGAGCGTACGTAATGTGAAAATACAGGGTACTAATGGGTACTACTAAAGAGGCGTAAAAATTATTTTGGGGCATCGTTAAAGCTTTAAAACTCTGGAAGATACAGTATATAGGTATATCCGCCATAGCTCGTGATCTTAAGTGGTCAATGCGTAGCTACATTCCAAGTTTCAGCTTTCTAGCTCTTCATTTACGATGATTTCTGGTATATCGGAAAATGCATTTTCCGATTTGCCACGCCTCTAGAGGGCGGATCAGGAAAATTTTGACAGTATAAATCGGAAATATACACGAGTATGTATATATGTGTTCCAAATTTTAAGTCTCTTGCTTCAATAGCGCCGAAAAAAAGTTGCGTTCATACGGACAGGCGGTCGGACAAGACGCACATTGTACAAAACCAATATACTAATTCACTTTCGTGAATGAGTATAAAAATATTTGACTTCAAGAACTTCCTCTCTTGGCGATGCACCTTGCCATTAACAATACCACCAGTCCCCTGTTCGAAGACATAGTAGCAAAAATGAAACGTATGTGAAAACTTTTGAGGCTGCTGCACGTGTGTTCGCGAATTAGCCAAAGATTTTGTTAATTCGTTAACGTCTATTTACTGAACGGGATTTAATGAAACTTTCACCAAATGATGTACATATTTTTTTTAAATACATGGCACTTTTTAAGAAATTCGTACTTATTCATAATTAGATATTAACAAAAAAACAATTTGGAATCAAATAAAAAAATTTTTTAAATCAAATAAAGAACATTATTAAGGTGTGCCCAATCCTAATAATTTGAAATTAGTTGTACAAAATTGACTCTTAAGGTTTCGCTAAAATCTGAGGTTCAACTGTTCATTTAAAAAGCGACTTAGATTTTTGATAGCGTGCGAACCTCTTAGTTTTTTGTAATTATCTTGAATATCTAGAATATCAGCTTGGTAATACTGAGTAGAAAGAATATAAAAAATTGTGCATTTCAGCAAAAAAAAAGAAAAAATGTTAATTTCTAAACATAAACAGTTAGCTGTTATAATCTAGATTGCTATTCCAGCACTTATTTTCAATTTTTAGCCAATCATAGCCTATGCTTAGGAGATATAATTTTGATAAGGATTTTAATCGATAACAAAATATTGAGAGTAGTTATCGATTGTTGGAGACAAAATTTCCAAAATTTCTAGCTCTTATATCTTCTGTGATCGACGCGTTTATAAATACGGACAGACGGACAGACGAGAGAACTAAATCGAATCGACTGATCAAGAATATATATACTTTATGGGGTCTGCCACGCCTCTTTCTGCCTGTTACATTCTTTTAACAAAACCATTATATCCTGATTTCCCATTTTCATTGGATTCAGTGTATAAAAAGTCAAGCCTCAAGTGACCGTATATAATCTAAAGGCTTTTAATATGCAATCGCTAACTCGTGAGCTTAATGACAAACAGACGGATAGGTAATATCTATCTATATATCTGAAAATGATATTTCAGTTGAATAATATTCAAAATGTATGTTCGCGAAATTGTATCATTTCTGGCACGTCAAGATAAAGTACATAAATTAGAGCGAGAAACAAACATAGTATGGAGATGGTTAAGATGGTTATTATTTCTCGTTAATGATTAAATCTAACCAGTATCAACATGCTTACATGCATGCATATTTTAGAGAGCAGAGCGCAGAGAGAGAGAGAGCAGCAAAAAAAATCATCTCCATCTCGATTAACCATCTCAGTCGAGCACATGAAGCGAAAGGATTGTGCTTTCGTATATTTTCTTAGAAGAATGCGAAGCTGTGTAGGTCGCAATGTTCGAAAAAAGTGCAAAAAGCTTTACTTTGTGTGTCTCTTCTATGTGTTCTCTGGTTAGTGGTATGGTATACACGACTATGCATGCAAAATTTCAGTTCTAGCTCTAATATCTTAAGAGATCTTGGCGCTCATATGGACCTGATCAAGAATATATATACTTTATGGTGTCTGCGATGATTTCTTCATCCTATCTTCATGAAACTTTCTGAACATGATCATAATTCTCATATTTATATATTTTCCAAAGCACAAGTCTCTATTACTTGCAGTACGTTTTTAGAAATTGGGGGCGTAATATCCTAAATCTGTAAATTACAATATCTTCGTATTCATCAAATGTATGTATACATTAAATCTAAAATTTTCAAGACTTAAATTTTTCAAATTAGGCTGTAAAAACAAAATCCATTTTTTGATTTTTCTCGATGAAACAGAAATAGGATAAGTTATTGAAAAAATATGATAAACTCGTACTGTGTATGGCATATACGAGTATACATGAGATCTCGCCGTTCACAAAGGCGAACAGAGGGACGGACGGACAGGGCTATGTTGACTCAGCTCGCCGCCCTAATCAAGAATATATATACTTTATGGGGTCTGCCACGCCTCCTTCTGCCTGATACATACTTTTTACGAGGCCATCATATCCAGATATTCCATTTTCAATGGGTTCAATATGTTTAAAATTTATATTTCGATATATGTTTTTAGAGAACGAAATGAAATTAAAACTTCATTTACTTATACAGTGTAAAATATTTATCCTAAAATATTTACATTAAAGGTACATACACATATTAAATTCCTTGTCCTGAATACTCATTTAAATATCACTTTGGTAACAATAAACTGCTTCCTTAGATAGATTGAAACAATATCTTTTATTGTCACTCTGAACTGATCAGACATATTAATTAACACAACGAATTTGTATTGGAGTGAGCTCAAGGCGTCATAGCTTACGACCTTCAATAAAATGAGCGAGAATAAATGAAGCCATAAAACGGAATGAAAAGGATGCCAAAGCGTATAGGCAACATTCGAGTTTTTGAATGCATTTTCTATTTCGTATTTGATTGGCTTGACAAACTCAGTGCGCTGCGAGTGCTCAAACATACATGATAACATTTCAATATGCTATGCGCTAATTTTGCGTTACCCTCTCCCTCACTCTTTCTGTCTCCCTATGACCACTCCCTCTATGTGCACACAAGCAATTGTGCAGGAAAATTTAATCTGTTCTGTGTATGATTATTTTTGAGGCTGTTTGCGAAATTATCAACTCGTGCTCTCCACCCCTTCAATTCTTTTTTGCTCCGCTGAATATTTTGCCTTGAGTCTTATACGAGCGCACTTTTTCACTCAACCCGTTTTCGGCTTAGCTTCGCTGTCAGTCATACATACACTGCGCGTCATCAGGTTAGCGCCCTCCTTTACACTCAACCTCAATGTTAAATAAAATCTAAATCATCAGAGCTCCATCTTTAAATTTTTTTTATATTGCAAAACATATATTTCTCTTTAAAATAAAAATAAAAAAATGGCTACTATAACAATAGGGAATATTTTTAAATAAATTTTTTCGTAACATGTACAAAAAAAATGTAACAAAAATTTGGTCATCAGATTAGCGCCCCCTGTGATAAATTCAATTTATTTAAATTGATGACCAAAAATAACACCTGTATATTAAGCTATTATTATTTTTAAGTAATATTAGTAATGCGTAGTGTCGCCTTTGTTTGAAATTACGTGAAAAATTCGATTAGGAAAGTTGTTCAATATAATTCAAGGATATGGTTGTCCAAACGTGTTCAATACCTTCGATTAATTCTGCCTTTGTATTATAATGCTTTCCGGACTCATATACTTTCTTGACCAACCATCAACAGAAGTTTTAATGATATTAAGGTCGGATGAATATGGTGGCCACTCCATGAGATCAACTTTTTTTGGCAAAGGACTTTAGGGATCGGGCGGTCTTAATTGGAGCATTATCATGCTGAAAAATCTACTGCAGGTTTTCAGACAGGTTATAAAAATGCGTAACAGCAGCTTTAAACACCGTGTTATAGTCCTATGCGTTCATGCGCGATGTCAAAAATTGAAGCTTGCAAGTGCTGTAGTAAGATATTGCTACCTACACCAATGCCACACCACCCCCCCGCCGCCACGGCTTGACAACCGATCCAAATAAAGTTTTTCTATGAGTAGGTGATAGAAATAATAACTATAGCCATCAGTTCTTTCCAATCTCAATTTTTCTCATGGGAATTCGAAGCTTCCCGAACTAATGATCTTCTATTCGCTTGTGAAATCACTTGAATTTTGCCGTCTATCTAGTTTTTCCATAGTTTTCCTTATTTTAAAGAAAATTGCAAATTTGTTTTCTGTTTTTTCCTGTCTTTTCAGCAATTTCATGGTAGCATAGTCCAGATTCAAAGTATGCCTCAATCTCTGATTTTTTAACCAAAGATAAAACTGTTTCTTTACCCATACTATAAATATATTGAGTACTTTGAGCTTCACGAGAAATTTGGTGAGTGTAATTGCCAATATAAGCAAGATAACTACAATTGAGTTTGGTGGCGCTAATCTGATGACGCAAAATAAGTGCGTGCATTCTTTGCGAAAATAAATAAGAATAGAAAATAAAACATACAGGGTTTTCTCCTGCGCTTTTTTTTATTTTTTGTTATGAGAGACATCTCATTTGATGATAATAAAATAAAACAAAAACTAAGAAGTTGCGTGCAATAGGTAAAGAGAAAAAACAATATGAGTGTAAGGGGCGCTAACCTGATGACGCGCAGTGTACATTGTTAATTCGAACACCGTTTTCCTAGAATTCATGCCAAAACAAATGGCATGACGCGCGTTTACTAGTTGCAGTCGGGAACATTATATACTTTAAAAACTATTTCTGATTTGATGAGCATATGCTGTAGAGTTGCTAGGATATCTACAAAGAAAATTAATAAACAAAAATATTATTCAGCTTGTACATACAGTGGCTCACGCCTTATTTCGTGCAGCAGCATAGTAAAACTTTGAAACCGAATTCCCGCTAAACCAGTAAAGATATCCAAATAATTTAAATGAAGTCGTATTTATTGTTTATTCATTATGTATTAACGCACTTCCCTATTTTTCTATTATAGTTAATAATATTAAAAACTTAAGAAAACTAAAATAACTGCCCTTTCCCATGTCACAGCTTATTTCGTGCACTTCACTTTCAATGACTTTATTGCCCAAAAATTATTAAATTAGGATTTTTTTTTACCTCTTCATTGTTTAATCAACTCTTTTAAGCGTGATTCCATCGAGTTTAAAAATTTTCGGGTGACTTCTCTGGAGATTTTTGGCCATTCCTCCAATAGGGCCGTTTTGAGGTAATTTTGATTGGGTATTTACCTTTTTCGAATGGCCACGCCCAATTTTGCCCACAATTTTTTATAACGTTTAGGTAATACCATTGGGCTAGTGGATTGACCACATTTTGACAGCCCCAGATCAACCAGGACTGGACAATACCCGGTTTATGGTTTTGGTCATCAGCCTGATAAAATCGGGATCGCCATTCTAGTCCCAGGTTATCGGCATTTTGGAGCGAATTCTGCTTCAAAAAGGATAATATGTACCTATCCTCCCGTACCTGACTTACAGGCTCAACCATGCAACTGCCACCGCCATAGCTCATAGTTGGTTTTTAGGTGCTGATCTTGGAGCTCGGTAACAAAGAAAGCTGAATTATCATTATGTCAAGAAGCATAGTGGCGTGTGCCTGATGGTATGAGGCTGTTTCTCATGGTGGAACATCTACCCGTTGGTTGAGATCGATGGACTTATGATTAAGAAGACTGTCTGAATATTATGAAGGCTTACCTTCCAGATTTTATGGATAATAGCGCGTCTCCCGAGAAAGAAGTCGTGTTTCAGTAGGACAATGACCCCCAGTACAAAGCGAAAATCGTCAAGAATTAATTCGATTATCAAAATTTTTTCATAATGGAGTGGCCTACTCAAAGTACAGACTTGAACCCCATTAAAAATTTAGGGACATTGGTTAATAAAAGGCTCTCAATGTAAGATACACCACCAACTAGGATAAAGCGGTTTTAGTGTCGGATCCAGGCGAAGTTGAGCGAAATTGCGCATTGCTAGTGTGATTAAAGCTAAAGATCTTTGGACAAAATATAAAATAAAATATAAAAATAGTAAATATTTTAAAACGAGCAAAAGTGGATATATATTTGTTTTTATGTATCCATCTGAAAAACTTGAGTTTAGAATTAAAAGCCTAGACAAATGATTTTACCATTTTATTTCAATGTATCAAATGAATCTAATTCCAATATTTCAGACAGATCCATGAATTTTTTATGTTTTTACAGGCATTTCAAAGTCGACTTGGCCAACATGTATCCATACGTGCTCGCCACTGTATATACACACATACAAATGCATCCCCATCCTCGCATAGGCCCGCGTTCTGCTAACTGCGTAGTAAGCAGCGACTGCGCTTGGGATGCGCTGCAGTGTGGGCAATATTATGAGAGTTTACTTCTTGAATAATTTTTGTAGTAGGACTATCTTCATGAAACTTTCAGAACGTGATTATATGGTTAAAGTATATGTCCATGCCAAAGCAGAAGTCTCTAGTACTTGAAACACGTCTTTTTTTTACAAAGGGGGCGTGATATCCAAGATCTGTAATTTACGAAATCTTTGTATTCATCAAATGTATATATACAATAAATCCGAAGTATCTAGGTCTAAAAGTGTTCAATTCAGGCTGAATGATTCCTTCTGCCTGTTACATACTTTTCACAAAACCATTATACCCTGATTTACCATTTTCAATGGGTTCAAGGTATAATAAATATGATTTACAAAATAAATCGTTTTCGACTTTGCTCTAAGACTCGAACCAAGACGTCACGCCTTAATGCGGTGCGACTCGCCTTTAGTACGAACGACACTGGACTGTTGCAAAACGACCTAGCAAAACTGAAATACGTTCATTGCTGCAGCGCCATCTAGCAAATCTAAACGAAACTAACGACTCTGAATTTTAACACATAAATCGCAATGCGATTGTAAGAATATGCCAGAATAAGTTAGAATGTATGTGCACACGCACACACGCGTTTTTTAATTGACCAGATATTTGGTTAATTTATTATCGTCAATTGAGTTAAGGGAATTTAATTAACCTTTCAGCATATGATCTACATATTCTATTGAATATTTGACATTTGAAAGAAAATTTCAAATCATTCACAATGAGCTATCCAAGAAATAAGAAAAAACGAAATTGTATAAAATTCATCTGAATTTGTAAACTAGTTTTAAAGATGTAAGAGATATAATTTTCTGACTTTCGATAAGGTTTTCAATTGATAACAATATGACGGGATGGTTTATCGATTTTTGGAGAATACACTATAGGCGCGCTATCCAAAGAATAAAACTGAGCTGAAAACCATTGTTTTGGAGGAATGGCAAAATATCCCAGTGGAATATGTAAGAAACTTGGTCCAATCGATGAATAGACGCTTGGGAGCAGTCATAGATGCCAACGGTGGCCAAAAAAAAGTATTAGTTTTAACTAAAAAGTAGTTAAAACACTATAATGAATTAATTGTTTTAGTTGTGTAAACACTTTCTTGTCCGCTGATTTTTGTTACTTCTTTTGTTTTTTGTTATTTTCTTGTGTTAATGGAAACATATTGTAATTTTTTTTACTTACTAATATAGTTTATAGTCTAATATACCTATTTTCATTTTAAAAAAATTTAATATGCATATTCTTACTGCTTTTATTTCGCTTCAAAGTAAAAAATTCAAATTTTTTCCCTGTGTGTAAACACTTTCTTGCCAAACTGTATACGGACATTTAAAAAATAGCTCTTATATCTTCTGATATCGACGCGTTCACACATACGGACATACGGACATAGCTAAATCGACTCTGCTCGTTGCTCTGATCAAGAATATAAATATCTTATACGGTCTGCCACGCCTGTTTCTGCCATCTACATACCTATAACAATACAATTATACCTCAATTTCCCATGCGTAGTCCCGTCAATGGGTTCAGGGTACAAAAATATGTAGTCGCTATACAGCAAAATTGACATGGCAAAAAATGGTGGCGTCTATAGATATAGCTTTTAATACTATTGATGCTAGGGAGCTAAATAGCATGTTGCCTTAAAAAGATTAGTGTGTATAGTATATAAATATGTAGAATAAGGTAGCTGTAAGTTTTCATTTTTAAACTTATTGCTTTCGTTTTTTTAAATACTATTTTTTAATGTTATCAGATATTGTCAAATATGTTAATTGAACAGATTTCTAAAACTGACTGATTTGGTTTTTAATGCACTCTTCTGAACAATTACTTAATTTAACGAATTGTATACCACTACAGACTAGTCGAACAGGATGTTTAACTGTAAATGTGTGCGACATCGATACTTTAACGGGTTTATCAATGCCAGATGCAAGTCCTCCGTTAACCACTTTACCTGGTACAGGAGCAAATGAATCTCGTACAACGGTCAACGAGATTGAGATGGCAGCCGAATCTACAAACATTCAAACTGTGAGTTTGATATCAACAACACTTTTAACGTCGAAGCCTGCAACACCTAATGGAGATAACCAACATTTAAATACGGGAACAGATAATGTACCACATACCATAAAACATCCTTCTGTCACGTGCTCTACACCAGTAAGTGAAGTTACCTTTGTAATATATGAGTTCTGTTTTAAATTTTTTTGGATATCACTTAGGTAACAAGCGCAAGCATTTCTGGTTGCGAATCGTACCTTGCTTCGGAGTCTGCACATTGTGGGCCTGAACTAAATCCATGCACAACTACAAAAGGAACAACTTTAAGCACAAAAAAAATTGTAACATCACATGGAATGGACACAATTTCTTTGGGTCCCCCTTTAACTCCCGTTACTATAGCATCATTACATGGATCATTTGCGGAGCGAACGTCTAATGTAGTTCTATCAGCAAACTATAACCCAAATGATCATCAACAGCTAATTATTGATGGGAGAACAACCGCTGGTGCTGTAGAGCCGCACAAGAATGTAAATGTTTCTTTGTCAACATCTTCTTCTTCAGTCGCTAATGGATTCGTCTGTACTCACTCATCTGTCAGTTCATCAGCTGCTGGAAAAAGTCTACTGAATGTTTCTCCTCATTCAGGAAATAAGGTGTTGCCCATTCCATCTAATACGGTAGTTGGTTCAGCTGTAGTGGCGGCCTCTACCATAACGAAAACATCTGTTAGTACAGGAACTAGTTCAGTAGGGGCAGCGGGCTCTTCATTGGTGTTTCATGGGGCAGCCCCACTGATGTCTCACTCGAGTGCAGGGTTGCCCATGTTAATTCAAGCAACGCCATACCGCTCTCCTTTCCCTAATTATTCAACTTTATATACACCCTATAATAACATAACTCATGGACAATACCTTCCATCAGTGATATCAATGGGAAATTCTAATACCTCATCTTTATCTCAACGCTCGGATAATCGCAGCTGTCGGGAGACGCAGCCAATGACATCTTTAAAAATGCCAGTAACAAGTGCATCTACACTGAATCAGCAAAGTGCTAACATTGCAGGATTGCGACCTATAACACCACTAGGCTATATGATTAGCAATAATAGTACAACGCAGGTATTAGGGACCATTCCTATAACAACAACGACCGTACCTTCGTTACATTCGACACAGTCACATCTCTTACCAGCTGCATTTAATACTTCAGCCCCGGGACCACCAATTTCAACAACACAATTGTCCACTTCCGCAGGAATTACAGTTGTTACTTCGCAGACGCAACCTTGTGCACCAATTCTTCCTCAAACTGGATATCAATCCCATGTTCCTCAAGTAATAAACTCATATCCACAGTTCGCGCATTCAACATCGACAACTCAACAGTCACTTTTGCGTTGTACTACCACTTCAACGATTAGTACAAGTAATACAACAGTCCTTACTGTACAAAGTTTAATAACAGCGACGCCATCGCCTTCAATAAACACCTCTGTTGCGCCATCGTCTGTGATTCAAAAAATACTTTCGCCTAAAATTGACAGTAGAGATCGCGAAACAAGTTACAGGTATTCATATTTTTGCTATATTATAAATATGTATATTTATATACATACTTGACTAACTGTTTCGATAGAATGTCTAATCAACATTTAAATTGTATTGGCTTCTTTACATATTTTTAATCATATATAAAATTAGGAACTCATGACCTTAGTCCCGTATCCGCAATTCTTAATTTTAAAATCATTTCATACATTTTTGCCCAGTATCTACAGTAGAAAAAGCAAAGAACAAAATAATATTAAATATGTATACATACATAAAAGAGTAAAATAAACTACTAGGAATCCCCTGAGCCCCATCCAATACTTATACTTCAGCTTAAAAATTATACAAAACTATATAAAATCATTTTCATAATCAATAGTGTGTTGCGATCTAAAATACTTTTTTCTGCCTTTTGGGGCTTTAATAATAATTTTCATGGCGCAAAAAGTAACAAAAAGTTTTGCCCACTAAGAACAATAAAAACTTTCCCAATAAAATTGTTTATATATGAATTTACAGTTTTTAGACTACGGTAATTCCGGGAGAAACACAATTTTTGCATGTAAAAACTCAACGAAGTAAAATATACATAGAATGACAAACAATGTAAAAAGAAGTGAGAAGATACTAGTCGGGACTGCTCGGTTAAGAGATACCCAGACCCTCCAAGCTGACACTCTAAACATTCTCCATTTCTTTTATGCGCACGTACATACACATGCATCCACATGCACGCATAAGCACGTGCTCGTGATCATAATGCTCAAATGTATGTATATTTCGAAGAGCAAGTCTCTAGTATTTGAAATACTTTAATTACAAATCTCCGGCGAAGGAGACATGGTATCCAAAATCTGTAAATTGCAAAATCTTTGTATTCATGAAATGTAATGTAAAATTGTTAAAATTAGGCTGAAAAAAGTCTATTTATCGGTTATCCTCGATAAAAAATATCGAATGAGTTAACAAAAAATATGATAAACTCGTACTGCGTATGGTATACACGAGTCTACGGGCAAAATTTCTCTCTAGCTCTTAAAACTTCTGAGATCTAGGCGTTCATACGGACGGACAAACGGACAGGGCTTGACTCAGCTCGTCACTCTATGGGGTCTGCGATGATTCCTTCTGCCTGTTACACACTTTTCAGAAAGCCATTATACCCTGATTTTCCATTTTCAATGGGTTCAGGGTATACAAGATAAATGAAAGAGATACCCTGAGACAATCATCCCATACTTCTCTGATCCATACACAGCATAATCACACGCACTCATTGACACTTAATTGTTACGCAAATTTTCTTGTAGATAAATTTTGTATACCCTGAATCCATTGAAAATGGGAAGTGGGTATAATGGCTTTCTGAAAAGTGTGTAACAGGCAGAAGGAATCATCGCAGACCCCATAGAGTGACGAGCTGAGTCAAGTGAAATGTATGTAACAGGTCTCCTAGTCTAGTAGTCTCGACTAGAGCCTTACTTGTTTTTGTCTTACCATATATATATTTAAGTGCGTATATTATATATTAATTTATAAGAAAATATTTAGTTATAATATCTTCAATTTTTTTATACTCTCAACAGTACAACTGTGCGTCCAAGCAATACTGTGTCGGTTTCAAGTGGACCACCAGGTACTGCAATAGGTACACCATTTTCCGGCTTAGTACCGTCGGCACCCTACAGTGCCGTGTCTGTTTCATCAACCACGCTAGCAGCGACCACGTTACCAACTTCACATTCAGCTCTTCCTGTTACGGGTCATGGCATATCCTCCTATACCACAAAGACAGGGCTCTGGTTAAGGTATGATATTTCGTATTAAATTATGTGATACATAATATATAATATAATTTCAGCCAATCAGCTATGCAGCCAACAGCAATGACTTGTACGCCATCCATTCCAACTGTTACTAGTGGCAATGTTCGACCACTTCCCTCTCCTTTAAGCTCAGGTGTCATAGGAGCACTAGGTCGAGTTGCTGGAAATGCTACTTCACCTCATGCGGCTCATTCAACTGCGAGCAGTGGACATGCTCCAATAGCAAACTTTCAGACCACATTTTTTGCTGCCCCCCAAGCACCATTACATTCATCTTCTTCTGCGAACATTTCAGTTGGAAGTAGTATCAACTGCACTGTTTCCCATATACCTTTGGTGTCTTATACAACTGCCGTTATTGCAGCAATGGCTACAGTAACAACCACGACACCTTCTATCAACACAGTGGGTAATACACAATCGACTGTACCAACTGTCTCCACAGCTGTTGCGTCTACACCACATCCATTTTCTGCAGAATCTCTCTTCCAACCAAGTAAAAGTATGAATGTCTAACATAGTAATCTATTGCATATTAAAATAATCGTGATATTCTATCATTTTATATTTCCTTTAAATAGACGATCAGGCTGACTTATTGCGCCGTGAGCTTGACAGTCGATTTTTAGATCGTTCTGGCTTATCCCAGCCATCTCCATCGTCGTCTTCAACGTATTTGCGTCAAGATTTGCATCATCAACATCAGCATACGCACCTGCATCAACATCCACAACTTTTATCTACAGCTCCAATGTCCTCCTCATCTACTGTAATGCCGGTTACGCCGCCGAATCCAACACAAATTTTTCCTCCACCGTTATTTAAGGATATACCTAAAATTGCTGCAGTCGACCAACAGTTCTATCGTGCAAGCATTGGAATTCCCCCTGGTTATACGGGATATAATCCAACAGGGGTTTTGCACAATGGCTTGGGTGGCCCAACGCCATTTGTGCCACCTAATCATTTAACTTCATTTGCACCAAAGGTAAGCACACAAACACGAAAGATATTTAAATGATGTATACATTTAATATACATATATTAATTTAGTCAAGTAAAAGCGATCAACCGTGAATCTTGCATATTTATATGCATAGTAGTTTAAGAAATAAATTTTTTGCATGTTTGAGGAGGGAGTGAAGGGGGCTGGGTCATAACGAAGATGAAAACTCTATCAAATAAACAAGAATCTATGTTTAAAATTTGGAGACTAGCTTTGAAGAGGTTGGAGATAAATAATATCTCCTTTTCTATAAGGTTTTTAATTCATATCAATTAAAAGTTTTGAAAACATACTCGATAAGCGGGTTGTATATACGTACTTATAACTGCAAGTGTGTCAATTTTTGCCACCTTACACACACTCAATAAAATTTGTGTGCCGGTGTCACTCATTACTGGCTCAGCAAATCATAAACACTCACTCATGCAGGCAATATCTGGCTGTCCCTCACAACAATGTACCGTTTTCTTTTTGCTTGTCACCCAAGTATTTTTCGTCAACGTAAGAGAAAAAGCGAAAGTGTGAAGAGAGCAATGGGCAATAAATAGAAGTAGACAAATCACATGTACATATGTCACTTAAGTGGTTTACAGGCACCATGGTGTGTGTGTTAAAGTAACGGTTGTTTTGATTTTGCACTAGCTTCTTTTTAGCTTCCTAAATTGAAAATAAAATAAATCGTGTTTTTATTTCTCTTATGTCAAACTTTAATATATTTAGTTTGATAATTAAATTAATGCGCTGAAGCATTATGTTTATTTAATATATTAAATGAATGTAAAAAAGTTATTTTTGATTTAAATATTGTTTTTTGTTTTCTATTTGTTCCTATTGTGCCCACATTTCCAGCAGCAAGTACGTAAAAAACAACTCAACCGAAGGAGTGCACAAAAGTAACTTTAACATCGGCAACACACACACACGTTGTATGTCTAAATTTTTGTGTATCTCTTTTCACCCAACCTTCTTTCGACGCTCAATCGCCGGCATATGCAAAAAAAACTACTAACTAGCGATTGTACGCATTTGTGCGGTGGTTGAAAACATCCGGGTGTCAAAATCACTCAACATTTACCCGGTGCACCTTAATTACCGGTGAATTGTTGCAGTTCTCTGGTACTTATCAAAGGAAAATTTCATGTTTCTAGCTCAAATTTCATCTGGGAGCGACGTGTTCAAACCTTGATTTCCCATTTTCAAGGAGTTCAGGGTATAATATACTCAATTTCATGCTCAGAACGAACAAGTAAGAAGGCTTTAGTCGAGACTGTTCGACTAGATATTACCCTGAACCATCCAAGCTGATATTCTAATCATTCTACATTTCTTTTATGCACACATACATACAAGTGCATCCCAACCCGCCCGTGCTCTGCTAACTGCGTAATGAGCAGCGACTGCGCGTGGGCTGCGCTGCAGTGTGGGCAATATTATGAGAATTTACTTCTTGAATAATTTTTGTAAAAGGACTATCTTCATGAAACTTTCAGAACGTGATCATATGGTTATAATATGTGTACATTCCAAAGCAGTAGTCTCTAGTACTTGAAACACGTTTTTTTACAAAAGGGGCGTCGTATCTAAAATCTGTAAATTACAAAATGTTTGAATTTATCAAATGTCAATGTTATCAAAGGTAAATCTGAAGTCCTCAGGTCAAATAGTGTTCAAATAAAGCTGAAAAAACAAAATCAATTTATTGATTATTCTTTTAAATAAAAATTGGATGAGTTATCGAAAAAATATGATAACCTCGCACTGCGTATGGTATACACAAGTATGCATTCAAGTCTCTAGCTCTCATAGCTCCTGAGATCTAGGCGTTCAGGCGGACAGACGGACAGGGCTGTATCGACTTAGATCGTCGCCCTGTTCAAGAATATGTATACTGCCTGTTGTATACTTTTCACAAAACCATTATACTCTTCTTTCCCACTTTCAATGGGTTCATGGTATAAAAATTGTTGCAGAAAGCATCAATCTGAGTAGCAGGATTATTTATTGGATGTTCGGTTTTTTAATTTTCACTTGCATATATATATATATGGTATACTTGAATTGTTTATAAAACAAATTAGTCAGCAGGATTTTTTTATCGAGTAATACAATAGCTAATAATGAATATAGTTGTAACTTTGATCGTTTTTACTGAGTTTTTTCCCACAATCTGAAGTACAGTTATTCAATTTGGCATAATATTTTCAAGCTTGCTGCCACTTTACCTGTCGCCAACCATCCGCTTTATCAGTAGCTAACATTTAAAAATTTGCATAAAATAAAAATATCAACGTTTAGCTAATAGGCTTATCTATTTCCGTAATTAGAAAACAGGACGTTGGAACGCTATGCACGTCCGCATTGCGTGGGAAATTTACTATCACCAAAATAAGCAGAATTCAGAAAAGCCCATGCTAGCCGGAGGTTCTACTCTTGGCAACAATTGTAGCATTGGTAACTCAGGAACTTCTAGTGTACCTAATAACACAAATAGTATGATCAGCACCACGGCCGTCGGCTTATCTGGAAACAACAGCGCTGCTTTACCCACCAGCGGAGCCGTGGTTGTGGCAAGTGGATCTGCAGCTTCAGTCAATATGAAACCATTGCCGTCAGTGACCCTGAATTCAGCATCGCCACACCTCTTACATCGGTCGTCTGAACTTACGTCTGTTGCGGCGTTTGCCAGATCCCCATTTGAAGCTTCACCACTAGCTGCAAGTTTTATTGGAGCACCACCTAGTCATATCGGTAAGATTTTACTGAAACAATTAATTTAGCCATGCTTTTATTTATAAAAACTTGACAGGTACAGCTGTTTCTCAATTTAGTCGATATGTAGGATCATTTGGATTTGCCGGCCTATCACATTTTGGACGAGATATTTCATTGAGTGGACATTTGGATACATGGCGGTAAGTTTATTTTACTATTTTTTGCGTGAAAATTTTGAATTACAAGGTGCTCTATCATACAATTTTACTAAGATACATACTAAAGTACAAAGTTTACTACATTTGCATCGAAAATTCGATTCAATCGTCTCTATTAAAAAATACGAGATAATAAGCAATAATTATTTTTTAAAAATTGTTTTCAAACTATAAAAGCAATAACTAATTTAAAAAAAAAAAGGCGATTTGAGTATGCTATAGCAGTATATTGTCCGACCTACAACAAATTTCAAGTCCCTACCTCATATTGGCTCTGAGATCAACATGTTCGTACAGATTGGCATGGCTTCATCAACACAGCTCAATCAAGTATTTCTTCTGCGCAGCGACTGCTCTTCGATATATTTTTTTATGGCAATTCTTTGTTAAAGAAATCATCGTTAAGATGGGCTTTCAGAATCTACCTATCTATCTACCTACGAGAATGTCATAAAACCAATTTGCCAAAGAACAAATTTATAGTATTTGAAAGTTTTTTGTTATTAAATTTGGGGTAATGAGGGCGTATTACCAAAAATCTAAAAATTACAATACGAGCTCAAATTACATAAACAGGTATACATTTTCAATTTCGAGACTCTAATTTTTGTGGATTTAAAGATCTCGGCTTTCATACGGATATAGAATGATTTTGATTTCAGCCCATCGTAGGCTTCAGGGCATATCTTAGTTGATCAGCCTATACTAAAATCCTTTATTAACGATAGGAAAATTCTCTAATATGTGGTAGGTATCCAAAATTTATAAATTATAAAATCTGTGTATTCATCAAATGTATATACACAGTAAATATAAACTCCTGAGGACTAATACTATTAAAAACATAACCTAACTTAAAATTCCAAATCTATCTATCGATTATTCTCGATAAAACATAAATCGGACAATTTGTCGAAAAAATATCATAAACTCGTACTGTGTACGGTATACGCATGCAAAATTTCTCTAGCCTTATTTCTTCTGAGATCTCGGCTCTATTGACGCAGCTCGTCGACCTGATCAAGAATATATACAGTGTACCAATATTGTCTTCGTACAACTGCAACTTTTTTGAATAAGACATATGTATAGTCGGTAACTAAACAAAGTTTGGATACAATTTCCTTATCTTATTTATTTATCAAAAAGGACGCGTTTTCTATAAAGTCCTATAAAGTCTTCGTACGCCGTACTTTCCTAGAAGTTTAGGTGCAGAGAGAAAACGTAAATTATAACGTTTGTTTTCCAATGTATTTATTTGCGTGCTCGGGCATACATGCATAAAATTTTGCAAAATTGAATCGTTAAGTGGACAGATATTAATTAAATATGCCGGGCAAATATTTACCTATAGACTAATTTTACTTCGCGCGTGAAAAGAACCGGAGATGCACTCCAACCAAAACACACACTCAAGACAGTAAGGCATGGCGGTGGTGGCTTTAAAGTATGGGGCTGTATGACTGCTGCTGGTGTCGGAAATTTCGACATATTTGATGGGGTGATGGACCACATTAAATACATTAAAATGTAAAAAAAAAAAAAACAAGTAAGAAAACTCTAGTCGAGAGTGCTCAACTAGATACTACCCTGAACCCAACTAATATAAATGCCCATTTACTATGGCTAAAATTTCAATTTCGATGTATTTAAAAATATAAATGAAATACAAAACTCACTTAATAAAATATAAAAATATTTTGAACCAATTAAAAAAATTAACATAAGTTGCACCGATCGGGTTTCGAACCGCGGACCGAGCGTTATGCCGCTAACACACTACGTCACCTCACTTTCGGAAGCCGTTTTGGCAAAACTGAAATAGATTCACTGCTGCAGCGCCATCTACCAAAACTAAACCAAACTAACAGCGGCTATGACTCAAAGAATGTTCCACAAGAAGTTTGAATGTATGTGTGCACACGTATACGATGCTGTTGTAGCTGCTCCACGTGCGTTTGTTAATTGGCCAAATATTTGATGATTATTAATTAATTTTTGACAGAATGGAATTTAATGAAACTTGCAGCATATGATCTGAATATGAATATGAATATTTGAGAAATTTAAAAAAATGAAAAATCATTCACAATTAGCTGTAGTGGCATCTGACTTGAACTTGAATGTTTTTATTCGATAAAAACATAACGGGATGATTTATCGAATTTTAAATGCAAACTCGACGGACGGACAGACAGACGGACAGGGCCAAATCAACTCAGCTTGTCGCCCTGATCAAGAATATATATACTTTGTGGGGTCTGTATATATATTCTTCTGCCTGTTACATACATTTCAACAAAACCATTATACCCTGATTTCCTAATTTCAATGGGTTCAGAGTATAAAAAAACAAGTAAGAAAGCTGTAGTCGAGACTGCTCGATTACGAGATCCCCTGAACCCTTCGAACAATAGATATTTCAATCATTTTTCGCGTCTTTCTGCTTACACAAGACACACGCACACACACGCATACACACACACACACACACACACACACAAACACCCACGCGTAAGCATGCATGGTCTGCAGTGTGTGCTTGCTATGAGAACTTAATTGTTTAATAACTTTTCTTGTGAACATACGATCTTCATGAAACTTCCAGATTATGATAATAATATAGATATGCATGTATTTGCTAAAGCACAAGTCCCTAATATTTGAAATACGCCTTTTACAAATGTGATGATGAGGGGGTGAATTAGGGGTGGGGGGGTAAATTTTGACAATACCCGAAATTGTATAAATTGCATATAAGCATACATAAAAAGTAAACATATATGAAAGTTAGCTTTAAAGATGTAGGAGATATAAATATTATACTGGTTTTCGATAATGTTTTTAATCGATAACAAAATAACGGGGCAATTTATCGATATTTAAAGTAAAACTCGATATGCACGGACCTAGGAAAAAAAATTTCAAGTCTCTAGCTCTTATATCTTCTGAGATCGACGCGTTCAGACGGACAGAGCTAAATCGATTCAGCTCGTCGCCCTGATCAAGAATATATATACTTTGTGGGGTCTGCCACGCCTCCTGCCTGTTACATACATTTAACATAACCACTATACCCTGATTTCCCATTGAAAATGGGTTCAGGGTACATAGCCCTGTTCGTCTGTCCGTCCGTATGAGTACGTCGATCTCAGAAGTTATAAGAGCTAGAGAGCCGAAACTTGGCATGCATACTCGTGAGTACCATACGCAGTACGAGTTTGCTTTATTTTTTTCGATAAATCGTCCGATAACTTTTTTATCGAGAATAATCGAACAATTGATTTTGTTTTTTTTAGCCTAATTTAAACAATGTTAGACCTGGAGTCTTCAAATTTGCGTTGTATATGAAGTTAATCGATACAAAGATTTTGTAATTTACAGATTTTGGATACCACGCCCGCTTCTCCCCCAATCCGTAAAAAACGCATTTCAAGTACTAAAGCCTTGGAATCTACGCATATATTAACTATATGATTACCCTCTGAAAGTTTTATTAAGATCGTATGTCTACAAAAGAAATTATTCAACAAATAAATTCTCATAATATTGCCCACAATGCAGCGCAGCCCAAGCGCAGTCGCTGCTTACTGCGCAGTTAGCAGAGCGCTGGCTTATACGTGCGTCTGGATGCACGTGTATGTATGTGTGCATAAAAGTGCAGAGGGTTTAGGGTATCTCCTAGTCGAGCAGTCTCGACTAGAGCCTTCTTAATTTTTTTAAATTAAATTTTAAATTAAATTGTGAAATGTATATATCTGCCTGATAAATACATTTCACAAAACCATTATATCTAAATTCCCATTTTTAATGGGTTCCTAAACCGTGAACATAATGAACATATCGAATAGTTGTTCATGTATGTCCATATATGTACGTTATTTTGTGTATAAGCTTAAGGCTTTTAATAAGCTAAGTAAGTTTTAAGCTTGTAAGTTTAATGACGCAGGGATAGGCAATACCTACTATACTTTTGATAGTACAGTGAACTGATTTTTATGTATAATTCAGTTGAATAAGACTTAAGATGTATAATCACAAAATTTGTGCGTCGTTTAAGAAAATACTTAAATTAGAGCAAGAGAAAAACAATGTAGAAGAGAAAAACTGGTATTATTTCTCGTCAATGATCAAATCTAAAAATACAATATGTTCTTCAAAACTCCCGACTTCTTCTTCATACTAATTTAATATGTTAAGGCTTGTTTTCTTAAATATTCGAATAAGTATTAACGTTGCAGTCCGGCATAATACGGTCCATTTGCCACGTCCCCCCATTTTGTATATATATTAAGTATATTTGTGCAAATCAATAGTGGGTGCTAACAGTTGGTAAATTTCGAGTTTCTAGCTGTAATTCCGTAGAATTCCCGATTTACCACGCCCCAATGAGCGTAGATTTATCGTAATATAGTACATATTCAAAATTTGGAGTCCCTAGCACTAATAGAGCTCAAAATATAGCAAAATTAGACGTAATCGCAACGTATTCCATAGTCGACGCAGTCACTTAATATTTAGTCAATTCTAAGGCTGATGTCAGAGTAGCCGCGATAAGCGATGCGATAATATTGAGCGACAATATGCGAGAAAGCTCTACATGTACATGTAATCGCTTAAAACATGTCAGGGTACAAGCGAAGCAAGAAGAGAGCCAAAGCGACAAAGCATTTCTGAAATGCTTCAACTAACATGATTTCCGGCAGATCGTAGTCTATTCTCTGGTTTGTCACGCCAATAAATAAAAAAAAAAAAAAACAGAACAAAACTTTCAGAGGGTTCATATGGTTGAAATGTGTGTACATTCTAAAGCATTAGTCTCTAGTACAAATTGGTGGCGAAGGGGGCATGGTATCCAAAATCTGAAAATTACAAAATCTTTGTATCCCATAACTGTATATAGTATATACACAGTAAATCTAAAGTCTCCAGGTTTAAAAGTGTTTAAATTAGGTTGAAAAAACAAAATAAATTTTTCGATTATCATCGAAAAAATATGATAAACTTGTACTGCGAGTCTTGTGGAATAATGCCGTGGAAGATTAAAAATAAGCTTCAGGCTTTTGGCTATATCTGACCGGACTGTCGCACCGTAGAACATTACTGCTTGGAATATTGACCGAAACAAAAATATTTAGTTTTCTATATTTAGTCTCGAGTTTCGTAGATGTCGTTTTTTATGTGAAATTTTGCTTGGTGTAATGCACAAGAAATGTATAGTTATGCAGGCATTTTCACTCTTTAGTGCATTCAGTTCATTCAAATATGGATGACACGCCGCAAGCTCATCGCTCTGATCTTTACGGTGGCTGACTCGCTTCCTTATGTTGCATACATTTTCATACGAACAGTTAGAGCGATAGAAATCGGTATTTGAAGCATGTATGAAGTCTATAAATTATCGAATGAAGCGTAACACTTATAATCCTAGCGATAAGAATATGTAAGAGGGGAACGCTGAGTCTTACAAACTCAGCGATAGGACAAGAATTATTATTATACCAATGCTGAACCTTACAAACATAGCAATATACACTAGTTAAAAAACAAGTAAGAAAGCTCTAGTCGAGACTGCTCGACTACGAGATCCCCTGAACCCTTCGAGCAATAGCTCTTTCAATAATTTTTCACACACGAGCACAAGCAAAAACCGAAATTGTATAAAATGCATATAAGTATACATTAAAAATTTGGAGACTCTTTAAAGATACAGGAGATATAATTTTATAACTGCTTTTCGATAAGGTTTTTTATCGAAAAAAAATAACGGGATGAGTTATCGATTTTTTGTGATAAACTCGATATCCGCGCTGTAACTACGGACATTAAAAAAAATTGAAGTCTCTAGCTCTTATATCTTCTGAAATTGACGGGTTCATACATACATACGGACGGACGAACGGACAGACAGACGGACAGGATCAAATCGACTCAGCTCGTCGCCCTGATCAAGAACTTTGTGGGGTCTGCCACGCCTCCTTGTGCCTGTTACATACATTTCAACAAAACCATTATACCCTGATTTCATATTTTCAATCGGTTCAGGGTATAAAAAATAAAAAATTTAAACATGAGTCTAGGTATATATACCTAAGCTCAGAGAATAAAAATCCATACTAAACTGTCATGTTTCTTCGAGCCAGAAGAATTACAGTAGAATCCGATTATAACGACTCCACTTATCGGTATGGTTATAGCGACGAAAACTCTGATCCCCAGACAAACTTTTAGGAGCAAACTTATACGGTTATAGCGACTGACCCTTGAATGCATAATGTTTGTAACAAGTGTTAAATAAAGTGCGAAACTGTTAACTGAAGTTGTGAGTAGATGCACAGCACGATCGACGATGGAAGATTTGTGACAACATTGAGCAGGTTATAGAAGGAAATAAAATCAATGGGATAGGAGACCGGAAGCATCAAAGCAATTAATGTTTTCATCAATGAAGGTCTCAAGAAGTTACCAACGGTCTTCTAGTGGTTCTTCAGCATAATTCACAACTGGAAGAATATCAAGGCCTGTTGGCCTGTCAACTGTTGGATGTGCTGGGTTAATATTGGCGATGCAACGCCAGCGAGAGTAAAGACACCGTGGTTCGATTAAAGGTTTAATAGAGAGTAAAGTATAAACTGTGTGAAATGTGAGTTAATGGGGCTATCCACAGACGGATTTGTTACACGAACATGTTTGCCGAGTTTGCCTACTAACTATGCGAACATTTTCACGAACATGTTCGCGAACATCATTTTAAAACAAATCTCGGACTGTGAACATGCCAGCGGAAGAAAACAAAATCGTGATTAATAGCAATGAATGTTTATTTAAAACAAAAGACTTTGCGCCTCTTTTTATTTTTTCCAGTTCCCGCCTGTATGCAGCGTCCAGACAATTTTTTTTGGCTTTGACCACATTAACTGTGGCGTTTTCTTCGGCAACTTTATATTTTAATTATAATTTGTCCCATGATTTGTTGCGCAACTTTTTATTTTGATAGTTTTCGCTTTTATTTTTTCATAAAGCCGGCTCATTTTGAAAACAATCAAGAAATTTTCGATTCATTTTGGCCTAATCTGACTGTAAGAAATATTGCTAAAAATGATGTTCGTGCGAGCACTCGAATCCATTGTCGAACATGTTTGCACGAACATCCATAAGATAGAAACATTTCTATTTTTATGCCAACAGAAACGGCGAACAAAATTTTCGTACGAACACTCCTATCCACATTCGAATACTTGACGAACACAACATGCTCGTGTAAAAAATTCGTCTGTGGATAGCCCCCTTTACACTCTTTGTATGGGGTTGCCAGATTATATGACTGCTTATGTTAATGATAGATTCAATTACATTTTTACAAATAATCCTTTTTTCATTTAACAAATATTTTTCTAGGAAAAACCAAGTAATTTAACAAAAGAGTTATGCTTGGACTTGTGTATAAATATGGTCAGAATATTAGCTACGTTACAGTTTGTATTGAATCTTTAGATTCTATATTTTCACAAGCAGTGTGTTTATGATGCACTGGATTTTGGTAGGAGCTTATATAGTCACCGCGATTCATTATTGGCTTTACATCTGTTGACCAACCGATCTCATTAAAAAATCTTTGCAAGTAAACTGCTTCCTTTGCAGCTATCTTTAACGCAGTGCTTCTGTGCTGCCTAACGAAACGACACTCTATTTTGTTGACGAATACACTGCCAGCTAGGAAGAACGCGTAGCCACTGATATTGGGTTTAATTTACCTTTTGCATTTATCGTCACTGCATTCAACTTGAAAGCCTGGATCAAGTGGTGTGCTGACTTGCCGACATTTGCTTATGCCGTATGTTTCCAACAATCTTTGGATGGGTGATTTCTTGTATAGCGAAATTGAACCTAGTTCACCGTCCTTCTAAATTTCCATACCTAGGAAATTGCCTATAGGGCCTCCATCGTGTATCTTAAACTTCGATGCAAACTAATTAATCATTGCTATGTCTTCTTTGTTTGGACACGCGATGATTAAGTCGTCGACGTAGACGGCAATATAGCTAAATGTTTCTTCTTCCGTTTACCGTTTGTATGCATCGCTTTTGCATTTGCCGAATCCTTTCAATAACTATCCAATTCTCCGTATCGTACAGACTTTGCGGTTTTTGAGTACATATTTATACTCCTTTCATGTTGCCTGGAATTGTCTTAGCCTTGTCCAGAGGAAACCCGCGACATCCGAACACTTTACAGAAGACTTCCGATTATTGCACATTTAGAAGGGTGTGCCTGCATTCAACGCATCTGTTACGCAAATACATAGCAGTAACAGCCTCTGCCCACAAAACACACCAAGCTTTGCATGTGTAAGTAGACTGTTTGCCATTTATACTATGGTCCGGTTGGCACGCTCTGAAACGCTGTTTTGCTGTGGTGTATTCACATTACAAAAATCTGTAAACTCCTTGTTGACATATTTTGTGCCATTATCGCTGCTTAAAGCCTGTTTGGGATTCCGCAAACCTTTTAAGCATCTTGCATTTTCCAAAAACTTGGTTTTTCGCATTCAATTTAAAGACAAATATTTTGCGCGAGTAAGCGTCAATAAATGTTAAACATATTGCCACCGATTGATCTGATATTCATCGGTCCAAGATCCAAGATCATCACCTAAAACCAAATAAGAACTATGGCAGTGGCTGTTGCATGGTTGGGCCTGCAAGTTGGGCTCGGGAGTTGGAAACTCAGTTTTCATTGATGGTAATATGAACAATAACATGTACCTATCCTTTTTAAAGGAAAATTTGCTCCAAAATGCCGAAAAACTGGGTCTAGAAGGGCAATTTCGATTGAATCAGGAAAATGACCAAAAACATAAACCGGGTATTGTCCAGTCCTGGTTGATCTGGAGCTGTCCAAATGTGGTCAATCCACTAGCCCAATGGTCATACCTAAACGTTATAGAAAATTTGTGGGCAAAATTGGGCGTGGCCACTGTCAATGCTGTTCTTTCGATTTTGTTGTGTGTGAGTATAGACTTACTCTGATTTTTGATTTTTACAGAATCATATTTCGACAGCTCAACGCGCGTAGGTTTTGCTTATAATGAAGCTTTCCCATGCTTTAGGTAAAATAGCATAAATACCTTTAACTCGTCGTTTAGAGTTATATTTAATTATTCCAACAAATGAATTGCTGCATGTTTAATGAATCAACTTCTGATACGCTCGCTTTTTCTGAATCGGCAAATTGCCAAATCTCTTCGGCTTTTGTGCACTTTTTAATAAGCATTAGCTGAAAAGGCTTCATGTTTAGAGTTATATATGGGCAATTCTCTAGTGGCGAATGTGACATTCGTACGTTTTTGAGTTTAAAAAAACGAATGCCATAACATTTTTTTATTTTGACGAATAGTGAATCCTTTACCTCTTGATTAGCTCTATAGTTGGTGCTAAATCTGACTTTAGGCAAATAAACAGTTCAATCTGAGATTTTAGCGAAACCTTAAGTGACAATTTATTACGAATAATTTTAAATTTTTAAAAATTGGCATATCTTTACAATGTTTTTTATTTGATTCAAAAATATTGAGTAGGTTTTTTTAGTTTTAATCAGGGTCGAAGGGGACGTGTCAAATGAGACATTTTTTCCACCATACTTTTTTTTTTAATTTTTTAGTAATTTTACATGAATAAAAGCATTAGAAATGATTTTTAATATATTCAATTTATTAATTATAATAAAATATAGAAAATTCGAAGTATCATATTTCAGTGCATAGTGTCTCAATAATAAGAACAAAATGTGTAATAGAAATGCTCATGTTCATGAACATGCATGAACATAAAAATATGATAAGTAGGGGAACGTACGCGCCATGCACTCGACAGCTAGCATAAAATAAATAACATATGTTTCAAGTGTGAGCTGTCAAACTGGGCATAAATTATGACCCTGACCCTTAGCGATTAGAATACTTAAGAGGCGAGCGCTGAGCATTACAAACTCAGCAATAAAATAATAATAGCTAATAAACCAATGCGGAGTCTTACAAACTACGCGATAAGTTAATAATATGTAATAGACCAATGCTGAGCCTTACACACTCAGCAATAGAAGCACTAGATTTAATGGTTGAAATTATATATGAGTCTGGGTATAAAAACCCGGGCCCAGCAGAATAAAGATTCAATACGAAACTAAACACCAACATAGTAAAGTGTATTCGTTCAGCTCAAAACAGAACTTTTGCACTTATTCGGTTTTGGGTCTCAATATTTCGAGATGTATTATGATAAAATGTAAAATGGGCTTATATTAGTTAAATTTGATGGATTAGTTATAAATATTTCGAGATGTATTATGATAAAATGTAAAATGGGCTTATTATAGTTAAATTTGATGGATTAGTTATCAAAAAATATGTTAGCAGAACATGCTTTCATTAACTTTGAATGTTTTGGCTGCGGTTGACCTTTCAGGAAAAATGCCCATATGCTCTTGCCTTCTTATCATCCTTGTACAATTTTGCGGCTGCTGCATCATCGTGTTCCTCATATTTTTGACAGGCAACTTCCCATAAGTCGACCATTTCTAATACACTTTCCATGGCCATATGCTACGCGCCGTAGTTACTTTCAAGCTTTTCAATTTGGTACGACATGTTTTTTGCATGGATGGTTAATTCGCGCACGATATTAACTGTTGATCACTCAGCAACAAAGAAACTGAATAGCGGTTACTCTGAGCCCATAACCAATCTTAGATGTGCTGGGTTAATATTGGCAATGTAATGCTAGTGAGAGAGTAAAGACGCTATGGTTCGGTTAAAGGTTTAAGAGTTTTAAGACTTAGAGTAAAGTATAAACTCTGTGGAATGTCAGTTACACTTTTTGTATGGAGTTAGCAGATTACATGTCAGCTTATGTTAATGCTAAATTCAAATACATTTTCAACAGTAACCTGCTCTAGGGGAAGCCTCTACATGAGAGGAAACATAAGTACCAATAGAAGAAGAAGATAATAATGTGAAAGTAGCGACAACAAAAACATTATGAGCAAAAATATCAATGAACAAAAGCCTCCTACTCGAAGAAAAGTATCAGATTTTTACATCCACAAACACATGGACACATTCAGGTGCGTTATGTTTAATGAGCGCAGCCCTCTCATACTACCAATATATACACGAAAAGTCTTTGCTACATGAAGTTTAACCGGAATGGAATAACCCAAATCAAAACGTCTGAGCGCTAGCGAATCTGTAGAAGAACCGCTACAATCGGTTGCTCACTGATCAAAGATGAGGTGAAAAATATTTATGTTGATAACATTAAAATTATTTTTTGAAAGAAGAAATCACTATGGATAAAATATAAAACATACATTTATCAATTTTTAATGTATACTATATATCTTACTTCTGCACATGTACATGCATATCTTTAAAATTATTAAGTGCGTAAAAATATGAAGGCTTTGATAAAAGTACATTTGACCTATAGTCTTTTTAAACCCTGAACCCATTTTCAATGAGATGGTTTTGTTAAAAGTATGTAACAAGAAGAATGGGCTTGGCGTACCCCATAAGGTATATATATTCTTGATTGATTTTGTTTTATGAAGAAAGTACATTCACAAGAAAAGTTATTAAAGAACGAGAGAGCTCTAGTCGAGACTGCTCGACTACGAAATCCCCTGAACCCTTCTAAGTATTGATATTTCAAATATTCGCGTCTTTCGCACACAGGCATACATAGTCATGACTGAATAAACACGCATGGATTGCAGTGTGGGCTTACTATGGGAACTTAATTATTTAATAACTTTTCTTGTCGATGGACTATCTCTATAAAACTTGTAGATCATAGTCCTAACATGTGCCAAAGCACAAGTCTCTAGTATGTGAAATACGCCTTTTACAACGTAGTGAGTAGCGGCGTGGCGCTCGATGGAGAAGTCGGGGATTCGAATCACGAGCGGCGCAGCTGATGTTAATTTTTTTAATTGTTTCAAAATATTTATATATTTAACCCTTTATATGGCCTTGTTGCATATCTGCAACATACCGTTTAAATGGAGTTATTTCGCAACGGGTATAAAAAAAGTGGTATGAGAATTTTTTTTTGTCGTCAGAAATATTCGTTTTTTCAATTTTTGAGGTTGGTTATACTATTCTAGATGTCTTGTAATACACATTTAAATTTCCCGCCAATTTTGTGAATTGTGTATATGGTGTCCAAATTTTATATTTGCAAATGTTTCTAATGAAGAAAATTTTTAATTTGCGAACAACTACTTGTTAACAAAGGTAAATATATTCATAATGAGTTTGTCAACAAGTTTTTATACCCTGAACCCATTGAAAATGGGAAATCAGGGTATAATGGTTTTGTGAAAAGTATGTAACAGGCAGAAGGAGGCGTGGCAGACCCCATAAAGTATATACATATATTCTTAATCAGGATGACGAGCTGAGTCGATATATCCCTGTCCGTCTGTCCGTCCGTCTAAGAGCTAGAGAGCTGAAATTTGGCATGCGTACTCGTGTATACCATAGGCAGTACAAGTTAATCTTATTTTTTCGATAACTCATGCGATAACTTTTTTATCGAGAATAATCGAAAAATCGACATTGTTTTTCAAGCCTAATTTGAACACTTTTACACCTGGAGACTTCAAATTTGCGTTGTATATAATGTTAATGGATACAAAGATTTTGCAATTTACAGATTTTGGATACCACGCCCCCTTCGCCCCCAATTTCCAAAAATTTTTTGGAATATTGTTCACATTGCAGCGCAGCCCAAGCGCAGCCGCTGCTAACTGCGCAGTCAGCAGAGCGCGTGCTTATAAGTGCATGTGTATGTATGTGTGCATAAAAGAAGTCCAGAATCATAAGAATATTAGCTTGGAGGGTTCAGGGTATCTCCTAGTCGAGCAGTCTCGACTGGAGCCTTCTTACTTGTTGGATTTATTGTTGTGCATTGTGAGTAACTCTTGAATATCGGTATTGTGTAATTGTGTGTTGCTATGAGTCACCGGAATTTGTTTTGGATTGTCTGATGTGCTTTTTGTTCCTCTTTGAGGCCAGGAATAATGTCCACAAAGGGATGACACCTTCGGAAATCACAAGATTTTTATTAGCTTGGAGAGCGAGGACGATTTAGATTTTTCTGCCAATGAGGAAAGTGACAGAGAGAAAACAGAGAAGATTTCCATGGTACGGAGGAGGAAAACATTGATGACCAAGATGAATGTGCTGACGTTCATGTAACCATTGCTTCAAATAGCAATATTAACCAAAAAAGATCTCTGCTATAGAGACAACGCAATATGCTGGAATACTTCCCAAGGACAAAGCATGTCGATTCAACAAAGCCAAAAACGAATACGTAGAGATTGACCGACCCTTTGCAGTAGCACAATACAATAGCTAGATGGGAGGTGTTGATCTGATTGACAGCATGAACGGAAGATATAAAATTGTACTACGAAGTAGACGCTGGCAGGTTCGCATTTTTTACCATCTACTCGACTTGACAGTCAGTAATGCTTGGCTTTTGTGAAACGGCAAATAAGGCAAATGTATCAAGCACTAAGCTCTAAGGATCTGCCGACTTTCGGATAAATATTGCAGATGTGCTGATAAAAATTGATACCAAATCAATAAGGGGATAAAGAAGTTCTATGCTCGAAAACGAATTACAGCAAAAACAAACAAAGAGGTCCAACTCTACGCGTGCCAAATCGAATGGTACGGCAGGATAAAAGTCCGACATTGGCCTTTCTGAGGTGAAAAAAGAATAAGGTGCAAGTACCCAAAGTGTACAGGACTCTCACAAGTAATGTGCGGGAAATGTTAAGTGGCCTTTTCTTTCAACAAGAGAAACATTTTTTTTTTTTAACTTACCTTTAATTAAAAATTTAATAATGTTTAAGTATATCTAAATTAAAAATTAAGTTTTTCTAAATACCCAGAGAACTATCAGTAATTTTTTTTTTTTTTTTTTTGGCTTAAGCGCATTTGTTGCATATCTGCAACAAATCCTTTTTCCTTTATAAAATCGTACTGAACCAAAATTTTGGAAAACGAAGAAAATGTGTATTTTTATACCCTGAACCCATTTACAATTTATACAATCAGAGTATAATGGTTTTGTTGAAATGTATGTAACAGGCAGAAGGAGGCGTATAACTGGCCTTTGATAAGGTTTTTTATCGATAAAAAAGATCGGGATAAGTTATCGATTTTTAATGATAAACTCGATATCCGCGCTGTAATTACGAACATTTAAATAAAAATTGAAATCTCTAGCTCTTATATCTTCTGAAATCGACGCGTTCATACATACGGACAGACGGACAGGGCCAAATCAACTCAGCTCGTCGCCCTGATCAAGAATAAATGTATACTTTGTGGGGTCTGCCACACCTCCTTCTCCCTATTACATACATTTCAACAAAACCATTATACCCTGATTTCCCATTGAAAATGCGTTCAGGGTATAAAAAGAAAAAGTTTGTTCCTCCAGATTTTGTGATAAAAGTTTTGCCTTCTAAAAGAAATTTAGTGTAACGAATCATTAATCTTTATCTGTTTTAATGCCAATCTACAGATCCAGATTACCTAGTGAATCCGAAGAAAAATTAATAAGCTCTTACTCGAAAACTAGACAGTCAAGGAAAATGAACGAACAACAGAGAGTATTATTTGACGAGGTGGTAAATGAGGCTATCGATCGGAGAGACGCGCAGCGGGAAGCCTTACTTGAACAAATTCTTATCTTAATCAATGAGAAGTTCTCAGTGTAACAACACCTGAAGTAGAGGTTTATGAGAAAGTAAAAGTCGTACCAGGGGTACAATGTGACATGACTCTAAACATGGTTAAATCGCTCCCCGAATTTGACGGGAAGCCAGAAAATTACGTTTCTGGGCGACAAGCCGCTAGTGCAGCTTATGAGCTATTCGAAAACCACGTAGGCAGCGTGAAACATTTCCAGACGGTCGGTATCATTCGCAACAAAATAAGAAGCAACGCAGATGCAGTTCTTGCTTCATTCAATGCAGTACTGAATTATAAAGCGATTATCGCTAGGCTTGACTTTACGTATGCGGATACGTACGCTGCTGTATTAAATGAAAGCTTCAGAGGTGAAGCACTTCATACCTTTATCTCCGGTTTAAAGAAAACTCTCAGATGGGCTGCTTTCCGGGCTCAGCCAGCCGATTTACCAACTATATCAAGCCACTCTCAGGGCTATCATATTTCATGCCAGTAGATAAACCACTTCACGTAAAGTCAATACACGGCCATACTACAACTTACGTACTTACCACTTACCAAAATTACTTATGACAGAACTTGAACATATCGAAGACTTATTAGCCACCATTAGAGTGCATCATAGACAGGCGCGGAGTATAAACCTTCTGGGGCTCACACAGGTAATTGCAGGCACACCAGAATTCGACGACTGGGAACAAATTAAGTTTCGACAGACGCTACTGACTGGTAGACATAAACTCAAAATTTCAAAATAAAATTAACGAAAATACGCGAATTATAAACGCTATTCACAAAACAGATGATTCAGACCCAAATTATTTATTCGAAATTCTTATGTCAAGAAACAGAATGATTATCACAAATCTGGAGAATTTACTTCTTAGAGTTAAATTAGCTAAAGCAAATTTAATCAGACTGCTGATTTTGTATAGCAGTGATATAAAAGAATTGGCAAAAGAGCACGCCACAAATATAAGTATAGCAGATATCTTAAAAGTATCTAATACACTGCGCGTCATCAGGTTAGCGCCTCCCTTTACACTCAATCTCAAAGCTGAATAAAAGCTAAACCATCACAGCTTCATCTTTAAATTTTTTTTGTATTATACTACATCTATTAGTCTTTAAAATAAAAAAAAAAAAAACAATGGCTACTGTATCAATAGGGAATCATTTTTAATTATTTTTTTTGTAAAATGTACAAAACATATGTAACAAAAATTTGGTCATCAGATTAGCGCCCCCTGTGATAAATTCAATTTATTTAAGCTAATGACCAAAAATAACACCTGTATTTTAAGCTATTATTATTTTAGTGCGTAGTGCCGTTTTCAAAAATTCGATTAGGAATGGAATTATAAAGTTGTTCAATATTATTAAAGGATATGGTTGACCAAGCGTGTTCAGTACCTTCGATTAACTCTGTCTTTGTACTATAATGCTTTCCGGACTCATATACTTTCCTGACCAACCATCCCTAGACGTTTCCAATGATATTAAGGTCGAGTGAGTATGGTGGCCACTCCATGAGATCAATTTTTTTGGCCCTGAATCCAGGACTTCAGGGATCGGGCGGTCTGAATTGAAGTATTATAATGCTGGGAAATCTAATGCCGGTTTTCAGACAGGTTATAGAAATGCGGATTAGCATTTTTAAACACGATGTTATAGTCCTATGCGTGCATGCGCGATGTCAAAAATTGAAGCTTGCAAGTGCTGTAGTAAGATATTGATACCTAGACCAATTTGTAATTTACAGATTTTGGATACCACGCCCCCTTCTCCCCCAATTTGTAAAAAACGCATTTCAAGTACTAGAGACTTGTGCTTTGGAATGTACACACATACTCACCATATAATTACGCTCAGAAAGTTTCATTAGGATCGTACAAAAGAAATTATTCAATAAATAAATTCTCATAATATTGCCCACACTGCAGCGCAGCCCAAGCGCAGTCGCTGCTTACTACGCAGTTAGCAGAGCGCATGCTTATACGTGCGTGTGGATGCATGTGTATGTATGTGTGCATAAAAGAAGTGTAGAATGATTAGAATATCAGCTTAGAGGGTTCAGGGTATCTCCTAGTCGATCAGTCTCGATTGGAGCCTTCTTACTTGTTTTATTTTGCGTTGGTTCATTTATCACGAGAGTGACCAACTCAGATATATCAAAAAATCGAAAAATATATATTAGATATTTGGTCAACAAAAATATCCCGATATAAATATAAATATCGATATATTGATATTTCGACAGCCCTACCATTTTTCCTATTCCCTTGCAATATAGGAAAAAAGACCGATATTTTTGCACAAACTCTAATAGTAAAGCTAGGAGGTTAAAACTTTTCGTACACTTAAGGCAGTCTAAATTAGAATTCCGGATTTTTATTTAACGATTCGACCACGCCCTCACCCTGCCTCTTTGGTACTTATTAATTCAATCATGAGTGCCTTAGAGTCTAATGCTTAGACATAATTTTAACTACTATTTAACATAAAGCTTACAGCACATATTTTTAGATAAAAATTATAAAAGTAAGTCATCATATAATACAAAACTGTAAAAGTGTATGACAATCCAGTTTATACCCTGTAAAATTAAAAAAAAATTAAAATTACCAACACAACTCATCATGTTTATCTTCGTCTTCCTTTTAAATTTTCGGTTTCGCTTATTGATATATAATATTGATATATAAACATGATGTGTTGTGTTGGTAATTTTATTTTTATTTTATTTTTTTTTTTAATTTTACAGGGTATCATCTGGATTGTCATACACTTTTACAATTTTGTATTATATGATGATAAAAAAAGTGTCTTTCAGTGACACAGTCAAAAAAACTCAGACAGAAACTGTTTTTGTCGCGTCTGGCTTAGCTCTCTCGCGCTCTGAGGGAGATAGTTGTTTCTGTTTTCGTTTCCTCAAGTCAAACACTGATCGCGATTGCTGCGTTCTTTTTGTATGTATGTATGCGTGTATTTACATGCACACGAAGGCAAAAACATTTTCTGCTGAGTTTGTTAGTCAAAGTGTTTTTTGCTGAGAGGCTTTGTGTGAGGGAAAATCGTGTTAGTTTTACGCGACACTCATGTGAGAGCGTCACACGAATGAGTCATCGCATTGCGTCTGAGCGAAACAGATGCTAAAGAAAACAGAGAGTGACGCTCAGAGAGAGACGTGTCTGCACAATTTTTTTTGGTTATGATACGAGAAAGAGAATAAACGAAAAAACGCTCAACTCTCATTTGCAAGCTCTGGTTTTATGTTTTGTGAAGACAAAGACAAACAAACAAAGACAACAAAAGTGGATCAGATAATTTGAATGCCCATTAACTGGTATACTGGTTACACTAAATTTGGACAAAAATCGAAATTCTATAAAGTACATATAAATCTACATTTAAAATTTGGAGACTCTAGCTTTTTATTTTTAAAGGAAAACTCGATATGTGCGTGGTATACACGGACCTAGGGAAAAACAATTTCATTTCTATAGCTAAATTCGACTCAGCGCAAGTAGAATTAATATATTGTGCTTTCTACCTACTTGCCTATTTCGTTTTTTGCATGCCTTCGTACTTGTGCGTGTGAACAAATAATACGAGTACTATGACAGGGTATGGTGATTGATTTGGTCTCACACGAGCGCAGCATACATAGTAAAGTTGGTAAGAGTATTTAGAGTGCAGCATGTGAATGCGTATGGTTTTGCTATTTTGTGTGTTTCGCGACTGGACGTATCGTGGCCGGTGTTTTGTAGGCCGGAAAAGTCCCGTTGTAGCGGGACGACAGCGTATGTAGCTGTCGTCGAGTGTGGTTCGGTGGTAGGCACAAGAAATTAGTGAGAAAAAGGATTCAGAATCGTTTGAGAAGTAGACGGCCACCGAAACTCGCTGTGCTAAGGGAAACTGTTTTTTCATGCTTTGACATATGTATACTTTATGATGTTTGCAACACCTCCTTCTGTTACGCCTGTTACCTACTTTTAACAAAACCATTATATACTGATTTCCCATTCTCAATAGGTTCAGGTTATAGTTAGACAATGAAACAAATGTACTCAAAAAATGGAATTGACAATTTATAGTACATATTATCAGTAATGTTTTCCAAATTTAAAGTCATAGTTTTTCTTTTTATTTAGCGCAGCATAAAACTTGCGCTTTTTTTCATACAGAGCAACTTTAGGTCAGCTGACTTTCAACCCTTACGTTATATAGTAGGGACAGCTAAAAAAAAAAAAAAAATACTTTTTACTTTAGTTAAGATGTTTATTAATAATAAAAAAAAAAGCTTTCTTATTTGTTTTTTACTGACAATAACGGTTTTTTCATTGGGATGTAGGTATTTTAGCTGTTCAGTTTGCATGAATGACGCGATCTTTTTGATTCTTTGGACGGTGTATGCTACAGAATAACGATAGACGCGCGCATAATTAAACTCAGTATATATACACTCATGATGGAAATAATAAGTACACCAAAATAATTTTGAAGATTTGTCATAACTAATTCATTTTTGATATTTAAAAAAAAAAAAAAAAAAAAAAAAAAAAAAAAAAAAACAGGATGACGACTTTAAGTAAGCAATCTGGCAATATGATATGTGCCAAAAAAATTGTATTTCCCTCTTCATAGTAGTCACAATCCATTGAAAAGGGCCTGCTGAAAATAATGGGTACACTCCATTTCTTCTTTGATTGTTTTAAAATAATAAATAACCTTCCTACAGATGTTTAAAGTAAAAAAAAAATGATCAATATTTTATGTAGATGGGTCAAAATATTAATTGTTCGAGTGAGGAACGCGGGATTGCTAAAAACCTTAGAAGGAGTGGCAAATCTTTGCGTGAAATTGCGAAACTGATGAATCTCTTAACGTTGTGCAAAATGCTTTAAAGGTGCACAATAAAAAGGGAACACGTGGAAGTTCATCGAAAACCACATTAGAACTGGACCGACGCATTATCAGGGTTGCAACGTTTCCGACCCTTTCACAACTTCAAAGGTCATTGCGTCCGTAAGGGATAATATTTTGAATGCTTCTTCAATTAGGAGATGACAACATATGGCTAAACTACCAGGTCGTATCGAAAAAATGGTTGCTAAAGACCACATCACCTGGGAAGGATCTGAAAGTAAAAAAAGTGGCTTAATTTTCTATTTAACGACGAAACCAAAATTTTCCTTTATAGAAATGACTATACCAGGCATGTAAGACTCCCTAAAGAATTTGATCCTCGCTACACAAAAAAATAGTGAAACATGGCGATGGAAATATTATGGTGTGGGGCTGCTTCTGTATCGTCTGATTTTCCCAATATCTGACGTTATGAGAGTAACAGACTATAGGAATATTCTCGAAAATATAATATGAGGAAAACATGCCCCTGCGCTGGGTTTGTCAACAAGATAGCGGCTCGAGAACCTCGTCTAAATTAGTAAAAACTTGGTTTGAGGTTAGTAAAGTGGACACTCTCGTGTGGTCCAGTCATTCTTCTGATCCGAATCCAATCGATATCGTGTGTAGTCAATTGAAAAATCAGATTGTAAAGAAAAAGTGTGAGAACAAACTCCAAATAGGGGACTGTGTCCAAGAAACATGGAGGAAGATTACGAATGAGGCCTCCAAAGCTTTAATTAGAAACATTTTTTGAAAATAAAAGAGGATATACAGGATATTAATCCAAAAATAGAATACCAAAACATTTCGAATGATTTGAAAATCAAGAAATGAAATACAGCTTACCAAAGTAAAGTGTACCTATTATTTTAGTCAGTTTTTTTGTTAGTATGATATTTAGCTGTCTTAACTGAAAATTTGAGATCATTCGGTTGGCTGGAATAATTATAAAAAATAAAACTGTAATGAAAGTCAAATGTTACAGTTTTGCACTCCGGTCATTTTTCAGCAAATATTTTTATTAATAATTATTTAATAATTAATGCATAGTGCTTTTGACTTTTAGTCATTAAATCATCATAATTTTTGTATACTGTCGCACCATTTCAGGAGGAATCGCGCACCAAATGTCCTTGTTACTCTCGCATAGCTCTATCATTCCACTTGGAGCCACCCATAATTCGCAGGCTGCGATTTCACATGACTCCTTATATTTTCAATGATATTAATGTCTGAAGAATACTCTGGGCACTTCAGGCACTTGAATCCTTGTCATATTGTCCACATTTTGACCAAACTAGACGTGTTTTTTGAGTCATTGTTCTGCATTTTTCAGTATTTTTGCTTCTATATAAATATATGTATATATAACATATATATATTTATTTATTTATTAAATTACTATTAATATTGATTATATAAACTTCATAATTAAAATATTATTTCAGAACTGGTTCAGTACCACGCTCAATGCCATATCATCCTGCAGCTACCGCTGGACCTACTGTTTGGCCTATAAAATCAGATCTTATTGATAATGCACGTCGTGAAGCCGAAGAACGAGATCGAGAGCGGGAGATACGTGAACGAGAGCAGCGCGAGCGCGATCGTCAAAGAAGGGAGCGTGAAGAGCGTGAGCGTAAAGATAAAGAGGACAAACTAAAGCGTGAACAACAGGAGCGTGAAAGAGAACGCGAACGGGAACGTGAACGCAAAGAGCGCGAGCGACGTGAAATAGAACGTCGAGAAGTTGAACGTGAACGTATGCTACAGCAACAACGCATTAATGAAAGCAACAAACAAGCAATAGTTGCTTCATCTTCATCCACACCTCGAGATCGGTCACCTCACCGAATTATTGGTGACCTGAATACAGAAATACGAATTAAAGAAGAGCATTCCCGATCGAAAGAGGAGCAAGACGCCCTGCTTATGCGTGCATCAGCAGCTGCGAACGTCGGAGATCCACGATATCATCCTTCATCGTTGGTGTCTGTTCAACCAAATGCAGCAGTGACTGCAGCACATCACCATGCCAACTTCTTAGTAGCGGGTCGACATGGATTACCACCACCAACATCACATATTTCCCGTAATATGATACCACCTTCAATGGGTATCAGTGGACCACTTACACATTTTGGTCCACCTGGACCGACCCCGTGGGGTATTGATCCATATCGGGATCCCTATGCACCTATTCTGCGATACAATCCCATAATGGAAGCAGCTTTTCGCCATGAAGCAGAAGAGCGTCAGAAAGCCCTAAGTATGTACGCAGCCCAATCGGCAGCTCATCTGCGAGGTAAGGAGCCGAGCCCCATACCGCCACCGTCGGTAGGTCATTTAGGTCCTTCTGCTACACATCTTCGAATGCAGCCAGCGGGTGTAAATGTTATTGCTTCATCAAGTGTCCCACCGTCTTCGCAAAATCCTCAAACACAATTGACTACAATTGGAATTGGAAAAGGGACGCAACCATCTACTTTAAATTTATCAGTACAACATATGATAAGCGATCCTTTAATACATTCATCCACTACATCCAAAAAAGATACTGAGAATAGTATGGGTATAGCGGTCAGTTCGTCTGGTACAAATGTAAGCCACAGTAATGTACCAGGAAACCTGATAGGTATACCACCCGCGTCACCAGTAATGCCAAGTCGATGATAACCTAGAAAATTATAAAAGTAATTTCAAATACCCAATTTTAATAATAGTTTGTATTTATTTGCCGTACCTCTTTCACCCCTAGCCTGAGAATATGAAGATAATGAGCGCAACGGTTTTGTAATATGAAAAGTGAAATTGAATATTTATTAACTTAATTTTATTGTTACGGATACAACTTGTTCAATAAAACAAGTTACAAATTTTATCTACTACACAGCAAGAGGTATAAGAGGAAGGTACATTTCTTCTTCTCTTTATTTTCTAACTACGAGCCCTTTTCGTTATCGCAACAAGTTGCTTCCCATTAACGTCTACCCATAACAACAAATTGCACATACGTACTCGCATATAAAAAAAATATTTTAGGCTTATATTAGTTTAAATTTGATTTTAAAATTTGCATATGTTGCTTAATATATTTGTAATATTTGTATTATATGAAATTAAAGTTACTCATTAACTTGACATCAATATACTCAAATGTACATATACACAGATGCAAACGCACTAGTTATTAGTACTATAAATTATGATAGTAATTAATTAATTAACTAGCTGTAAACTATAATATATCATTTGGCGGCATCAGAGTATACCCATCCAATCGTGCGCTTTCTCTTTCCAGATGAAATTTCATGCATGCCGGTAATGTATATTTAAAAAAAAAAAAAAAAAAAAAAAAAAAATTATAAAGCAAACATTGCTATTAACTGAAATAAAGTGATTTAATTTTCCACCTAAAGACGTAGCAGATTCTTAACATATATGTTATGCTTAATAACTTTGCAAATACATATAATCTAATTTATTAAATGTAATCTAACGTTTTCAAACATATTTTCAAATGGCCACAACGAAAATGACTTATTCTCCTAAATAGGTAAACTATAAGGCGTGGCTTTGCATTACATTATTCATAAGATACATAGATAGAAAGTTCAAAATCATTGTATAGACTTTACAAAAAATTAATAAAAATAACTGTTTAACTGATTTTGCAAATTTTATCAGCAGGCGGCGAATAAAGCGTTCGTTTTTTTTATTATCACTTTCCCATAATAATTTCCCCATTAAAAAATTTTCAAAGCTCAGCAACAATAAAAATGGTATGTCCTCAATTTTCATACAATCAAAGTTAATCTATATCTCAATTAAATGCAAGGCAATTAGACGCTCTGATTATACAAAAATTAAGATTATACAAAAATTAAGTGTATTCCAAAGCGCAAGTCTCAAATTGGTGGGCGGAGGGGACGTGATATCAACATCTGTAAGTTACATATTCTTCGCATCTGAAGTCTACAGTAGACTTGGGTAGCTCAGAGTGAGTGAGCTAAAATGAATGGCTCACTGAACTGAGCCAGTGAGCCAGTTCCTTCTATATGGCTCATTTTGGCTCAGTAGCTCATTTTGGTTGACATTTTTGCTCACTCGCTCATTTTGCGTTCTTCTCAATCACAAAGTTAACGTTTTTTCCCGCGAATCGTGTATTTCATCAAACTTTCAATGTCGGTAATTAGAATGCACAGCGAAATTTGGACTCATTTTGAGGACATGGGAACGCAACAGGCTAAATGCAAGATTTGCAAAAGTGTCTTAAGCTGCAAGTCACAAGGCAATTTGAATAGACATTTAAAAACCAAGCATCCAGCAGCTCTTGAGACCGGTATACGACAAATCGTAGAAGGCTCAGTTGTTCTGGAAAAAATAACAAAAAATCACTTCGTTTGTCCTCAAGCCCATTCCGGCGAACAAATCTTCGCAGATTGACAGGCAATTGTCAAAATGCCGAGGAATACATTCATTGAAAAGACGACCCCTTAATATGGTGGAACCAGCGAAAATCGCAGTACCCATTACTATACGCATATATGTTAAAACGGCTCTGCATAGTCACTACATCTGTGCCCTGTGAGCGCAGGTGAAACAGTGCGAAAAAGAATGTCTTTACTGAAACCGAAGAACGTCGAAAGCCTGATGTTGTTGCATAACAACATGTAAATTTTGAGTAAGTATTTTTTTAATTCACAAACCGTATACCTAATCGATTCCTTTTTTATAATATATATAACCTCTCATACTTCCCAATGAATGGATCTCGAATGCGTATTTTGTTGTTTTAATTGTCTGTTATAGTTTATCTCATAATTTTGTTATTTTTGTATTTCTATTATTTTCTGTTATATTTTATCTCATAATTGTGTTATATTCCCATTGAAGGGAGCTAAAAAATATATACTTTATTAAGTTTGTTCTGTTAGTTTTAAGAAACAAATTTTAAATGTGTCATTTTTTTTAAGTTTAAATGTAACGTATTTTGACAGTTTTTTTTTTTCACTTCACAAAAAAGAGCGAGTGAGCCGGTTCACCTCAATGAGCTGCTTTTACCCAAGTATAGTCTACAGATCTAATAGTTTTAAAATTACGCTGAAAAGACGAAATCAGCTTATCCATTATTCTCGATAAACGTCAATCGGATGAGTTATCGAGTACATATGCAAAATTTCAAGTACTTAGGCCTCATATCTTCTGAGATCTCGTGCAAGGGATCGAAAATCGCATTTCAATTTGCACACTGGGCTAAATCAAGTACTAAATTTTTGTAAAAATTCATTCTGATAGCGCCCACGATCATTTAAATAAAAGCAGCTACTTAACTATAAACGGGATTCTGAAATTCGAGCCCAAAATCGTTCACTCAATCCTCTGACCAGAGAACACATAGACTAGACATGTAGTACAAAGTTTTTCAACACCGAAAAATCTGACTCATAGGGCCTATCAATTTCGTATTTGCTCGGCTCTTCACTTTTTAGGTTCGGGCTACGAAAATATGCGAAGGTACAATCATTCCGCTTCATGCGCTCGACCGAGATGGTGAAATGTTGAATAAAAGATGCCTCTATGCTCAATTTTTGTTCTTGCTCTCTCGCTCTCTCTGCTCTCTCAATATGTATATGTATGTATGCATGTGAGCACAAGCAGCAGCTCACGAAAATTGAAATTTCTTCGCGTTAGACTGCCGTTTCTTCCCTTACGTGAAGTGTATTCCGAACTCTTCAAGCCGTTTGCCATGCGTTTTCGTTATTATTTGTGGGAAGGGTATGAAAGCGTTGGTGCGCATAATGAAAATGTTTTCGCGATTAGCATGCATACACACTCTCGCTTGCTACATGTACTATGAGCATTTGTATGCCTGTGTGCGAAGCTCTTGCCGCCTGTAGCAATTTTACAGCCCAGCATTTGCATTTGGTCGATCTTGTGAAGTCCTCACATACATATGTATGTATGTATGTATATACATTTGACTGTGTGTACGCATGGGATGTGCTGTTCACAATTATGGGATATCACTTGTAGAAGCATTTGTATGCCTATGTGCCTTTACATGTGCGTGTGTGTATATCTTTGTTTGTATGCTTGGGAGATGAACATTGGCGTGTGCCTACCTCAACTTTTAATGGTGTGAACGATTTTGGGTTTTAATTGAAGATGCGCGCTTATATTTAAGTACCTTTTATTTTCTATTAACAATTCATAAAAACAATTGTTTTAAATAGGAATCTGGGTAATATTATATCACTAATTTAATAAATATAAAAATAGAAAACATTAAATTTAATATAAAGAAATCAATAAAAACAAGGATAATTTAATAAAATTAACAAGATAATTCAATAAATTTATAATTCAATAAATTTTCGATCCCCTGCACCCGTTCATATATGTACATATGTACATATACAGGTGCACGCAAGTAAAAAAACGTATCAAAAGTAATGGGAAGTGCACCTGTCACTTTAGTTAGTCCGCTATTTAAATATAAGCGCGCATCTTCAATTAAAACCCAAAATCGTTCACACCATTAAAAGTTGAGGTAGGCACACGCCAATGTTCATCTCCCAAGCATACAAACAAAGATATACACACACGCACATGTAAAGGCACATAGGCATACAAATGCTTCTACAAGTGATATCCCATAATTGTGAACAGCACATCCCATGCGTACACACAGTCAAATGTATATACATACATACATACATATGTATGTGAGGACTTCACAAGATCGACCAAATGCAAATGCTGGGCTGTAAAATTGCTACAGGCGGCAAGAGCTTCGCACACAGGCATACAAATGCTCATAGTACATGTAGCAAGCGAGAGTGTGTATGCATGCTAATCGCGAAAACATTTTCATTATGCGCACCAACGCTTTCATACCCTTCCCACAAATAATAACGAAAACGCATGGCAAACGGCTTGAAGAGTTCGGAATACACTTCACGTAAGGGAAGAAACGGCAGTCTAACGCGAAGAAATTTCAATTTTCGTGAGCTGCTGCTTGTGCTCACATGCATACATACATATACATATTGAGAGAGCAGAGAGCAGAGAGAGCGAGAGAGCAAGAACAAAAATTGAGCATAGAGGCATCTTTTATTCAACATTTCACCATCTCGGTCGAGCGCATGAAGCGGAATGATTGTACCTTCGCATATTTTCGTAGCCCGAACCTAAAAAGTGAAGAGCCGAGCAAATACGAAATTGATAGGCCCTATGAGTCAGATTTTTCGGTGTTGAAAAACTTTGTACTACATGTCTAGTCTATGTGTTCTCTGGTCAGTGCTCAATCTTAGCTGAGGTTAGCACACGCCAATGCTGAAGTCCCATGCATACACACATGCACATACATACATGCACATATTCAAGCACATAGGCACACAAATGCTTCTACAACTGAGCCGAGTTAAAAAAATGTATGAAAAACGCTTTACACTACGTGTCATGGTCTCTGGTTATTGCTAGCTCGTTGGTTCACTCGCTTGTTTTTATACCCTGAACCCATTGAAAATGGGAAATCAGGGTATAATGGTTTTGTGAAAAAGTATGTAACGGGCAGAAGGAGGCGTGGCAGACCCCACAAAGTATATATATTCTTGGTCAGCGTGACGAGCTGAGTCGAAATAGCCCTGTCCGTCTGTCCGTCCGTCCGTCCGTATGAGTGCGTCGATCTCAGAAGTTACAAGAGCTAGAGAGCTGAAATTTGGCATGCATACTCGTGTGTACCATACGCAGTACGAGTTTGCTTTATTTTTTCGATAAATCGTCCGATAACTTTTTTATCGAGAATAATCGAAAAATTGATTTTGTTTTTTTGGCCTAATTTGAACATTTTTAGACCTGGAGTTAAAGTTAATCGGTACAAAGATTTTGTAATTTACAGATTTTGGATACCACGCCCCCTTCACCCCCAAATTGTAAAAGACGCATTTCAAGTACTAGAGACTTGGGCTTTGGAATGTACACACATATTCACCATATGATTACGCCCTAAACGTTTCATTAAGATCGTATGTCTACAAAAGAAGTTATTCAACAAATAAATTCTCATAATATTGCCCACACTGCAGCGCAGCCCAAGCGCAGTCGCTGCTTACTGCGCAGTTAGCAGAGCGTGCGTGTGGAAGCATGTGTATGTATGTGTGCATAAAAGAAGTGCAGAATGATTAGAATATCAGCTTGGAGGGTTCAGGGTATCTCCTAGTCGAGCAGTCTCGACTGGAGCTTTCTTACTTGTTTCTCATTAGCTCGTTTTTGCCACTAACCAGAGAACACATAGACTAGACATGTAGAACCAGTGTTGCCAAATCAGATTTTTCCCGTCAAATCTGGCTTTTTTGAAAAGCCGATTGCGGGAAAAATTCCAAAACAGAGGGTATTTATTTCCGCTTTTTTTTATTTATTGAAGAAATTTTCGTATTTTGTATGGATAATTCGTATGAAGAATGAAGTTTTCTTCATTGTAGTTAAATTAAAACCAAATAGTTCAGTAATTCAATTTTCAATGAACGAACCAAGCGGTAATAATATGGAACTAACTAAACTAGGATATGATTTATATTTAATTCAGAATAACTTATTGTGAACAACAATATCGAACTTTTTGATTCTATGTAAATGAAACGAAAAGATTAAAAAATGTATGCAACTCTTTTAATAGCGTGTAGTACAAGAATTTATGTGTTTAAAGTTGCCGACAAATTTTCAAATAGTGAAAAATGTTGATGCCTTTTCATGCATATATATTTTTGGAGAACATTGATAGTATTGAACCCCAATATAAGAAAATCCACCCAATTCAGTATGAAACTATTCAAAACGTACAAAGATTTGAGTTGAGAAGCGTGTTCTAAGGGTTTGATAGAATATAAGAAATTTAGGAACTGGGCCACTTTTGCATTGCTTTCTTTGCCAATGCCCAAGTGAGTAACATTTTTCGTCAGATCAATACTGTGATGCTTAACTCAATTTCAAGCATCAGGTAAAACATATATTATAAAACTTCACAGATATGGCTTGCGGTGGTTGAAGAAATGATGCCATGATTATAAGTTGTTAAAAATATATTTAAATATCAACACTGACCAGAGAACACATTGACTAGACATGTAGAACAAATTTTTCTACAGCAGAAAATGTTAAGTTGGCGGTTCGAGCAGTCAAAATATTGCATGACAAAGTCATTGCGCTGCAAGCGCTCAATCGAAATGGTCCCATTCTTATATGAAGCACATCTATGCGATTTTGTCCTACTCTCTCTCTCTCTCTCTCTCTCTCTCTATGGTCGCTCAAATCACCGAACTCAGCAGCGCACAAAAATTGAAATTTGTTGGCGACGATCCCAGCTCTTTCCTTTTGAACGAAGGGTATACCTAAATCATGAAAGCGTTTGTCACGCTCATGCAAACAATATATAAGCGTTTCGATGGTTATTCGTTGGAAGGGTAGGAAAGCGTTGATACGCATAAAGAATATGAATTCGCGACGGGCAATCACACACACACTTGCAGTATCTGGAAACATGTGTGAGCATTTGTCGCCTGCGTGCGTAACTCTTGCTGCTTGTAGCAATTTTAAAGCTCAGCATTTGCATTCGGTCGGTCTTGTACATGTATCATTTGATTGCGTGTGTGTTCACATGGGATGCGATGCTCACAATTATAGAATAGCACTTGTAGAAGCATTTGTATACCTGTGGGCTTTTACATGTACGTGTGTGTATGTGCATATGTGTATGCAGGGGACATGAACATTGGCGTGTGCCTACCTCAACTTAGAATTGGTTGACCAATTTAGGGTTCGCATTGCAGAATCGCGTTTCTATTCAAGTACCTTTTAATTTGTATCGATGATCGTGTGCTTGCCTACCGAAGTCATCAATTCATAAAAACAATTGTTTTAAATAGGAATTTGTTTAATATTATTTCATAAATTTAATAAATATAAAACATAAAATGCAATATATGTATATGTATTAACAATAAATAAACAATAAACAAATCAATAATAAAAACAAAGATAATTCAATAACATTGGAAAATAAATTTATAAATGTAAATTTATATCATAGCTCGCAAATAACTGATAACACTTTTTCGTTGTCTGCAAAAAAGTGTCTTTCAGTGGCACAGTCAAACTCGCGTAAAACTAACACGATTTTCCCTCACACAAAGCCTCTCAGCAAAAAACACTTTGACTAACAAACTCAGACAGAAACTGTTTTTGTCGCGTCTGGCTTAGCTCTCTCGCGCTCTGAGGGAGATAGTTGTTTCTGTTTTCGTTTCCTCAAGTCAAACTTAAATGAAGTAACGGTAAGCTGTGTTTGTATGGGTAATCACGCGCGATTGCTGCGTTCTTTTTGTATGTATGTATGCGTGTATTTACATGCACACGAAGGCAAAAACATTTTCTGCTGAGTTTGTTAGTCAAAGTGTTTTTTGCTGAGAGGCTTTGTGTGAGGGAAAATCGTGTTAGTTTTACGCGACACTCATGTGAGAGCGTCACACGAATGAGTCATCGCCTTGCGTCTGAGCGAAACAGATTCTAAAGAAAACAGAGAGTGACGCTCAGAGTGAGACGTGTCTGCACAATTTTTTTTGGTTATGATGCGAGAAAGAGAATAAACGAAAAAACGCTCAACTCTCATTTGCAAGCTCTGATTTATATGTACATAGTATGTTTGTCCGCTCAAGCCAGTTGCGTACAAAAATTAAAGTTTCTTAGCGACGAATCCATTTCCCTTCATTGCACTTCTTCAATTATGCATTTCCCGCCATTTCTCCGTGAACATTTTTTGACACCATCAGTTGATTTTTTTATAACACTTGTATCAGCCATAGTTAAAAAAAAAAAAAAAAAAAACTTTAATAATTTTGGCACGATTCTTAGCAATAAAAAACACACTAAGTGATAAAAAAAAGGTCGTTTAACACTCCCTTCTGCAGATTTAATTCGAAATCGGTCGCACAATTAAAAGCCCGTGGCAGGCACAAACCAATGTTCACGTATTATGAACGGGTACATGTCATAACGCCCAGTGTCATAAGGCCCATGGGCGCTAAGACACACATTTTTGCGACATAAAGCCCACGGGCGCAATGACACTTTTAAATGTGAACTAGCGCCCACTCCAAAAGCGAAATAGCGCCCGAGGGCGCTACGACACAATTGAAGAGGGTCATAACGCCCGAAATTTCTAAAAACTTGCAAAGAATAATTGTCATCAGTTTGTCCTTAATCTTTAGGCAAAGTGCACTTAATATGGAATATGAATATAATTTTGTTGCTGGCTTTCGAAAAAATTCAAAGTTATTGCTTCTACCAAGCCAGCAACAATTATTTAAAATTAAAAGTACTTCGAAGAATAGTTCGCGGTATATTTGTTATATGTATTAAAGATTGTAATGTGACCGCGAGCTTGTCCAATGCTGGCGTTTGCACTCAACTGAGTCTCGAGTGCAGCCATAATCATTCGTCTCCTCAAGATTTAATAAAAAGCTCGAACTAATTAAGCGGGACACCAGCTTCGAAAATGAAAAGGAGGATATTGATAGCAATTTGCACTTCAGTCAAATGACTGATGTATTAAAATGCATAATTTGTGTGGACAAACCGAGAGATGTGGTACTTCTGCCTTGCCATCACTTCAAGATATGTTTGGAGTGCCACACAAATTTACAAAATCGAACTGCTAACTCTTTATTGCTCTGCCCATATTGTAGACAAATAGTTGAGAATCACATTAAAATTGTTCAAAAAAAGATTTTAAAAATGTAATTGTTTTGTTTTCTTATTTTTTAAAGCCCTTTAATCGTGTCATAACGCCCATAAAAAAGTGAAATAAAGTCCGGCGTGCTTTATGTCACATTTAAAAGTGTCATTGCGCCCGTGGGCTTTATGTCGCAATAATGTGTGTCTTAGCGCTCATGGGCCTTATGACACTGGGCGTTATGACATGTACCCATTATGAACACCCATACTTACAATATTCCACAGGCAGCAAGAATAGTTTTCCATACTAACACATAAAGGCTCATACATGCATGTAAAACGGGACTGTAACTGATGATTGACGAAAATACTGAGAAAGAATTGAGTTTCGCGACGCATGCACACAAAAGCACATACACGTAGCAAGAATGTAAATGTGTGTGTGCATGCTCGTCGCGAAAATGTATTCTTTCTGTGCACCACAGCCTGTGCAAATTGTAAAGCCCAAAATTTGGCAAGCTAATTGTCTCTGGATTTAATAGTTTGTAAATTTTTTATGATTTGAATTGTAGGGTGACTATCAAATGGGCCATTATGACCTAATTAGAAATTTTTGACAATAATGAGTAAAGCTTGAGTATAACATGACATGTGTATTTCATAAATTGCAAAGCATTTAATAAATATAGTAGTTGTGTTACGATAATTTTTTCGGTTGAAAATGTGTATAAAATAATTTTAATTATATATAATTATTTACGGATATAAACACATTTATAAACATTATTAGCAATAATAATATGTATATAAATGTACTTATGTACATACACTAACCAGAGAACACATAGACTAGACAACTAGTGGAAAGCTTTTTGCATGCTTTTTTTGAGGCTTTAACACCCCAGACAGCTTTGGATTCGCTCGCCTACTTACTTTTAAGTTCGAGCTACGAAAAAATACGAACGCACAATAATTTCGCTTCATGCGCTCGACCGAGATGGTCAAATATTGAACAAAAGATCCCTCTATGCTCAATGTTTCCCTTGCTCTCTCTCTCTCACGATGCTCTCTGCTCTCTCGAATGTGTATATGTATGTATGCATGTGAGCACAAGCAGCAGCTCACGAAGATTGAAATTTCGTCGCGTTAGACTCCCGTTTCTTCCCTTCTGTGTGAAGAGTATACCTAACTTTTTAAACCGTTTGCCAAGCTCCTACAAAATATTTGCGTTTTCGTTATTATTTGTGGGAAGGGTATGAAAGCGTTGGTGCTCATAATGAAAATGCTTTCGCGACGAGCGTGCACGCATACACTCTCCCTTGCTACATGTACTATGAGCATTTGTATGCCTGTGTGCAAAGCCCTTGCTGGCTATAGCAATTTGAAATCCTAGCATTTGCATTTGGTCGATCTTGTGAAGTGCTCACACTTACATAAATATGTTTGATTGTGTGTACGCAGGGGCCGCGATGCTCACAAATGATGGGGTAATCATTGTAGAAGCAGTTCAGTGCCTTTATATGTATGTGCGTGTGTGTATGTTTATAAGTGTATGCATGCGACATGAGCATTGACGTGTGCCTGCGACAATTTTGAATTGTGTGAACGATTTTGGGTTTGAATTGAAGAGGCGCGCTTACATTTAAATAGATGATTTTATTTCAATGGTCGTGGGTTTGCCTATCAGAATGATTTTGGCTAAAAATGTAGTACCTGATCAATCCCTGTGGCCAAATTGGAATGCGATTGTCGATCCCTTGTACCTGCACATATACAGGTGAAATTTACCTTTTTAATAAGAAGCATATGTATGTACATACATACATATACTGGCTAAATGGACCCATTTTAAAGAGTGCATCTGTTAGATGTCATAAAAATCATGCAATTAAAAAATACCTTTAAAAGTAATAGGAAGTGCACTTGTTACTTTAGTTAATCATCTACTTAAATGTAAGCGCGCCTCTTCAATTAAAACCCAAAATCGTTCACACAATTCAAAGTTGTCGTAGGCACACGTCAATGCTCATGTCGCATGCATTCACTTATAAACATACACACACGCACATACATATAAAGGCACTGAACTGCTTCTACAATGATTACCCCATCATTTGTGAGCATCGCGGCCCCTGCGTACACACAATCAAACATATTTATGTAAGTGTGAGCACTTCACAAGATCGACCAAATGCAAATGCTAGGATTTCAAATTGCTATAGCCAGCAAGGGCTTTGCACACAGGCATACAAATGCTCATAGTACATGTAGCAAGGGACAGTGTGTGTGTGCATGCTCGTCGCGAAAACATTTTCATTATGCGCACCAACCCTTTTATACCCTTCCCACAAATAATAACGAAAACACATGGCAAACGGTTTGAAAAGTTCGGTATACTCTTCACACATAAGGGAAGGCATGGGTTCTTGCTGCGAAGAAATTTCAATTTTCGTGAGCTGCTGCTTGTGCTCACAATGTGAGCCTCACATGTATACATACATATACACATTCGAGAGAGCAGAGAGCATCGAGAGAGAGAGAGAGCAAGGGAAACATTGAGCATAGAGGGATCTTTTGTTCAAAAGTTGACCATCTCGGTCGAGCGCATGAAGCGAAATGATTGTGCGTTCGTATTTTTTCGTAGCTCGAACCTAAAAGTAAGGAGCCGAGCGAGTCCAAAGCTGTCTGGGGTGCTAAAGCCTCAAAAAAAGCGTGCAAAAAGCTTTCCACTAGTTGTCTAGTCTATGTGTTCTCTGGTTAGTGGCTATTTTCGATGGAACCATCGATACTATCGATATTTTAGTCCATCGGACTCAAACAAAATCAATGGACGGTCCATCGATGGTTTTGCAGCACTAATGTTTGTGTATGTTTATATGTATGTGCATGCATGCGACATGCAGTGTTGCCGAAACTTTTTCAGTAAAAGTAGCAAAACCAAGGGCTGAAAGTAGCTAGAAGTAGCCAACTGTCTTCTAAAATAGCTGAAAAAGTAGCAAATAAGAAAACAGTGCTGTTTTTTCATAAAAAGTCAACTTTATTAATTTAATTCTGATAATATTTCATCTATGGACACCAACTCGTCATTTCCACCATTGTCGCTTTTATAATTTGCCTTTTTAAGGTAGTTGAGTGGAGCGCTATACTCATAGCAACATTTGCCATGTCGGCGTAATCCATATCTTTTGTAGACATACAATCTTAATGAAACTTTCAAAACGTGATCATATAGTTAAAATGTGTGTACATTCCAAAGCACAAGTTTACAAAACGGTGGCGAAGGGGGCGTGGTATCCAAAATTATACCCTGATTTCCCATATTCTGATTAACTGATAAGAAATGAATTTTGCATAACATATTAGAAAGTTTACCTATTCTTCAGTTGTAGTATTAATTCTACACAAAACTCAGTACATTTAAATCATTTACATTTAAAAAGTATCGAATCCAATTTTGTTATAAGTTCGCTTGCATTTTAGCACTAACCAGAGAACACATAGACTAGACACTCTTTTTTTGAGGCTTTAACACCCCACACAGCTTTGGACTCGCTCGGCTCCTTACTTTTAAGTTCGAGCTACGAAAAAATACGAACGCACAATCATTTCGCTTCATGCGCTCGACCGAGATGGCCAAATATTGAACAAAAGATCCCTCTATGCTCAATTTTTCCCTTGCTTTCTCTCTCTCTCTCTCTCTCACGATGCTCTCTGCTCTCTCGAATGTGTATAAGTTAACAACAAATATATTCTTCAAGTTAAAAACAAAAATATTCTACATTGCAACAAAACCCAATGGGAATTGTTGCAACACAAATAAAACGTAACAAGCTGATCAGACCAATAAGCCAAAACTGCTGACACAATGTCTAGCGGACTTCCTGCACACGCCAACCAGAGCTCCAGCAATTCTAAGAAGAATTGCACAACGGTTCAACAACACCACGAGCGACGCCGCTGCCAACGTCGTCGACTGAACCACAGCTCAGCTAGGGATAGAATTGATTTAAGTAATTTAGTTGCAAATTTGTTCTTGAATAAAACGGACTGCATTTAAGCAGTAAAATATAAAAACATCTTTTTTTACCGTTTAAATAAAGAAAGAACTTAACTGGCGCCCGAGCAGGGACCGGCTTCGCGCGCAATACGGCAAAACGTCTAGTACGTGCGTGATACTGCAAGTTAAAAGCAGAGTCGGTTTAAATAAAACGAATATTCGATCGCGTTACAACACAGCAAAACGCCTGTACGAGCGCGACCGAAAATCACTAAAGCAACTCACGTCGCGTAACTTCGACGTTTAGTGAAATTCGTGAAAGGTAGTCTGGAACGTAATAGTTCGATTGCCCATCGGTGGACGGTAATCCTGTACGGCCCGCCCACAGGATACTTCAACGGAGTCTGGTCGCAGGATCCCCAGTAGGAACAGCCAAAAAGGATGAAATCCGGATCAGCAGTGAAGACCGCCACATCATCATTATTGTAAGTTAGAAATATAAGAATACGAAACTAACAAAACTAAAACAAAAAAGTGTAATAAAATATAAGAAAAATTTTTGAGAAAAATAAAAGTTAAACAAGATTAAGAAAATTTAAGAAAAATTTTGAGAAAAATAAAGAGAAAAAATAAAATATTAAGAAAACACAAAAAAATAAAAAAGCGTAAAGCGATCAAATTCAAAGTGACTACAATAGTAGTATAAAATAACCCAACTTTGCGATTCCCAAGGGACCCTCCAAAGTAGAAGGGAAAAACCAGCCACTGGTCTTAATATAAAATAAAAAAAAAAAATTTAAATAAAAAAAAAAAAAAAAATTTTATAATAAAAATTTATTTATAGAAATTAAGTTGTACTAATGATAATCATAAACTAACACTAACATCAATAAATTCAATCATAAATCCACCTGTAAATATAAAACAATAGATCAAAGCCACAATAAAAGGCACCTAATAACGTATGGCTAACGAGAACAATTTGATTAGGCCCCCAGTGTTAGTCGAACAACCCCAAGTAGGTGCACATATTATCAATAGACAGCAACAACGACATATAGACCGTCAGAACGAACACTTACAGAACAGAGGCATGGCGAATAACGCAGAACAGTTGATTGCAGCCACTGTCGCTCAAATTTTGACAGAACAACTTCCGACGCTAGTGAGACAAATAGTTAACCCCTCCAGGGAATTCAATGACGTGGACGATCAGACCATAAATGACAATCAAAATTTGAACGACCTTAACAGAGTACCAGACATTGTCAAAAGTCTTAGGGAATTTTCCGGCAATAAGATCGAATTTAGCTCATGGAAAAAGAGTGTGGATCGCATACTCTCCATATATGCAAGCCAAGTTGGATCACCAATGTACTATGGCATTTTGCATACAGTGAGAAATAAGATCATCGGCCAAGCCGACGCGGCCTTCGAATCGTATAATGTACCCCTTAATTGGAATGCCATCTCCAAGTGTCTCACACTGCACTATGCAGATAAGAGAGATATAAATACATTAGAATACGAGATGACTATGTTAATACAGGGCAACAACCAGACAGTAGAACAGTTTTATCAGGTTGTCCAGCTGACTTTAATACTGAACAAGGTAGGATGTATGGAACTCAGTAGAGAGTCAGAACTACTCATGACGAAAATGTACAGAGAAAAAGCATTAGACACTTTCATCAGAGGTTTGAGAGGAGACTTGCCACGTATTCTTAGCATAAAGGAACCAGCAGACCTTCCCTCAGCCCTCCATCTATGCTTAAAATTAGAAAATCAAAACTATAGAACAAACATAGCCTTCAATAAAAGCCATCAAACAGGTCACAAAAGCGTAGCTCGAAACGCAACTCCACCCATGTTACCACCGCGTATGGTTCAATACGCACAAAATCCCCCTCAGATGATGAGAACTGTACCAATTGGTTTCAGATCTCAAGTGCCAATGCAACCTGCATGGCCAAATACCATGAATCAGGGACACCAATACCATAGACAACAATATTACCAAACGCAACCTCATCAGACAAACGTACCGCCCCGACCATTAGCACCTAAACCACAGCCACGCCCCGAACCAATGGACGTTGACAAAAGCAATCCAAACACGGATGGTAAATTACATGAACAGGCCAAATTTTGAACCAGGGAAAAGACCCCCACCAATAGCAAATACAACAGATAAAAGACAACGAAATTTTAATATTCAAACGGGAGAGGAATATCCCGACAATGACTACCACAACGCTTACATAACTATGGAAGAATACGGACAGACCATCGAAAGCTACGAACAACAGACCGAACACGAGCAATCACTACAAGAGTACGCACAACAAATAGAACAAGATGACAACGAACAAGAGAGCCCCATTGAACATGATAACATCAATTTTTTAGAATAACTAGCTCTTCGCTTCCTTACATAGAATGTAAGACAAAAAGCGGAGAGATACTTAAAATACTAATAGACACAGGTTCAAACAGAAACTACATACAGCCCAAACTAGTTTCTAACCCGATTCCCAATCAAAAGCCTTTCGAAGCCGTAACAGTCGGCGGAAATATAAAAATAACTCACCATAAAATCGCTAATCTCTTTGACAGACAAGATATCCAAGTAAAATTTTTCCTATTACCTACGTTAAAAGCATTTGACGCAATTCTGGGCAACGACAGCCTTAAAGAACTAGACACTGTAATCCATAGCAGCAAGAATCAATTAATAATTAAAGATACCATATTTATACCCCTTAGACAGAAAAAAATCGAGGCAGTTAACACTGTCATACCACGGACAGATCACATGACTATCGAACAGAAACAAAGATTAAAACAGTTAGTTACGAAATACCCCAATTTATTTGCCACCCCAAACGAAAAATTAACCTACACAACCAATGTAAAAGCAGAAATTCGAACCAAAACAGATTCACCCATATATTCTAAATTTTACCAATTCCCAATGTCTTTAAAAGACGAAGTCCATAAACAAATACGAGAACTTTTAGAGGACGGAATTATTCGCCCATCCCGATCACCCTACAATTCACCTGTGTGGATTGTTCCCAAGAAAATGGATGCTTCCCAAGAGAAAAAGTATAGAATGGTTATTGATTACAGAAAGCTTAATAAAGAAACAATAGCAGACAAGTACCCTATTCCAGAAATAAACGAAGTACTAGCACAACTTGGGAATAATAAAATTTTTTCAGTGCTTGACTTAAAAAGTGGCTTCCACCAAATTCCATTAAAAGAAGCAGATATTGAAAAGACCGCCTTCTCCGTAAACAACGGAAAATACGAGTTTACACGACTCCCTTTCGGTCTGAAAAACGCACCTTCTATTTTTCAAAGGGCGTTAGATGACATTCTTCGTGATCATATCGGCAAGATATGCTTCGTATACATAGACGACATTATCATATTTAGCAAAGATAATGAAACACATGCAGAAAATCTTGACACAATTTTTCGAACTCTTCAAGAAGCTAACATGAAATGTCAGTTAGACAAATGCGAGTTCTTTAAAGACAAAGTAGAATTTCTCGGCTTTGTCATCTCAGATAAAGGCGTCGAGACTAACCCAGACAAAATAGCAACCATAGCCAAGTATCCCTATCCAAAAACACTCAAAGATTTGAGATCTTTCCTCGGACTCTATAGCTACTATAGAAGGTTCATAAGAGATTTCGCTAAGTTGGTAAAACCACTTAGCTCTCTTTTAAGAGGGGAGGATGGACGAGTGTCCAAAAGCCAGTCTTCAAAAAAACTAATTAATCTCAATCAAGAAGCCATTGATTCCTTTGATAAAATCAAAAACGCTCTAATATCCAATGAAGTCATTTTACAATACCCAGACTTTAATAAGGAATTTCAATTAACAACAGACGCATCCAATTATGCAATTGGAGCAGTCTTATCTCAGAATAAACGACCCATATGCTTCCTTTCAAGAACATTGTCAAAATCTGAAGAAAATTATGCCACTAATGAAAAAGAAATGTTGGCGATTATTTGGGCACTAAAAGCCCTCAAAAATTACCTTTACGGTAAGGCAAAAGTAAAAATATACACAGACCATCAACCACTTACACATTCGCTTAGCAGTTGGAATGGCAACGCTCGAATCAAACGATGGAAAACGTACCTAGAAGAGTTTGATTATGAACTCCTCTATAAACCAGGCAGGGATAACACAGTAGCAGACGCATTGTCAAGAATAGTAAACCACATAAATTCAGTAACATCCACTCAGCATAGCACAGAAAGTTCAAGTCATAACCTTATACCTAGTATGGAGGTCCCGATAAACGTATTTAAGAATCAAATATTCATAAACAAAGCAAACATAGACGACTATAAATTCCAAATTCCTTTCCCAACTTTCCATAGACACTTAATAACTAGACAAGAGTTCACAGAAAATAACCTAGTTCAGATATTAAAAAAGTATTTAAACCCTTCTGTAATTAACGGAATAATAACGTCTGAAGAAATCATGAACCAAATTCAACAAATATACCCCAAACACTTTAGGAATTATAAAATCAGATTCACCCAGACACAAGTAAAGGACTTGACTAACGAAACAGAACAGGACGAACATATACTAAAAATACACAATAGAGCTCACCGAAACGCAATAGAAAATAAAAAACAATTATCAGAAACCCATTACTTCCCTAAAATGAAACAGAAAATAGCGGCATTAGTCAAACAATGTCAAGTTTGTAAAGAAAAAAAGTACGACAGACAACCAAACAACCCTAAATTACATGAAACACCCATACCTCAATATCCTGGACATATAATTCATGTAGACATATACACGACAGGCAAAAACTTAGTCCTGACAGCAATAGATAAATTTTCGAAACTAGCCCAAGGACGCATCATCAAATCTAGAGCAATAGAGGACATAAAAAAACCACTTCACGACATTTTATTTTATTATGGAGTTCCGAAATTCGTGGTCATAGATAACGAAAAATCTCTGAATTCAGCATCCATAACATTCATGATGCGAGATCAACTAGGGATTGAAATTTATAACACTCCACCTTATAAAAGTACAGTCAACGGCCAAGTCGAACGATTTCACTCTACGCTTTCAGACATCATGAGATGTAACAAAAGAAAACAAGAATATAAAACCTTCCAAGAATTAATTGACAAATCAATATACGACTATAACTACACCATTCATTCAACGACTAACAGACGACCACTAGATTTGTTTTTTGGCAGAAACCTAACGACGAACCCAGAACAATATGAAAAATCTAGACAAGACAACATTGACAGACTTAGACAGAAACAAACGATGGACTTACAGAACCACAATAAAAGACGCAACGAAATACGTACCTACACACCAGGACAAGAAATATACGTCAAGATCAACAACAGACTAGGAACTAAATTGTCTCCCAGATATAAAAAGAAACAGTAAAAGAGGACAGAAACACAACAGTACTAACCTCAACAAATAGAGTCATACATAAAAGTAATATAAAAAACGTTTGACATTTATAGACTACTCGTAATAATGGCGATGATGGTACAACCTATCGAACCGAATATGGACATAACGAATCATACGGAAGCACAAACCATAACGATCTACGACGGATTAGGCAAAATACAAACAACGACAACAAGAATTATTCACATTATTAACTTAGGCAAAATTAAAGAAGCTTTAGAGCAGATAGAATTTCATACAGAAAAAAATTTAAAATTTAGCAGTTTATACCACACCTTGCACCACGAAATTAACCAAACTCACTTGACTTTACGCACTATAGATTATGACATTAACAAGAGGACCACAAGGGCCATTAATATTCTAGGCACAGCTTGGAAATACATAGCAGGCAACCCAGATCATGATGACTTCGTGCAGATAGAAGAACATATTAATAAAGTCATAGATAACAATAACAAACAAGTAATAATAAACTCACAGTTAGAACAAAGATTAAATAAGTTGACCACAGTTACCAATACCCTTACAAACAATATACGGAAAGACGATAGATTCACACATGATATAGCGGAAAGTTTACAGAACCAAGTTAGATTGATCAAAGAGGAGGTTATTAATATAAAATATGCCATACAATGGGCAAAAGTTAACGTAATAAACTCATTTTTACTGAAAAAGGCAGAAATAGATGAAATAGAGAGAATCTTCAAAGCTGGTAGAATGCCTTCATTGTCTGTAGAAGAAATGCTAGAATATTCAGACGTGGCCATATTTCACAATACTACTACTTTGTTTAATGTAATAAAAATAACTAACGTAGAAGAAACTGATTATGAAAACCTAATTGTGAAACCAGTCGTAAGAAATAACGTTATCATAAATATAGAGTATAAAGAAATATTGTCTCGCAAAAATGTAATGTTTGAAATATAATAACATTAAGATTTGTTCAAAAAATAACATTGTCAACATTAGCAATAGTACATGTTTGCCTAGGCTCCTCAATGGAGAAAAGTCGCTGTGTGAGTTCAGTAACGCCGAACATGTGGAACCCATCGAAGAAGTGGCCAACGGTCTTCTGATCCTCAACAACTTTGATGGAATGGTGACATCGGCGACAACAAGTACATGGTTAAACGGCACCTATGTCATTCGCTTTACCAACGAGTCCATTTCAATTGGCAACCGGACTTTCAACAACCTAGAGAGCAGCACACTGAGAGTCGGCTCCTCGATAATCCAGATGACACCAGAAGAATCGAGACGACTCCAAATTCTATCACTAAAGGCTTTGCAGGCATTACACATCAACAATACCCAAAGACTAGAACACCTAAAACTTACGACACATGCAATATCATCCATAATATTGGTCTGCATAGTCGTGATAATCATTGTCATTGCCTTCCTCTACACAAAGAGGGCGAAAAAAATTAGGTTACTATTGGACAATAGCCAGGTACAGAAAGTAACAGAGGCACCAAGACGAACCATAGAAAACATACAGTTCAACGACATTCCCTTCTTTTAATGATCGCTTGAGGACAAGCTCAAATCAAAGGGGGAAGAGTTAACAACAAATATATTCTTCAAGTTAAAAACAAAAATATTCTACATTGCAACAAAACCCAATGGGAATTGTTGCAACACAAATAAAACGTAACAAGCTGATCAGACCAATAAGCCAAAACTGCTGACACAATGTCTAGCGGACTTCCTGCACACGCCAACCAGAGTTCCAGCAATTCTAAGAAGAATTGCACAACGGTTCAACAACACCACGAGCGACGCCGCTGCCAACGTCGTCGACTGAACCACAGCTCAGCTAGGGATAGAATTGATTTAAGTAATTTAGTTGCAAATTTGTTCTTGAATAAAACGGACTGTATTTAAGCAGTAAAATATAAAAACATCTTTTTTTACGGTTTAAATAAAGAAAGAACTTAACTTATATGTATGTATGCATGTGAGCACAAGCAGCAGCTCACGAAAATTGAAATTTCGTCGCATTAGACTCCCGTTTCGTCCCTTCTGTGTGAAGAGTATACCTAACTTTTCAAACCGTTTGCCAAGCTCCTACAAAATATTTGCGTTTTCGTTATTATTTGTGGGAAGGGTATGAAAGCGTTGGTGCGGATAATGAACATTTTTTCGTGTCGAGCATGCACACACACACTGTCCCTTGCTATATGTACTATGAGCATTTGTATGCCTGTGTGTAAAGCTCTGGCTGCCTGTAGCAATTTTAGAGCCCAGCATTTGCATTTGGTCGATCTTGTGAAGTGCTCACATACTTATGTATGTATGTATGTACATATATACATTTGATTGTGTGTGCGCATAGGATGCGATGCTCACAATTATGGGATATCACTTGTAGAAGCATTTGTATGCCTATGTGCCTTTACATGTGCGTGTGCGTAGGTTTTTGTTTGTATGCATGGAAGATGAACATTGGCGTGTGCCTACCTCAACTTAAAATGGTGTGAACTATTTTAGATTCGAGTTGAGGGGCGCGCTTATATTTAAGTACCTTATTTTATGCCAATGATCGTGGATTTGCCTTGCCTATCAGAATGAATGTTTTTTTTTAAATGTAGTACCTGTTTAATCCCAGTGGGCAAAATGGGATGCGATTTTCGAACCCATGCACTTGTGCATACATGTGCAGGTACATTTGACCCCTTTTTAAAATGATGAATACGTAAACAGGTCAAATTGACCCTTTTTATTAATATTGCATCCGTATACAACCCAAACTGACCCTTTTTAAAAAGAGGCATCCATTAGATGGCGTAACCGTTAATAATAAATAAATAACAATATGTATTATATGTTTATGTTTTATATTTATTTATTTAAATGTATTATTGTCGAATCATTTTTATACCCTGAACCCATTTTCAATGGGAAATCAGGGTATAATGGTTTTGTTGAAATGTATGTAACAGGCAGAAGGAGGCGTGGCAGACCCCACAAAGTATATATATTCTTGATCAGGGCGACGAGCTGAGTCGATTTGGCCCTGTCCGTCTGTCTGTCTGTCCGTATGTTTGAACGCGTCGATTTCCGAAGATATAAGAGCTAGAGACTTGAATTTTTTTTAAAATGACCGTATATACAGCGCGGACGTCGAGTTTGCTTTTAAAATTCGATAAATCATCCCGTTATGTTTTTATCGAGTAAAAACATTCAGGTTCAAATCAGATGCCACTATAGCTAATTGTGAATGATTTTTATTTTTTTTTAATTTCTCAAATATTCAATATAATATGTAGATCATATGCTGAAAGTTTCATTGAATTCCCTTCAGTCAAAAATTAATAAAAAATAATCAAATATTTGGCCAATTAACAAACGCACGTGCAGCAGCTACAACAAAAACATGCGTTGAATCACATCAGCTGTTAGTTTCGTTTAGTTTTGGTAGATGGCGCTGCAGCAGTGAATCTATTTGAGTTTTGCCAGCGCCACCAGCAGAAGTGAGGTGGCCTAGTGTGTTAGCTGCATGACGCTCGATCGAGAAGTCTCGGTTCAAATCCCGATCGATGCAACTGATGTTAATTTTTTTTTAATTGTTTCAAAATATTTTTATATTTTCATAAATGAGTTTTCTATTTAATTTATATTTTTAAATACACCGAAATTGAAATTTTAACTATACTTTATGTGCGTTTTTAATAGTTTGGTTATTCTAGCAGATTCTTAGAATCACATCAGCAGTTAGTTTCGTTTAGTTTTGGTAGATGGCGCTGCAGCAGTGAATCTATTTGAGTTTTGCCAGCGCCACCAGCAGAAGTGAGGTGGCCTAGTGTGTTAGCTGCATGACGCTCGATCGAGGAGTCGCGGTTCGAGTCCCGATCGATGCAACTGATGTTAATTTTTTTAATTGTTTCAAAATATTTTTATATTTTATAAAATGAGTTTGGTATTTTATTTATATTTTTAAATACATCGAAATTGAAATTTCAGCCATACTAAATGAGCATTTTTATTTGTTGGGTTCAGGGTAGTATCTAGTCGAGCACTCTCGACTAGAATTTTCTTACTTGTTAATTTGGGTTTACTTAGATTACTAGTTTTACTAACTATGCTATCTGTTAACCATTTACAATTTTTTCTGGTTAAAATTAACACAAATTGATTAAGCAAGAATTTTCGATGGTTAAAGCAAGGGTGGGTAGGGGAAAACCATTTATTATGAGACTTAGCTGTAGCGTGCATGCAGTGCAAAACAATTTTTTCTTTATGTTTTGCTATGAATGGCTTCTTGTCGAAAATTTTCCTAAATGATTCAAAATGAAGTTTTATTAAGTTATAAAAATTGTCAAAAGGGGCTTTCAACTTAAGGTATTGGTTTATGCAATGGAAATTTTTAGTATTAAATACTCAGAAGAACACTGCATTTCATCCGATGACTTTAAGAGATTAGAACAAATTTCGCAATCAGTTTTTTGTAATAATTTGTAGAGAAGATACCCAGCAAAATATCGTAAAGCATTTTCATTAAAAACATTCTGAATATTTGCAATGGTTGCATCTAATGACAATTCAACCTCAACATCTGGATCTAAAGGTTCTTGTTCTACAGATGAATTCGTGGCACACTGCTCATGAAATACTGATAGATTAGATCCGCTATCCTTTATTATATTAGCTAACATGAGGAATACAATTTCCAGAAATAGAAGTAGATGTCAAAATTTTCATTGAGAGCATTTTAGATATAATAGTATTAAATTCAAAAACTGTTGGGTTTGTATTAGTTGTTCCCCGACTTCTAATTAAATAAAATAAATTTTCTAAAGGGTTTTGGTTCAATTTGAATGTGGCAACAAAGAAAATATCACTGCTGTCGTTCCAAATATTTTCCGCTAAAGCAATTATAGATGAGATTGTAATAATCATCCCATCAATACAATATACATTATTGTTTTTCCTAAGGGCGCAACTGTAAGGATTACTATCAAATATTACATGAGTGTTTAAACAATCAAAAAGGTTATTAATTTTATCAATGAAGATTGCTGTTGCAAGAGCACTATCTTTACAATCAGCAAACCCGCCTGAATCTACAACAGTGCGTATCACAGCAGCTACACTGTGGCTAAAAACTTGTGTGAAAAATTTGACTTTCATTTTCTCAAAACAATTTGGACTGACATGTTTTGGAGTCAATTTCGGGCATGGGCGCGTCAAATTTTTAGTTTCAATTTCATATAATTTTCAAATTATATTCCATGAAATTGTGCCCTGAGGTGTTGAAATATTATGTCTTAAAAGAATATTTCTTAGCGATTTAACAAGATGTTGTGCATCGAATATCGCAAATATTTCCTTCTCGTTAATAGAAAAACTAGGGTTGTTGATGCCTATTCCCCATCTATCCAAAACGGCCCAATTATTGGAACCCTGATCACAAGCAATGGCTTTGACCTTAAGCCCCAATGCCTGTGACAGTCCAATATTGGCCTCAACTTTAGACTTAAGATCGGCGTATTTAATTCCATTAGCCGAAACAGTATAGCTTAAAACATATTTCCAATTTTCAAAGAGACCTCTTATAAGGAAAACACAGACCTGCTGACCTAAAAAGTCAGTATACGGATGCAATTTTAATAAAAAGGGTCAATTTGACCTGTTTACGTATTCATCTTTTTAAAAAGGGGTCAAATGTACCGGCACATGTATGCAAGTTAAGTTCTTTCTTTATTTGGATGGAAAAGAAGATATTTTATTGCTTAAAAGCAGTTCGTTTTATTCAAGAACAATTTTGCAACTAAATTACTTAAATCAATTCTATCCCTAGCTGAGCTGTGGTTCAGTCGACGACGTTGGCAGCGGCGTCGCTCGTGGTGTTGTTGAACCGTTGTGCAATTCTTCTTAGAATTGCTGGAGGCTCTGGTTGGCGTGTGCAGGAAGTCCGCTAGACATTGTGTCAGCAGTTTTGGCTTATGGGTCTGATCAGTTTGGTACGTTTTATTTGCGTTGCAACAATTCCCATTGGGTTTTGTTGCAATGTAGAATATTTTTTGTTGTTAACTTGAAGAATATATTTGTTGTTAACTCTTCCCCCTTTGATTTGAGCTTGTCCTCAAGCGATCATTAAAAGAAGGGAATGTCGTTGAACTGTATGTTTTCTATGGTTCGTCTTGGTGCCTCTGTTACTTTCTTTACTTGGCTATTATCCAATAGTAACGTTATTTTTCCGCCCTCATTGTGTAGAGGAAGGCAATGACAATGATTATCACGACTATGCAGCCCAATATTATGGATGATACTGCATGTGCAGGTTTTCTAGTCTTTGGCTATTGTTGATATGTAAAGTCTGCAAAGCCTTCAGTGATAGAATTTGGAGTCGTCTCGATTCTTCTGGTGTCATCTGGATTATCGAGGAACCGACTCTCAGTGTGCTGCTTTCTAGGTTGTTGAAAGTCCGGTTGCCAATTGAAATGGACTCGTTGGTAAAGCGAATGACATAGGTGCCATTTAACCATGTACTTGTTGTCGTCGATGTCACCATTCCATTAAAGTTGTTGAGGATCAGAAGACCGTTGGCCACCTCTTCGATGGGTTCCACATGCTCGGCGCTAGTCGTCGACTACATCTATCTAGGCAAACATGTACTATTGCTAATGTTGACAATGGTATGTTATTATATTTAATGTTATTATATTTATATATTTAATGTTATTATATTAATGTTATTATATTTTTTACAGTTTTTAATAATTCCAAACATTAAATTTTTGCGGGACAATATTTCTTTATACTCTATATTTATGATAACATTATTTCTTAAGCTAGTTACACACGATGCAAACAATTTGCAGCAAGTTGATTGCTGTAATCAAAATTTTCACGTTTGAACACGAGTGCAAACATTTTGCTGCAAACAAAAAATTTGCAATAACTGTTTGCGGCACCTTTTTTTGCTTGTCGTCTGAACACAGAATTTTGCCGTTAACTTGGTTGCGTCAGTTGCTTGCTTGTTTGCATGTGCTGTTTGCTTTCAGCCGCAATATTGCAGCAAGCAGTGCAAAATGTGGGATCGCGAGAAAACGATTGAATTAATTAATTTATACGAGAATTTTGGAGTTTTATGGGATGTTTCGTCAGCAGACTTTAAAAATAACTATAAAAAACAAAATGCTTATCGCGAAATTGCTGAAAAAATGTACTTTTTCTAATCAAAAATTCGAATCACTGAGTGACATGCGAAAATTGTAATAATTTAATAATAATAATAATTTAATAATAATAATAATAATCGCCATATTGTAGCTCTTTTAAAAGGTTTTGATGCACTCCTTTTTCATCTCTTTTAGAAACCCACTATTTCACCCAACACTTTCTTTTTTTAGCAGGCTTTGATCTCACTTTTTTACGTTTTATCAAGATTGCTAATATAGCAACAGCAGCAACTCTCGATTGCTGTGCCGACATAACACGTTGTTATTCCTTGAATTTTTCAATTCAACTGAACTACCAAATGAGTGTCACTTGCAAGCAGTGCAAACAAAAACAAAAAATGAAAACACGTGTAGACATTAATGCAATATATTGCACGAAATAGCCATGCAAAAGTTTGCGTGGAAAACGAAAATTGTTTGAAGCAAGTAATTTGCATGCAATATTTGCATAGGTGTGAACATTTGTGCAAACTTTTGCTGCAAATTATTTTCAGCTTGCTGCAAATTGTTTGCATCGTGTGTACCTAGCTTTACGGCTGGTTTCACAATTAGGTTTTCATAATCAGTTTCTTCTACGTTAGGTATTTTTATTACATAAAACAAAGTAGTAGTATTTTGAAATATGGCCACGTCTGAATATTCTAGCATTTCTTCTACAGACAATGAAGGCATTCTACCAGCTTTGAAGATTCTCTCTATTTCATCTATTTCTGCCTTTTTTAATAAAAATGAGTTTATTACGTTAACTTTTGCCCATTGCATGGCATATTTTATATTAATAACCTCCTCTTTAATCAACTAACTTGGTTCTGTAAACTTTCTGCTATATTGTTTGTGAGGGTATTGGTAACTGTGGTTAACTTATTTATTCTTTGTTCTAGCTGTGAATTTATTATTACTGTTTGTTACTATTATCTATGACTTTATTAATATGTTCTTCTATCTGAATGAATGATCTGGGTTGCCTGCTACGTATTTCCAAGCTGTTAGAAGCTGTTAGCTTAGAATATTAATGGCCCTTGTGGTCCTCTTGTTAATGTCATAATCTATGGTGCGTAAAGTCAAGTGAGTTTGGTTAATTTCGTGGTGCAAGGTGTGGTGTAAACTGCTAAATTTTAATTATTTTTCGGTATGAAATTCTATTTGCTCTAAAGCTTCTTTGATTTTGCCTAAAATGATAATGTAAATAATTCTTGTTGTCGTTGTTTGCATTTTGCCTAGTCCGTCGTAGATCGTTATGGTTTGTGCTTCCGTATGATTCGTTATGTCCATATTCGGTTCGATAGGTTGTACCATCATCGCCATTATTACGAGTAGTCTATAAATGTCGGACGTTTTTATACCCTGAACCCCTTTTCAATGGGAAATCAGGGTATAATGGTTTTGTTGAAATGTATGTAACAGGGAGAAGGAGGCGTGGCAGACCCCACAAAGTATATATATTCTTGATCTGGGCGACGAGCTGAGTTGATTTGGCCCTGTCCGCCTGTCTGTCCGTCTGTCCGTATGTATGAACGCGTCGATTTCAGAAGATATAAGAGCTAGAGACTTCAATTTTTTTTTAAATGTCCGTAATTACAGCGCGCATATCAAGTTTTTCATTAAAAATCGATAACTCATCCCGATCTTTTTTTATCGATAAAAAACCGTATCGAAAACCAGTTATAAAATTATATCTTCTACACCTTTATTGCTAGAGTTTTTAATCTATGCTTATATGCAATTTATACAATTTCGGTTTTTGTTAAAATTTACCCCCACCCTTAAATTCACCCCTCACCATCACTTTTGTAAAAGGCGTATTTCAAATACTAGAGACTTGTGCTTTGGCAATTACATGCATATCCATGTTATAATCATAATCTGACATGAAGATCGTACGTCCACAAAAAAAGTTATTAAGCGATTAAGTTCTCATAGTAAGCGCTCACTGCCGCCCATGCGTGTTTATGCGTGGGTGCTTGTGTGTGTATGTGTGTGTATGTGTTTGTGTATGTGTATGTATGTGTTTGTGTATGTATGTGTATGTGTTTGTGTATGTGTATGTATGTATGTGTGTGTGTGTGTGTGTGTGTGTGTGTGTGTGTATGTATGTATGCTTGTGTGTGCGTGCGTGCGTGTGTGTGTGCGGGCGTGTTTCTTGTGTAAGCTGAAAGTCGCGAAAAATTATTGAAATAGCTATTACTCCAAGGTATAGGGGTAGGGGATCTCGTAGTCGAGCAGTCTCGACTAGAGCTTTCTTACTTATATCTGGGAGACAATTTAGTTCCCAGTCTATTGTTGATCTTGACGTCTTTTTCTTGTCCTGGTGTGTAGGTACGTATTTCGTCTTTTATTGTGGTTCTGTAAGTCCATCGTTTGTTTCTGTCTAAGTCTGTCAATGTTGTCCTGTCTAGATTTTTCGTATTGTTCTGGGTTCGTCGTTAGGTTTCTGCCAAAAAACAAATCTAGTGGTCGTCTGTTAGTCGTTGAATGTCGTCTGATAGTTATATATTGATTTGTCAATTAATTCTTGAAATGTTTTATATTCTTGTTTTCTTTTGTTACATCTCATGATGTCTGAAAGCGTAGAGTGAAATCGTTCGACTTGGCCGTTGACTGTACTTTTATAAGGTGGAGTGTTATAAATTTCAATCCCTAGTTGATCTCGCATCATGAATGTTATGGATGCTGAATTCAGAGATTTTTCGTTATCTATGACCACGAATTTCGGAACTCCATAATAAAATAAAATGTCGTGAAGTGGTTTTTTTATGTCCTCTATTGCTCTAGATTTGATGATGCGTCCTTGGGCTAGTTTCGAAAATTTGTCTACTGCTGTCAGAACTAAATTTTTCCCTGTCGTGTATATGTCTACATGAATTATATGTCCAGGATATTGAGGTATGGTTGTTTCATGTAATTTAGGGTTGTTTGGTTGTCTGTCGTACTTTTCTTCTTTACAAACTTGACATTGTTTGACTAATGCCGCTATTTTCTGTTTCATTTTAGGGAAGTAATGGGTTTCTGATAATTGTTATACTCATTCACGAAAGTGAATCAGTATATTGGTTTTGTGCAATGTCCGTCTTGCTGTCCGTCCGTCTGTCCGTCTGTCCGTCCGTCCGTCTGTCCGTCTGTCCGTATGAACGCAATCTATTTCGGCGCTATTGAAGCTAGAGACTTGAAATTTGGAACACATACTCGTGTATATCTCCGATTTATAAAGTGTTAAAATTTTCCCGATCCGCCCACTAGGGGCGTGGCAAATCGGAAAATGCATTTTCCGATATACCAGGGCGTGGCAAACCGCAAAAGTTTTTATCTCCTAAAGTATAATAGCTAGAAGCTTCAAATTTGGATAGTTGAGTTACTGGTAGCCTCCTCTATCGATTCCCCAAAAATAATTTTTACGCCTCTTTAGGGGCGTGGCATATCGAAAAGTACCCTGTAATTTTCACATTTTTTTAGGGTAAGCATTCAAACTTTGCAGTTAGGGTAACGTTATCTCTTTCTAAAAACTGACCAAAAATGAGGTGTCTACGCCCAGTTGGGGCGTGGCAAATCGGAAAAACCTGTATATTCTACAGTATTAGAACGAAACTTAACTACTAAATTGTTGATGGGATGTGAATGAGTATTCCGCAGTCGGTAACGCCCGACTGCAACGTTCTTACTTGTTTTTTATTTTCTATTGCGTTTCGGTGAGCTCTATTGTGTATTTTTAGTATATGTTCGTCCTGTTCTGTTTCGTTAGTCAAGTCCTTTACTTGTGTCTGGGTGAATCTGATTTTATAATTCCTAAAGTGTTTGGGGTATATTTGTTGAATTTGGTTCATGATTTCTTCAGACGTTATTATTCCGTTAATTACAGAAGGGTTTAAATACTTTTTTAATATCTGAACTAGGTTATTTTCTGTGAACTCTTGTCTAGTTATTAAGTGTCTATGGAAAGTTGGGAAAGGAATTTGGAATTTATAGTCGTCTATGTTTGCTTTGTTTATGAATATTTGATTCTTGAATACGTTTATCGGGACCTCCATACTAGGTATAAGGTTATGACTTGAACTTTCTGTGCTATGCTGAGTGGATGTTACTGAATTTATGTGGTTTACTATGGGTATTCTTGACAATGCGTCTGCTACTGTGTTATCCCTGCTTGGTTTATAGAGGAGTTCATAATCAAACTCTTCTAGGTACGTTTTCCATCGTTTGATTCGAGCGTTACCATTCCAACTGCTAAGCGAATGTGTAAGTATATATTTTTACTTTGCCTTACCGTAAAGGTAAGAGCTTTTAATGCCCAAATAATCGCCAACATTTATTTTTCATTAGTGGCATAATTTTCTTCAGATTTTGACATTGTTCTTGAAAGGAAACATATGGGACGTTTATTTTGAGGATACTAGAGCGTTTTTGATTTTATCAAAATAATCAATGGCTTCTTGATTGAGATTAATTAATTTTTTTGAAGACTGGCTTTTGGACACTCGTCCATCCTCCCCTCTTAAAAGAGCTAAAGTGGTTTTGCCAACTTAACGAAATCTCTTATGAACCTTCTATAGTAGCTAGAGAGTCCAAGGAAAGATCTCAAATCTTTAAGTGTTTTTGGATAGAGATACTTGGCTATGGTTGCTATTTTGTTTGGGTTAGTCTCGACGCCTTTATCTGAGATGACAAAGCCGAGAAATTCTACTTTGCCTTTAAAGAACTCGCATTTGTCTAACTGACACTTCATGTTAGCTTCTTGAAGAGTTCGAAAAATTGTGTCAAGATTTTCTGCATGTGTTTCATTATCTTTGCTAAATATGATAATATCATCTATGTATATGAAGCATATCTTGCCGATATAATCACGAAGAATGTCGTCTAGTGCTCTTTGAAAAATAGAAGGTGCGTTTTTCAGACCGAAAGGGAGTCGTGTAAACTCGTATTTTCCGTTATTTACGGAGAAGGCGATCTTTTCGATATCTGCTTCGTTTAATGAAATTTGGTGGAAACCACTTTTTAGGTCCAGCACTGAATAAATTTTATTATTTCCGAGATGTGCTAGTACTTCATTTATTTATGGGGTAGGGTTTTTTTTTTTTTTTTTTTTTTTATATTCATTTATTGACAAAATTATATAACAAATTGCAAGTTGCGTGGTGGCTAGGATAGCGCGCGGTGCTTGCGGGACGGCCGTAAAGCATTGCTTCGCAAGCACTATGCGCTACCTTAGCCTGGGACAGCTCGTCTTCTCGATCGCTCGACTCTGCGGAGCTCCATCATCACCGTGGCCGCGAAGGTGCTTGTTAGTTCCCAAGCTTCCTCCGATTCCAGCATGGCGTTGACTAAGTTGTCCGCTCTGATGGAGCGGCCCACTGCCTCTTCCAGACGACGCCTCTCCTCCAGGAACCGTCCACATTCGAAAAGAATGTGGTTGGCGTCTTCCACATGCCCTCGCTCGCACCAGGGACACTCGTCAGATTCCTCGTGGCCAAAGCGCTTCAAATAGTTCCGAAAGCATCCATGACCCGAGAGGATCTGCGTAAGGTAGAATTTAACCTCGCCATGTTTGCGGTTAACCCATGGTTCAAGCTCCGGGATGAGCTTGTGCGTCTACCGCCCTTTAGCTGAGCTATTCCACCTTCTTTGCCATCGTGCGATGCTGTTCGCCCTGACAGCGTTGAGTCGCGTAGGCCCGTGCGAATTCCGCTCCACGGCTTCGGCGACCAAATACTCCAGTGGCACCATACCGGCTATGACGAGCGCCGCGTCATCGGAGATAGTCCTGAAAGCGCAGCTGACTCTGATTGCGCTCAGCCTGTAATTTCTGGGGTAGGGTATTTATCTGCTATTGTTTCTTTATTAAGCTTTCTGTAATCAATAACCATTCTATACTTTTTCTCTTGGGAAGCATCCATTTTTTTTGGGAACAGTCCAAACGGGTGAATTGTAGGGTGATCGGGATGGGCGAATAATTCCGTCCTCTAAAAGTTCTCGTATTTGTTTATGGACTTCGTCTTTTAAAGACATTGGGAATTTGTAAAATTTCGAATATATGGGTGAATCTGTCTTGGTTCGAATTTCTGCTTTTACGTTTGTTGTGTAGGTTAATTTTTCGTTTGGGGTGGCAAATAAATTGGGGTATTTCGTAACTAACTGTTTTAATCTTTGTTTCTGTTCGATAGTCATGTGATCTGTCCGTGGTATGACAGTGTTAACTGCCTCGATTTTTTTCTGTCTAAGGGGTATAAATATGGTATCTTTAATTATTAATTGATTCTTGCTGCTATGGATTACAGTGTCTAGTTCTTTAAGGCTGTCGTTGCCCAGAATTGCGTCAAATGCTTTTAACGTAGGTAATAGGAAAAATTTTACTTGGATATCTTGTCTGTCAAAGAGATTAGCGATTTTATGGTGAGTTATTTTTATATTTCCGCCGACTGTTACGGCTTCGAAAGGCTTTTGATTGGGAATCGGGTTAGAAACTAGTTTGGGCTGTATGTAGTTTCTGTTTGAACCTGTGTCTATTAGTATTTTAAGTATCTCTCCGCTTTTTGTCTTACATTCTATGTAAGGAAGCGAAGAGCTAGTTATTCTAAAAAATTGATGTTATCATGTTCAATGGGGCTCTCTTGTTCGTTGTCATCTTGTTCTATTTGTTGTGCGTACTCTTGTAGTGATTGCTCGTGTTCGGTCTGTTGTTCGTAGCTTTCGATGGTCTGTCCGTATTCTTCCATAGTTATGTAAGCGTTGTGGTAGTCATTGTCGGGATATTCCTCTCCCGTTTGAATATTAAAATTTCGTTGTCTTTTATCTGTTGTATTTGCTATTGGTGGGGGTCTTTTCCCTGGTTCAAAATTTGGCCTGTTCATGTAATTTACCATCCGTGTTTGGTTGCTTTTGTCAACGTCCATTGGTTCGGGGCGTGGCTGTGGTTTAGGTACTAATGGTCGGGGCGGTACGTTTGTCTGATGAGGTTGCGTTTGGTAATATTGTTGTCTATGGTATTGGTGTCCCTGATTCATGGTATTTGGCCATGCAGGTTGCATTGGCACTTGAGATCTGAAACCAATTGGTACAGTTCTCATCATCTGAGGGGGATTTTGTGCGTATTGAACCATACGCGGTGGTAACATGGGTGGAGTTGCGTTTCGAGCTACGCTTTTGTGACCTGTTTGATGGCTTTTATTGAAGGCTATGTTTGTTCTATAGTTTTGATTTTCTAATTTTAAGCATAGATGGAGGGCTGAGGGAAGGTCTGCTGGTTCCTTTATGCTAAGAATACGTGGCAAGTCTCCTCTCAAACCTCTGATGAAAGTGTCTAATGCTTTTTCTCTGTACATTTTCGTCATGAGTAGTTCTGACTCTCTACTGAGTTCCATACATCCTACCTTGTTCAGTATTAAAGTCAGCTGGACAACCTGATAAAACTGTTCTACTGTCTGGTTGTTGCCCTGTATTAACATAGTCATCTCGTATTCTAATGTATTTATATCTCTTTTATCTGCATAGTGCAGTGTGAGACACTTGGAGATGGCATTCCAATTAAGGGTTACATTGTACGACTCAAGGGCCGCGTCGGCTTGGCCTATAATCTTATTTCTCACGGTATGCAAAATGCCATAGTACATTGGTGATCCAACTTGGCTTGCATATATGGAGAGTATGCGATCCACACTCTTTTTCCATGAGCTAAATTCGGTTTTATTGCCAGAAAATTCCCTAAGACTTCTGATGTCTGGTACTCTGTTAAGGTCGTTCAAATTTTGATTGTCATTTATGGTCTGATCGTCCACGTCATTGAATTCCCTGGAGGGGTTAACTATTTGTCTCACTAGCGTCGGAAGTTGTTCTGTCAAAATTTGAGCGACAGTGGCTGCAATCAACTGTTCTGCGTTATTCGCCATGCCTCTGTTCTGTAAGTGTTCGTTCTGACGGTCTATATGTCGTTGTTGCTGTCTATTGATAATATGTGCACCTACTTGGGGTTGTTCGACTAACACTGGGGGCCTAATCAAATTGTTCTCGTTAGCCATACGTTATTAGGTGCCTTTTATTGTGGCTTTGATCTATTGTTTTATGTTTACAGGTGGATTTATGATTGAATTTATTGATGTTAGTGTTAGTTTATGATTATCATTAGTACAACTTAATTTCTATAAATAAATTTTTATTATAAATTTTTTTTTTTTTTTATTTAAATTTTTTATTTTTATTTTATATTAAGACCAGTGGCTGGTTTTTCCCTTCTACTTTGGAGGGTCCCTTGGGAATCGCAAAGTTGGGTTATTTTATACTACTATTGTAGTCACTTTGAATTTGATCGCTTTACGCTTTTTTATTTTTTTGTGTTTTCTTAATATTTTATTTTTTCTCTTTATTTTTCTCAAAATTTTTCTTAAATTTTCTTAATCTTGTTTAACTTTTATTTTTCTCAAAAATTTTTCTTATATTTTATTACACTTTTTTGTTTTAGTTTTGTTAGTTTCGTATTCTTATATTTCTAACTTACAATAATGATGATGTGGCGGTCTTCACTGCTGATCCGGATTTCATCCTTTTTGGCTGTTCCTACTGGGGATCCTGCGACCAGACTCCGTTGAAGTATCCTGTGGGCGGGCCGTACAGGATTACCGTCCACCGATGGACAATCGAACGATCACGTTCCAGACTACCTTTAACGAATTTCACCGAACGTCGAAGTTACGCGACGTGAGTTGATTTGGTGATTTTCGGTCGCGCTCGTACAGGCATTTTGCTGTGTTGTAACGCGATCGATTTTTCGTTTTATTTATTTTTTTATTTAAACGTACTAAACGTTTTGCTGTATTGCGCGCGAAGCCGGTCCCTGCTCGGGCGCCAGTTAAGTACTTTCTTTATTTAAACGGTAAAAAAATATATTTTATTGCTTAAACGCAGTCCGTTTTATTCAAGAACAAATTTGCAACTAAATTACTTAAATCAAATCTATCCCTAGCTATGCTGTGGTTCAGTCGACGACGTTGGCAGCGGCGTCGTTCTTCGCACACAGGCATACAAATGCTCATAGTACATGTAGCATACTGTAAGTGTGTGTGTGCGTGCTCGTCGCAAAAACATTTTCATTATGCGCACCAACGCTTTCATACCCTTCCCACAAATAATAACGAAAACGCATGGCAAACGGTTTGAAAAGTTCGGTATACTCTTCACACAGAAGGGAAGGCATGGGTTCTCGCTGCGAAAAAATTTCAATTTTTGTGAGCTGCTGCTTGTGCTCACATGCATACATACATATATATATTTGAGAGAGCAGAGAGCATTGAGAGAGAGAGAGAGAGAGCAAGGGAAACATTGAGCACAGAGGGATCTTTTGTTCAACAGTCGACCATCTTGGCCGAGCGCATGAAGCGAAATGATTTTGTGTTCCCATATTTTCGTAGCCCGACCCTAAAAGTGAGGAGCCGAGCAAATACGAAGTGGTCTGGGAACTAATGCTCGAAAAAAAGTGTGCAAAACGCTTTACACTACTTGTCCGGTCTATGTGTTCTGTGGTTAGTGATAGCATTTAATAAACTTATTAGTATACCACGATCATCTCTTCGGTTGAAAATGTGTGTAACCTATTATTAATTATATATAATTACAGTATTTTATCGATCTATGCATTTATAAACATGAATTTGTATAATAATATATATGTACATATGTATGAAGTGGATATGACAGTCCCTAAGTCTGACCAACGACCAATTTTCGGTTTTACAATTTGCACAGGCCACAAATGCTCACACATGTTTCCAGAGACTGCAAGTGTGTGTGTGCACGCTCGTCGCGAAACCATTTTCATTATGGGTATCAACGCTTTCATACCCTTTCCACGAATATCAATCGAAACGCTACATATTGTTTGCATGAGCCTGACAAACGCTTTTATCCCTCACTCAAAAGAATAGACATGGGATCGTCGCGAACAAATTTCAATTTTTGTGGGCTGCTGAGTTCGGTGATTTGAGAGACCATAGAGAGAGGGAGATAGATTGAGCGAGAGAGAGTAGGACAAATAGCGCATAGCTGCGCTTTCCTATAAAAATTGAGCGCATGCAGCGTACTGACTTTGTGGTGCAATATTTTCACTGCTCGAACCTTCAGCGACCGAGCCGAGCAAATACGAAGTATAGTGGTCGACCAACTTAACATTTTCTGCTGTAGAAAAGTTTGTTCTACATATCTAATCTATGTGTTTTCTGGTTAGTGCTTCTACGCAATTGTGCAATAGAATGCTCATATATTGCTCCTGAAGCATTATTACATCGGTTAAAGCCTAGGGTCCAACCAAATTTTTGTTTATACGGCTAATAGGTCAGATGAAACAAAAATTAACCGGTTAGAGTCAGATGAACAATCCTTGATGTTACAACATTGATTTCGTGTTACAGTTATGCTCGTAAATGTCCCATTTTAACTTCGATTCATTTCTGTTGATCTGAAAATTCTAATATTAGTGGCAACGCTATTATTTACTTAGCTGTTAAGAATACACGCCAACAGTTTCTTAATCGAATTTTTAATGGAAATAATAATCGTTTTCGAAAACGAACGTACAGACATTAACAAAATAAATAAAAATAAGAACTATACAACTTAAAATTTATTAACTGTTATCCATTAATTCCATAATAGCATGTTTAAACGAGGTATTTCGTAACATGAGTATTTTTATTTATTTTTAGATCAAAAAAAAAAAAAAAAAAAAAAAATCAATAGCTACAAGCACATATTATATAATAATGTTAACAATCTGAATGGTAGACCTGACGAATATTAATATTTATGCGACAATCACTGACGTAACGGTCAAACGGCTTCCAAAATAATTCGTCATTGACTTGTTCGAATAATGTTAAATTCATTGAAGTAGTAAATGTGTCCCCAAACTTTTCTCGAGGATTTGAAAAAAAATTGTTCCAAGGATCTTCAAAAGCTTTCAAAATGCGCGGAACGGCATGATAGCAGAGTCGGGATTCCTTTGACATAACTAAAACATCTCCACTCCTGAGATACAGAGCACTAGGTTCTTCTTCTAGTGAACGGTGTCCTATTAGAAATATAGCAGTTTGGCCGAAACTGAAATAGATAGTAGAGTAGAGTAGTAGAGATTGAATCAACTGGAGCTTGAACCATTCGGTTATTTATAGTTAGTCAGTTCACGTTCCTTTATTTGCAACTTGTCTTAACGTAAAATATGTTAAGACAAGTTCCAAACAAATAATAAATTTAAAAAAAAAAAAAAAAAAAAAAAAAAACGTAAGAAAACTCTAGTCGAGAGTGTTCGACTAGATACTACTCTGAACCAAACCAAATAAAAAGGCCCATTTAGTATGGTTAAAATTTCAATTCCGATGTATTTGAAAATATAAATGAAATACTCATTTAATAAAATATAAAAATATTTTGAAACCATTAAAAAAACTAACATTAGTTGTACCGCCCGTGATTTGAACCCGCGACTTCTCGATCGAGCGTCACGCACCTACTCACTACGCTGGCAAAACTCAAATAGATTCACTGCTACAGCGTCATCTAGCAAAATTTAACCAAGCTAACAGCTGATGTGATGTAAAGAATGTTCTAGAAGTTTGAATGTATGTGTGTACACGTATACGAAACTGTTGTAGCTGCTGCATGTGCATTTGTTAATTGGCTAAATATTTTATTTTTTATTCATTTTTGACGTACCGGAATTTAATGAAACTTTCACAATTAGCTATAGTGGCAACTGACTTAAACTTGAATGTTTTTATTCGATAAAAATAAAACGGGATGATTTATCGAATTTTAAAAGCAAACTCGACATCTCATATCTGCTGAAATCGATGCGTTTAAACATACGGACAGACGGACAGAGCCAAATCAACTCAGCTCGTCAAGAATATATATACTTTGTGGGGTCTGCCACGCCTCCTTCTGTCTATTACATACATTTCAACAAAGCCATTATACCCTGATTTCCCATTTTCAAAGGGTTCAGGGTATAAAAAACAATTAAAAACATCATATATACCTGTATGAGAATAGCGGTGCTTCATGATTCATCTCGGAGTGATCGGTGTGTCCAGATAAAGAAGTTCCAATAGGATAGTAATTAATAATTGCGGCTTGTGGAATAAAACTCGGAAAACCTAGAGCAAGAGCAAAATATTTGGACAAACTATCTAAATCACTTGGGAACAAAGTGTGGATCGTTGTATCGTAAATCTTAGTATCCCAGTTATGATGGTACCCTAAAGTGGTCCAGCGCATCGCAGTCTTAAGACGGTGAGTGACATTTGGGTCAGTACAGTTATGTAACTCTCCCCACCAGTCAGCTATTGTCTTAGACGGAAAATGTTTTGCATCCAAGTTCACTATATTGGGTGGTAGCGGATAATCACGAAGGCTTCGAGCTATCCAATAACGCTGTCCTCTGGATGTAAATGGATTACGTATAATCAAAAGTCCGGGATGCTCTTCAAGCACGTAACATCGCCACGTATGCCGCGGTTTTAAGCCAATCGGTAAGTATAGATTTTTATGTATATTCATTATGGAGATGTCCTTCAGGTCCACCAACTAGGGTTTCAGACATAAGCAAACAATAATTGTGTCAGTTAAAAAAAAAAGTAAGAAAACTCTAGTCGGTGTACCCGATTAGGAGGTCCGTGACACTATAAGGAACAGTGATTAAATCTACAACCCATTGAAAATAGACAAGTATGACCGCTCTAGTCAAGATAGCTTAAGATTGTTCGACTACGAGACTACTTTGTGGGGTCTACTACGCCTCCTTCAGCCTGGTTCATATTTTTAACCAAGCCATTATACAATCGAGTCTCGATAATTTATATTACGCTAAATAAACAAGTGCGAAGGCTCTACTCGAGACTGCTCGACTAGAAGATACTCTGAACCCTCTAAGCTGATATTCTACTCATTCTGCACTTCTTTTATGCACACAAGCATACACACGCATCCACACGCACGTATAATGACGCGCTCTGCTAACAGCACAGTAAGCAGCGACTGCACTTGGGCTGCGCTGTAGTCTGGGCAATATTATGAGAATTTATTAGTTGAATAATTTCTCTTATAGTGGGACTATCATAATGAAACTTTCAGTGCGTAATCATATAGTTAAAATGTGTGTACATTCGTAAGCACAAGCACTAACCACAGAACACATAGACCGGACAAGTAGTGTAAAGCGTTTTGCACACTTTTTTTCGGGAGTTATCTCCCAAATAAAAAATTGAAATTTGGCATACATACTCGTGTATATCATACATATCATCACACACACACACACACACACACACACACACACACACACACACACGCACACACACACACACACACACACACACACACACACACACACACACACACACACACACACACACACACACACACACACGCAAATACGCAAATAGGTGACATTCGTCGCAAATGCATCCAGGCGAGAAGAAGCTACCAACGGGCTCGCGGTAGGTCAACGTTTTTTGAGAAACAGTTAGCTTACCAGGCAGCTAGAAGACAGCTGAAGAAGGCCATTCGGGCAAGCAAAAGAGAATGTTTTTTACAGTTGTGCGACTCAGCCGAATATGACCCTTGGGGCAGGGCATATAAGATAGTAGTTAAAAGACTATACGCAGGTAGACAGGTGCAGCCTACGGATCGTCTGGAGCTTAAATCGATTGTGGAAACACTCTTTCCAGAAAGTTTAAGCTCCATTCACGCCCCTGAGTCCGAGTCTGCTGATCAGGGCTCAACGAGCACTGAAATTGTTTTAGTTACAGAGGAAGAAATATCAGTAGTTCTCCGAGGTCTTAGAACCAACACAGCTCCAGGGCCGGACGGGATCCCAAATCGTGCGCTAAAGCTAGCCCTCGCCTTGCACCCAAGTACGTTCGCCGAATTATTTAACGAATGCCTGATCCAAGAGACGTTCCCGGCAAAATGGAAAGCCCAGAATCTAGTATTGCTACCCAAGGCTGGCAAACCACCAGATGAGCCATCTTCGTACAGACCGATCTGTCTCTTAGACACCATGGGAAAGGTGTTTGAGAAACTGATCTGCTCTAGGCTGGAGACTGCGATTGCAAGCGCCGGAGGCCTGTCACCAAACCAATTTGGATTCCGGAAGGCCCGGTCAACAACGGACGCGCTTAACAAAGTTGTTGGTCTGGCCACTTCCGCTATTCAAGGCACCAGATGGAGGCACGGGACGAAGGAATACTGTATCATCGCGACCCTGGATGTAAGGAATGCCTTCAACACAGCTAGTTGGGATATGATACTGAATGCGCTGTCACAATATAATATCCCTAAATATCTAAGAGAGATAATAAAGAGCTACTTCAGAGGAAGAACACTGGTATACAACACGAGTGAGGGTCCCCAAACTCATACAGTGTCAGCTGGAGTACCCCAAGGCTCAGTGCTGGGGCCTCTCCTATGGAACATCATGTACGACGGCGTACTGCGCTTGGAACTACCAGCAGGCGCGCACACCATTGGCTTTGCTGATGATGTAGCTGTCGTAGCCATAGGAAAGGAGCTAAAAGATACAGAGGATATGTGCAGCGAAAGTATCAATCGCATACGAAGCTGGTTGACAGGAGCTGGGCTCGAGCTTGCGGCACACAAGACCGAAGTTGTACTAGTCAGCAGTCGCAAAAGAGTAGAAACTGCCAATATAAAGATCGGCAGCGTCACCATTGCGTCAAAGAGGGCGATAAAATATCTTGGTGTCATGATAGACACAAGATTAACTTTCCGCGAGCACTTAGAATATGTGCATAAAAAGGCAGCTGATTCTTGTAGAGCTCTCTCGAAAATCATGCTTAACACGCGGGGACCTAAACAGCAACGACGTCTCCTCCTAATGAGCGTCATTAGGTCTGTCATCCTCTATGCTGCGCCAATATGGGCAAGAGCGATGGCAACGCCGAGCTACAGCCGAGGCATTTGCGCGATCTACAGGCTGAGCGCAATCAGAGTCAGCTGCGCTTTCAGGACTATCTCCGATGACGCGGCGCTCGTCATAGCCGGTATGGTGCCACTGGAGTATTTGGTCGCCGAAGCCGTGGAGCGGAATTCGCACGGGCCTACGCGACTCAACGCTGTCAGGGCGAACAGCATCGCACGATGGCAAAGAAGGTGGAATAGCTCAGCTAAAGGGCGGTGGACGCACAAGCTCATCCCGGAGCTTGAACCATGGGTTAACCGCAAACATGGCGAGGTTAACTTCTACCTTACGCAGATCCTCTCGGGTCATGGATGCTTTCGGAGCTATTTGAAGCGCTTTGGCCACGAGGAATCTGACGAGTGCCCCTGGTGCGAGCGAGGGCATGTGGAAGACGCCAACCACATTCTTTTCGAATGTGGACGGTTCCTGGAGGAGAGGCGTCGTCTGGAAGAGGCAGTGGGCCGCTCCATCAGAGCGGACAACTTAGTCAACGCCATGCTGGAATCGGAGGAAGCTTGGGAACTAACAAGCACCTTCGCGGCCACGGTGATGATGGAGCTCCGCAGAGTCGAGCGATGGAGAAGACGAGCTGTCCCAGGCTAAGGTAGCGCATAGTGCTTGCGAAGCAATGCTTTACGGCCGTCCCGCAAGCACCGCGCGCTATCCTAGCCACCACGCAACTTGCAATTTGTATAATTTTGTCAATAAATGAATATAAAAAAAAAAAAAAAAAAAAAAAAGAACACACACACACACACACACACACGCAGCTAGGGCGCTGAAATTTTGCACGTCAGCTAATGTTATGATTCTATAAAGTCTAAAGACAAAATTATAAGTCTACGCCCATTAGGGGCGTGTCAAATCGGACCTAAATATATAGTGATTTTTTAAATTCAGCTATATTTTGGACACTAATGATGCCAGAGACCTCAAATTTTGTATAATACTCGGGCTGATCACCTAACACCAACAATTTTGTCGGATATATGTCCGCCCACAGAGGGCGTGGCAAGACGCAAAAGTATCTCCTAAAGTATAATTATATAATATAATAAATAATTATATATTATATATAATAAATACAATCTACAAATGCCCATTCTTTTCGTGCACTTTTAGATTCAGGCTCTCAACTACATCTCATTACAGCCAGATTTGCGAACAAAATCAGTTGCATCTGTATGCGGGGCGTAGGCGACTCCAATGTTGCCATGGATGGAAGCAGCGTTTGCCTCACTCTTCAAGCTCACGCTTCTGAGTATACAACTAGCAACGGCTATGGTAGCTACAAATATAACTGGCAGGCAGCCCAGTTCTAATGTAAATACGAGCAGTTGGAGCATATCGAAAAATATTGTACTGGCAGATGCAGCTTTCCATAGGCCGCAACGAGTAGATCTGCTTATCGGAGCTAGCCTGTTTTATGATTTGCTCTGTGTGGGAAAAATCAAGTTGATGCCTGGACTTCCATTGTTACAGACGACTCGTCTTGGTTGGGTTGTATCAGGTGGCGAGGCTCGCAGCCACAACTCCGTCCTAATAGCTTCAAAGGAGCCTTCGGATCCGATTACAGACTCCTGTGCTGATATCAAGTTGGACAGTCTCGTTCGTCGCTTTTGGGAAGTTGAGCGCTGCAGCGATTCTATTGAAAAGATCGGCAAGGAAGACTCAGACTGCGAAGCGCATTACAATCGATTGGCTAGTGGTCAATATACAATACGTCTGCCTGTTAAGCTTAGTTGCGAGCTTCTCGGAGATCATCGTCATCGGTTTCTCAATTCGGAGAAGAAATTGAGTCGTTTGCCGCATATAAAGTCTCAATACTTAGCATTTCTAAATTTCATTACATCTATGCAGATATTTTCCTCCTTATCGTTGCGTTCTGAAGGAAGATAGCATAACAAGCTTCGCGTCGTCTTTGATGCATCAGCATCTACCACAACTGTGCATTCGTTGAATGACATTCTAATGTCAGGTCCCAACATTCAGCCGAAATTGGTCGACATTACTGCGCTTCCGATCTTATCCAGTTGCACTCACCGGCGATATTTGCAAAATGTATCGTTGCATGAAGGTACCTGAGCCGGATAGCTATCTGCAATGTATTTTATGGAGGAATTCGCCAGATGATGAGTTGGAAGTTTTCAGGCTTGATACGGTCACATATGGAACAAAACCAGCGTCATTCTTGTCTGTGCGTGCCATGCATCAGATTGCCGTAGATGAAAGGAACGCATTCCCAGTCGGGTCCGACGTACTGGTTCGCGATTTCTATGTTGATGATTTGATTAGTGGAGGAAATTCAATTGAAGAAGCAAGACTTGTTGTGCAAGAGACAGCTGGAATCTTGGCATGCGGGTAGTTTTAATTGAGAAAGTGGTGTTCAAGCCATCCCATGGTACTGGACAGCGTAGCAGACTGCGACAAGGAATCGCTCATTAGGTTCAATGATGGCAGCGACATTACAAAGACACTTGGCCTTGCTTGGGCTCCAGCATCTGATCAACTTCTTTTCTCCTATCTAGCCCTGAATTCAGCCTCTAAGCCCTCCAGGCCCAGTAATAACGGAAGCTAAAATCTTGCAACAACTCTGGAGGCATAAGCTTGATTGGGAGGAGAGTCTTCCGTCTACATGTCACACTGCATGGCTAAACATTTGCAGAAACTGAAGCTGGCGAGATTAGAAGGGCTACAAATAAGCTGTGCTTGCTGCCCCTTAAGGATTCTGTTGAAGACTAAGTCTTCAAGGGGGGAGGATGTTGGGCTCAGCAATCATCGCTTCATTGTAATTAAGAGCGGCAGTTCATAGAATATGTGAGCATTTAAGAGCATTTTTAAAGATCACGCCCTCCCTTTTGCGTTGCAGCGGCTCAACCGGCTCGCGTACATTGAAGTTAGTATGCTATTAATTCTTGTTTAGAACAGATGCAGTGTTAGATTGACTATTACATACATACATAGTAGCGGACAGCACGACAGCCTAGTAGCTTGCTCGCCATCGAGTCCATAGGCAGATGAATGTAGAGCGCCATAGTACAATCCGTATGATCCTGGCTATGGCTGCAGAATACGAGCTTTATGTACATCAACTTGATGTTTCGACTGCATACTTAAACGGCATATCTACATACAATAGCCAGAACTCTACTATGACCATTCTGGATGTGTGTTGAAGCTTAAAGCTGTACAACACTGTTGGAACACTAAGTTGGATGCCGTTCTAACCAAAATGGGATACAGGTCATGCGAGTGCGAGCCATGTCTGTATACCAAACGCTCAGATGACCAGACGATAAACCCGATTGCAGTATACGTGGATGATATGTTACTGGCGTGTTGAAGCATGGGTGAGGTGCTAGCTACTAAAACGGCTATATCTTCTGAATTTCAGGTAATAGACAAAGGTCAAGTGACGAACTTCTTTGGCCTTGAAATCCAACTAGAAGGAAGGACTGCCGAACATCTTACATTCGGTGTGCAAGCTAGCACAAAGGAAATCGAATACATAGCGAACATCTTGCAGCAGCAAAGCAAGTTCTGAGGTATTTGCACACCACAGCAGATCTAGCGTTAGTCTACGAGAAGACCGGAGAGGAGATAGCAGGCTATGCAGATGCAGATTGGGCTGGAGACTCAACTGATAGGAAGTCTTTTACAGGATATGCCTTCATGTGGGGAGGTTCGGCATTTTCATGGACCTCGAAAAAAACAGATATCGGTCTCTGCGCTCTCTGATGCTGCAAAGGAGGCGATTTAATTACGAAAGCTAATAAGCGAAATTAATCAGTATTTTAAGAGAAACTGTATAAAAATTTATGAAGATAATGTAAGCGCGTTAAATCTTGTGAAGAATCCTATATATCACGCACGAAGCAAACATAATGACACTAAATATCATACGAAATTGTTATGAAAATAAGTTAATCGATTTATCTTATTGTCCATCAAATGAAATGGTTGCCGATGTCTTCACTAAAAATTTGTCAAGAGTAAAGCATATAAAATGTATAGCGTTGATCGGCCTAATGAAATATAAGAATTGAGGAAGAGTGTTGATATGGCAATTCTCATATTAGTGGCAACGCTATCATGTACTTAGCTATTAAGAAGCATAATAAACTCCGTCTCACTAGAACAACCAAACGTTCTTCTCATCCACTCGCGCATAAATACTCGCCAATAGACATAACGAATCATACAGAAGCACAAACCATAGCGATCTACGACGGACTAGGCAAAATACAAACAACAACAAGAATTATTCACATTATTACTTTAAACAAAATTAAAGAAGCTTTAGAGCAAATAGGAAAAGGAAAAGGAAAGCACAGAAAAGGAATTAAAATTTAGCAGCTTATACCATACCTTGCACCACGAAATTAACCAAACTCACTTGACTTTACGCACCATAGATTATGACATTAATAAAAGGACCTCAGGGCTATTAATATTCTAGGCACAGCTTGGAAGTATATAGCAGGCAACCCAGATCATGATGACTTCGTTCAAAAAGAAGAACATATTAATAAAGTCATAGATAACAGTAACAAACAAGTAATAATAAATTCACAGCTAGAACAAAGAATAAATAAGTTAACTACAGTTACCAATACCCTTACAAACAATATAGAGAAAAACGATGGATTCACACATGAAATAGCAGAAAGTTTACAGAGCCAAGCTATACTGCTCAGAAAGGAGGTTATCATTATAAAATATGCCATACAATGGGCAAAGGTTAACGTAATAAACTCATTCGGGTGCGACACCGCAATCGGGCGATACCGATTGCAGAATACTCATTCACAGCCCAAACGCTGTCAACCAGAGTATATAGTGCAATTTTCAAGTCTAGTGCGCAACAAAAAACAAGGCATGATCCCATTAAAATTTGAAAATCATCGATAGCTATTGCTATGATCATCGCATCATTGCATTTAAATTACATACATATATATTTTATACAATTTTGATTTTTATTATACATATATTTATATCCATATATTTGATACCGGCTTCAAGCTAGCAGCAGATCAGCGCGATTTTCCTATACATGTGCACACACTCATCGTCTATTGTATGCGTACAGTCAGAAGCGCGCCTTTTCTCACATTCTTAGAATTTCGATTGATTTCTGGACTTTCTAGCCGTTACTGTAGTTTTGTCTGATGACGCTCTCTTAATAAGCTATTCTATTTTAGCAACTGGATGGTCAAGCAAAGCAGTGGTGCGGGTGCTAAAGGCTACGCAAGTAATGTTAGAATAGGAAGTTCGAACCTCTTCGGTGTTATTTTTTTTTTTTCATACATATTTCGTTTTTTATAAAATAGATATTTTATTGGGAAGGTGCGAGCTTGAATGAATGGCACTTAATACTCTTCTTTTTCTTAGTCGAATAATTTTATAAGTTTAAATTTGTTTCTTCTTAAATAGCCCTCAAATACATACATACATATGTATACGCAAATACATACATACATATATATATATATGTATGCAAGCACGCATAGCATCAAGCATTCCAGCCTTATAAACGCGCTCATTTGTATGTGTGTATGTATGTACACATAAATGCGTGCTTAGCATATTCTAAGAATCCCGTTGCGATTGATTTGTCTTTGCATTGTTTTTGAATTTCCAGCCGCTACACTGGCTTTTCTTTGCTATGCGGCGTCATAACAATAATGTGATTTCGTTTTAACTACCCTTGATCGAAACGACGCGGTGGTGCTGTAGGCTGAAGCGCCGAGATCTTTATTTTAGCTATTTTGACAAACATGCTGTTTGGGTTGGGTGCGAGTTCAAATCCCGCGTAAAACTAGTTTTTGTAAATTGCAAATTTTTATTATTTTAGCTTCTTTTATATTTTATTAATTTTATAAAAATGTTTCCTTCCGTGATATAAATCCTCCTCCTCCTCCTCCTCATTTTTGGCCAGTTCTTAGAACGAGCAACCGGTAACCTAAATGCAAAATTTGAATTCTTACGCTAAAAAAATGTTAAAATTACAGGGTATTTTTCGATATGACACGCCCCTAAAGAGGCTTAAAAATTATTTTATGGGCATCGATAGAAGAGGCTACCAGTCTCTAGCATCAATAGTGTCCAAAATATAGCCGAATTCGAAAAATCACTATATCTTTAGGTCCGATTTGTCACGCCCCTAGTAGGCGTAGATATATAATTTTTACCCATTTTTATAGAATTAAAACATCAGCTTACGTGCAAAATTTCAGCATTTTAGGTTTATAACTTTAGGAGTTACAGTTTTGTCCGATTTGGCACGCCCCCAATGGGCGGAGATATATCCGCCATAGCTCGTGATCTTGGGTGGTCGACGCGGACCTACATACCAAATTTCAGCTTTATAGCTCTTCAACAAACGTGATTTCTGGTATATCGGAAAATGCATTTCCCGATTTGCCCCGCCCCTAGTGGGCGGATCGGGAAAATTTTAACACTTTATAAATCGAAGATATACACGAGTATGTGTTCCAAATTTGAAGTCTCTAGCTTCAATAGCGCCGAAGAAGATTGCGTTCATACGGACAGACGGACAGCAAGACGAACATTGCACAAAACCAATATACTCTTTCACTTCGTGAATGAGTCTAAAACGGAAAAAATCCACATAAACTCAATTTTGCACGTTTAAAAAAACTACTAGAAACTTAAAAAACAACTAAACATTTTTAATATTTAGTGCAAACCCCTTATTAGCAACAAGTTTTTTGACTCTTTTTGGCATGCTCTCAGCCAAACTTTGAATCATTTCTTTCGGAATTCGACTCCACTCCGCTTCTACGCGCTCCCATAAACTGTCTATGCTCGTTGGGACTGCATCATACTGTCCCAGCCGTCTTTTTACTATTAACCACAGATTTTCAATAGGAGTGAAGTCGGGATAGGATCTATATATAGACTCTATATGTATGGAGCGAACATTACCTTGAAATTCCGCTTTTCAACCCATTCCTTAATAATCTTTACAGTATGTTTCTGATAGCCATCTTGTTGAAAACCCTTTCTCTTTGGGGACACGCACATTTATCAATGAATTTGGGAAGATGGGTTTGAAGAATATCTATATAACCTTTTATCCGCATTATACCTTCTACTCTATGTAAAGGATCAACGTTCTACCAAGTGAAACATCCTCAAACCATAATGCTGCCGCTGCCATGTTTGACAATTTCCTTTGCAACAGCAATATTGCTTTCCATATGATTGGAAACGGTTAAATTTTAATTCATCCGACCAAACAACTCGTTTCCAATCATCAATGCTCCAGTTTTTGTGATCCCTTGCAAATTTAAAACGCGCCTTCACATTCTTTTTTAACGAATGATACATATCCGAAGCCAAGAATTTCTCTTCTAGCAGTCCATTTGCTAACATCTTTATTAATTGCTAGACAAGCACCCTTTGGTGCTAGCAGCTTGTTTTTCTTAATTTTCGACATCATTAGACGAGCACCAGATCCCGACAACAGTTGCAACCTTTGACTTGAGTTTTCGGAGTCAAATTTCGGCTGATACCAAGCTTTTTGGCAATAGTACGCGAAGGAAAGCCCTTCTCGGTCAGGCACACACCACTATTTTTAATGTCGACTGAAATTTTCCTCATTATACCCTGAACCCATTTTCAATGGGAAATCAGGGTATAATGGTTTTGTTGAAATGTATGTAACAGGGAGAAGGAGGCGTGGCAGACCCCACAAAGTATATATATTCTTGATCAGGGCGACGAGCTGAGTTGATTTGGCCCTGTCCGTCTGTCCGTATGTATGAACGCGTCGATTTCAGAAGATATAAGAGCTAGAGACTTCAAATTTTTTTTTAAATGTCCGTAACTACAGCGCGCATATCAATTTTATCATTAAAAATCGATAACTCATCCCGATCTTTTTTATCGATAAAAAATCTTATCGAAAACCAGTTATAAAATTATATCTTCTACACCTTTATTGCTAGTCTCCAAATATTTAATGTATGCTTATATGCAATTTATACAATTTCGGTTTTTGTTAAAACTTACCCCCCACATCTAAATTCACCCCTCACCATCACTTTTGTAAAAGGCGTATTTCAAATACTAGAGACTTGTGCTTTGGCAATTACATGCATATTCATGTTATAATCATAATCTGACATGAAGATCGTACGTCCACAAAAGTTATTAAGCGATTAAGTTCTCATAGTAAGCGCACACTGCAGCCCATGCGTGTTTATGCGTGGGTGCTTGTGTGTGTATGTGTTTGTGTATGTGTATGTATGTGTTTGTGTATGTGTGTGTATGTGAGTGTATGTGAGTGTGTGTATGCGTTTGTGTCTGTATGCGTGTGTGTGTATGTATGCCTGTGTGTGCGTACGTGCGTGTGTGTGTGTGTGCGTGTTTCTTGTGTAAGCTGAAAGACTCGAAAAATTATTGAAATATCTATTGCTCCAAGGGTTCAGGGGATCTCGTAGTCGAGCAGTCTCGACTAGAGATTTCTAACTTATTTTTTGGCAGACTTTGATCTCATTTTTTTCTTTTTGTTTCATCAAAATTGCTTATATAGCAACAGCAGCAACTCTCGATTTTTGTGCCGACATAATATAAACACGTCGTTATTCCTTGAATTTTTCAATTCAACTGAACTTGCAAATGAGTGTCACTTGCAAGCAGTGCAAACAAAAACAAAAAATTAAAACACGTGTAGACATTAATGCAATATATTGCACGAAATAGCCATGCAAAAGTTTGCGTGCAAAACGAAAATTGTTTGAAGCAAGTAATTTGCATGCAATATTTGCATAGGTGTGAACATTTGTGCAAACTTTTGCTGCTTATTTTTTTTAACTTGCTACAAATTGTTTGCATCGTGTGTACCTAGCTTTAAGAACAAGCTAATAAACAAGTATAAAAAACAAAATCTTAATTTGCTTGTATGGTTAAATTTTTATGCGTGATGAAAGTCAAAGTTGTGAAACATTCACTAATTTTTGCTCGGTACTGTATATAGAATATAAAGAAGTACTGTCTCGCAAAAATGTAATGTATGGAATTCTAAAAAACTGTAAAAAATATAACAACAGTAAGATTTGTTCTAAAAATAACATTTTCAATATTAGCAATGTTTACCTGGGCTCCTCAATAGAGAGAAGTCGCTGTGCGAGTTCAGTAATGCCGAGCATGTGGAACCCATCGGAGAATTGGCCAACGGCCATCTGATCCTCAACAACTTTAATGGAATGGTGACATAGACGACAATAAATACACGGTTAAATTGCATGTCATTCGCTTCACCAACGAGTCCATTTCATGGGGCAACCGGACTTTCAACCAGTGTTTAAAAAACTGCGAACAGTTTTCGCAGTTCTGTTATTGCTAGAACTGTTGCTACGAGCATTTTCGACAGTCGCAGTCGCAGCAAAAGCAAAAACATTTCTTGATCAGCAGCGCAGCGCTTCGGGAATCGACAGCTTCGGCACTTTTGAGAATGCTAGAGCTATTGATGCGTGAACTGGCGACAGTCGCAGTCGCAGCAAAAGCAAAAAAAAAAAAACAATTTTTGATCAGCAGCGCAGCGCTTCGAGCTGCGTTCACTGGCGACAGTCGCAGTCGCAGCTAGAGCAAAAACTGTCGACTGCCGAACAGCACAGCAGACAGCTTCCACAGTTTTTGCTTTGCTTTGTTTTGGTAACTTTTGTAACTGTAATTGCCGAAGTCACTTGCGGCATACTTTGTGAAACAGATCGTAGGCGTAGTCTTGTATTAATGTGCATGTGAGCAACAGCAAAAATGTCGCGTAATAAACAATGTGATGTTTGGAAGTATTTTGATACCAATGAGGAAGAGACTTTGCTACATGTAAAACATGCAAAAGCAAACTTAAAACCAATCGAATTTCAAATTTAAAAGCTCATGTTGTCAATGTACATCATTTGAAAACGACTCCTCCTTCGGAACTGTCGGAAAACTCTTCTATTTGTTCGTCGTCTAAAATTATACGAAAAAAAAAAAAATTAAAATTGAAATGAACAAAAAGCAACTAATAAGGTCATACATTGGGCTCGTTACGGAGGACTCCATACCGTTCAATGTGTTAAATTCTGATAATATGCGAAATATTTTAAACCCAATTTGTGACGGCTTCAAGGCAACCGACGGAAAATCAATTTGTTTAAACCCCGTTATAAATAAATAATTAAAATGTTGTTAATTTTCATTCATTTCGTTCATGACGCACAAAGCAAAGCAAAAACTGTGGAAGCTGTCTGCTGTGCTGTTCGGCAGTCGACAGTTTTTGCTCTAGCTGCGACTGCGACTGTCGCCAGTGAACGCATCAACAGTTTTAGCATTCTCAAAAGTGCCGAAGCTGTCGATTCCCGAAGCGCTGCGCTGCTGATCAAGAATTGTTTTTGCTGTTGCTGCGACTGCGACTGTCGAAAATGCTCGCAGCAACAGTTCAAGCAATAACAGAACTGCAAAAACTGTTGGCTGCAGAAGCACAGCAGAGACAAAATTTTACGACTGTTGCTGCTGTGACTGTCAGCTTTTCAAACACTGCTTTCAACAACCTAGAGAGCAGCACACTGAGAGTCGGATCATCGATAATCCAGATGACACCGGAAGGATCCAGACGACTCCAAATTCTATCGCCGAATGCTTTGTAGGCACTACAATAGCCAAAGATTGAAAAGATTATGACACATGCAGTATCATCTATAATATTGGTCTGCATAGTCGTGATAATCATTGTCATTGCCTTACTCTACACAAAGAGGGCGAGAAAAATAACGTTACTATTGAACAACCAAGTAAAGAAAGTAACAGAGGCACCAAGACGAACCACAAAAAACATACCGTTCAACGACATTCCCTTCTTTTAGCGATCGTTTGAGGACAACTAAAATATTTTACATTGTAACAAAATCCAATGGGAATTGTTGCAATACAAATAAGACATAACAAGCGGATCAGACCAACAAGCCAAATCTGCTCACACCACGTATAGCGGACTTCCTGCACACGCCAACCAGAGTTCCAGCATTTCTAAGAATTGCACAACGGTTCAACAACGCCATGAGCGACGCCGCTGCCAACGCCGTCGACTGAACCACAGCTTAAATAGGGATATAATTGATTTACTTAGTTGCAAAGTTCTTGACCAAGACGGATTGCGTCCAAGTAATAAAATATATTTTTTACCGTTCACATAAATATAGAAATTAACTTACACTTTCCAGTATAATTGCGTATATATGTATGTATGTATGTACGTACATTAATATATATGTGTATGTTTGTAAAGGATGATAGATTATGTATTTACCTACATTTTCTTGGTAAGTGTCTAAGTCAATGACCCCATGTAAATCAGACAATGGGGATTTTTTTTTATAATGCTTAAAAGTTTGCTTAAACATTTAAAAAATAAACATAATCTAAGAAATGTGTAGTATTAAATTTTAGAGATGTAAGAAATTGACGTGCTGATACCGATTACATAAATTGTTTTCTGTTACCACTGACCAGTGTTGCCAAATCAGCTTTTTTCCCGTCAAATCTGGCTTTTTTGAAAAGCCGATTGCGGGAAAAATTCCAAAACAGCGGGTAGCGGGAATTCTGGATTTTTTGAAGAATAATTTGCTTTATTTCCGCTTTTTTTTATTTATTGAAGAAATTTTCGTATTTTGTATGGATAATTCGTATAAAGAATGAAGTTTTCTTCATTGTAGTTAAATTAAAACCAAATAGTTCAGTAATTCAATTTTCAATGAACGAACCAAGCGGTAATAATATGGAACTAACTAAACTAGGATATGATTTATATTTAATTCAGAACAACTTATTGTGAACAACAATATCGAACTTTTTGATTATGTAAATGAAACGAAAAGATTAAAAAATGTATGCAACTCTATTAATAGCGTGTAGTACAAGAATTTATGTGTTTAAAGTTGCCGACAAATTTTCAAATAGTGAAAAATGTTGACTCCTTTTCATGCATATATATTTTTGGAGAACATTGATAGTATTGAACCCCAATATAAGAAAATCCACCCAATTCAGTAGGAAACTATTCAAAACGTACAAAGATTTGAGTTGAGAAGCGTGTTCTAAGGGTTTGATAGAATATAAGAAATTTAGGAACTTGGCCACTTTTGCATTGCTTTCTTTGCCAATGCCCAAGTGAGTAACATTTTTCGTCAGATCAATACTGTGATGCTTAACTCAATTTCAAGCATCAGGTAAAACATATATATTATAAAACTTCACAGATACGGCTTGCGGTGGTTGAAGAAATGATGCCATGATTATAAGTTGTTGAAAATATATTTAAATATCAACACTGACCAGAAAACACATTGACTAGACATGTGGAACAAATTTTTCTACAGCAGAAAATGTTAAGTTGGCGGTTCGAGCAGTCAAAATATTGCATGACAAAGTCATTGCGCTGCAAGCGCTCAATCGAAATGGTCCCATTCTTATATGAAGCACATCTATGCGATTTTGTCCTACTCTCTCTCTCTCTCTCTCTCTCTCTATGGTCGCTCAAATCACCGAACTCAGCAGCGCACAAAAATTGAAATTTGTTGGCGACGATCCCAGCTCTTTCCTTTTGAACGAAGGGTATACCTAAATCATAAAAGCGTTTGTCAGGCTCATGCAAACAAAATGTAGCGTTTCGATGGATATTCGTGGGAAGGGTATGAAAGCGTTGATACGCATAAAGAATATGAATTCGCGACGGGCAATCACACACACACTTGCAGTCTCTGGAAACATGTGTGAGCATTTGTGGCCTGTGTGCGTAACTCTTGCTGCCTGAGCAAATTGTAATGCCCAAAATTTACCGTTGATTGGCCTTTGAGTGATCACATACATTTGTATACATATGTATGTGTATGTATGTATGAGATGGGATGATAATTGTCTAACGATTTACTAGTTTGTCAATTTTGTATGGTTTCAATTGTAGAGTGACTGTCAAATGAGCCTTCATGACTTACATCAGTAATTTTGGCAATAATGAGTACATCTTGAGTTAGTATGATATGTCTATGTCCCCTTAATGTTACCATAGCATTTAATAAACTTATTAGTATCTACGACAGGGGTGTCATTTTAGCTTTTTTCCCGTCAAATCTGGCTTTATTTGAAGTCCCAATGCGGGAAAAATTTGAAAACGGCGGGTTGCGGGAATTCTGGCTTTAAAAAAATTAATTTAGCTCTATTTTAGCTTTATTTAATTTTCACGATTTATTTTGCTTTTTATCTTTCTCAACACTAAAAATCATGAATACAAGTATCGATACATGATTTTATATCATACAATCTATCGAAATCATTTCGTGGTATGAGCAACAGGTCTTCTTTGTCAACAAAAAAACACTAACGTGCACGAATTGGATGGGCACAGAAAGAAAAATTGATTTTGGGAAAACTCCAACAAAAACCATAGCAACAACCAACAGCACATTTCCTCTATGTGGCAAATCACACATCATCATCAAAAACCTAGGTACTCTCCGCCAAAAAAAAATTATGCGACAGCATGAGCGTTTAGCGATTTAAACTACGCCGTATTAAATGTACAGTATAATTAAACATTCGTTGGCTCCTCATTTTCTGGAGGATCTTAGAAATAAGATTGGAAGCGTTAAATTTATTTTGGTTTTGGACAAATCAAGTGACAAAGCGGCTCGGTAAATAACAATTATTTATTAAACACCTGATCTCTCTTTAAAAGATTGAATACTTTATAATTTGTATATATGTATATGCATATACATATATCTATAATTTCTACGTTAATGGTTTTAGGTCTCGTTATTAAATACGTCTCTGTTGAGAGTGGAGTGATGATTTCGACGTTCCTGATTTTAATATTTCTCTTGAAAGTGGAGATTCCTTGTCTATAGTTGAAGGAATCAAACAATTAAAAACAAATGAATAATCATAAATGAATTTAATTAAGAAAATAGTGTTTTTTAAACCCAGCTTTTATTTTGGCTTATTTTTTCTTGAATTTAGCTTCTTTTAGCTTCTTATTTTTGCCAATCTGGCTCTATTTGCTCGAAAAATTATGACAGCACTGATCTACGATCATCTCTTCGGTTGAAAATGTGTTCAAATTAATTTTAATTATATATAATTACTGTATTTCATCGATATATGCATTTATAAACATGAATTTGTATGATAATATACATATGTATGTATGTACATATGTACATCTGTATGAAGTGGATATGACAGTCTGTAAGACCGACCAATGACCAATATAAGTATTATATATTTGCTCAGGCAGCAAGTGTTACGCACGCAGGCCACAAATGCTCACACATGTTTCCAGAGACTGCAAGTGTGTGTGTGATTGCCCGTCGCGAATTCATATTCTTTATGCGTATCAACGCTTTCATACCCTTCCCACGAATATCCATCGAAACGCTACATTTTGTTTGCATGAGCCTGACAAACGCTTTTATGATTTAGGTATACCCTTCGTTCAAAAGGAAAGAGCTGGGATCGTCGCCAACAAATTTCAATTTTTGTGCGCTGCTGAGTTCGGTGTTTGAGCGACCATAGAGAGAGATAGAGAGAGAGAGAGAGAGAGAGAGAGAGTAGGACAAAAGCGCATAGCTGTGCTTCATAGAAGAATGGGACCATTTCGTTTGAGCGCTTGCAGCGCAATGACTTTGTCGTGCAATATTTTCACTGCTCGAACCGCCAGCGACCGAGCCGAGCAAATACGAAGTAAAATGGTCGACCAACTTAACATTTTCTGCTGTAGAAAAATTTGTTCTACATGTCTAGTCTATGTGTTCTCTGGTCAGTGGTGATATCAATCAAATCAAAGCAAAAAACATCAGCTTTTTTCCCGACTGAACTTTTTTCCCAACACTGAATGCGAGGCGCTTGACCAAAACCGATTCAAAACAAATAAAAGAGAGCCGCTCATAGCGAGACTGTGTAATTTTTTATTTTTTTCCCGCTACTGTTTTTAAAGAAACACTTCTGCAGCTGTATGGCCTTTCGCAGTTGTTCTTCGAGTGATCCACTGCCATTGCAGTGGATTGCATCTAGGGGAAAAATGTGAAGATAATATTTTGTAATTAAATCGGCAATGAAGTAAATAATACCTACCAATTAATACTTCATAAAAAGTGTTCTCGTTTTTCAAGGCAGCTTTGCTTTGAACGCCATCAACATTTTTTTTCAGGCGTGTTTTCTAATGTTTAGCACAATTTAATTTGTTTATATATTTTGCTTTCTGCTCCTGCTTCAGCATTCTTAAATGCCTTTCACTATACATATTGTTTTCATTTTAATTTGTTTAAATTTTGTTGCAATATTTACGATTGTTGCCGCTTCAGAACTTCACTTACAATGGTTGTTTGTATTTGCTCAACCGGCGAACGCAGCAGCCTTCGAGCATCGAGGAAGACCAGAAAGCATACACGAAAAGAAACGGTACTTCCATACCAATTATTTTTGTAAATTAGGAAAGAAACTGCGACAGAAGTGAAGATTGTTTTATTTCCTTCACCTATGTGCTATTCGCAAAACACCAAAAATATATGTGATGATAGTACCGTTGTTTTTCGTTTATGTTTCCTGCCGTTTCATGCATGTACTTTGTTGCTCGGTGGTTCGGCGTACGCTTACCATAGGGTCAGTCAAATACCCATGTAAGGATTGGTGGAGAAGGTAGTTCAACTATGATCAATCGCCACCTCCAGTACTACAGGGCATAGTATGGTGCAGAAGGAGCTATTCCTGTTAATGGGATCTGGCATTAACAGTATTACAGATGGTATTATTATTTTTTAGGATATTAAACGTGTACAAATAATACACCAAACGAGTGTCGTCTTATAATAAAATAATTTAATTTTAGTTTTATAATCATCTTCTTTAATAAGCCAGAAATTAACATCGCCAGCACTTACATCCTCTGTAAGCTTAGACTCGAATGGCGATAACGTGAACCATTGAATAAGACGACATTGTAAGCTACTATTACTTAATGATATTAGAAAAGACGAAAGCAGTCATGAGGGGAAGAAGTAGCTATGAGACACCAGATTAGCCAATAGGAGTTTCAAAAATACTGACAGCCGGTGCCAATAACTTACGGTTTCTAAATGTGACGCGGAATAATTGACATACCAAATTTATGTAGGGTTCAATAAAGAATCCATTTTCTGAGCTTCTCATTTTTAAAATATCAGCCAAAATGAATCCCAAGCTTTCTCAATAAAGCACTAACATATGATTACTTAATTGTATTTTATTTTTAAAATGGTATTCATCAAATGGCAAATCCTTCTGTGGTTGTTTCTGCGATTCGCGCTTCTAGGTGATTATAATATGCTTTGAAGACACTGAATTGGTTCATAAGCTATTACAATATCCATTTATTGGTTACGGTGAGAATCGTCGAGAAAGAACGGTTAAAACTTATGACTCTGCTCTTTATATATGACGTTCATTTGCAGTATGCACTGCTGAAGCTGATCCTACAATAAAATATAAAAAAATAATGAACACAATATGTAGGTTTATACATTAATATTAGGCAAACCTGTTTTACACTTGTCGAGTCGGTCAAAAAGTTAAAAGGAAACTGTATGATATCATCCGTACAAATTTGCCATTTGAGGTTATTCATTGATGCGACAATACTTGACGCTGCAATTATGCTTGCCGCATACTTGGAAAATCTATATTCTGCGAATTATATAATCATTTAAAATGGAAGCATAATATATGTTTATTATTTTCACATATTTCACTATTATTATTCTCAAAATTAAATAGTGTTTACGACGATGTGATAACAGGCAAAAGCATACAAATATACACAGATCGTAAATATGCCTGCTATGCATTGAACGAATAGCGTGTAAAATAAAAAGATAAGGTGAGGACACCATAAATAGGCAGATGAACTATGAACCTAAGCCTCTGATAAGAATATGTAAGAGATGAACGCGGAACCTTATCCTAGACTAATCAATAGCCTAACGCGGTCTTATAAAATCCGCAAAAGGTACACTATATATAAGGAATGGAAATCTGCATGAGTCTAGGTGTAACAAGTAAGAAAGCTCTAGTTGACACTGCTCGACTAGGAGATCCTCCGAGCTCTTTGAGGAACTGATATTTCTTCGTGTCTCATACTCACAGACACATATAGGCACACACGGCGACTTTCGATACGATTTTTAATCGATAAAAAAAATAACGGAATGTATAATCGATGTTTGAAGATGATTTTGACATCCGCGCTATATATACGAACTTTTTACAATAAATTTCAAGCCTCTAGCTCTTATATCTTCTGAGATCGGCGCGTTCAAATATACGGACAGACAGACAGACGCACAGGGATAAATCGACTCAGCTCGTCGACCTGATTAAGAATATATATACTTTGTGGGGTCTGCCACGCCTCCCTTTGCTTGTTACTTACATTTCAACAAAACCATTATACCCTGATTTGAGAAAACTAAACAGCTAGTTTTATTAGAGAGGGGAAATACTTTGCGTTTATACGGACGGAGAGAAAGATTGACAATGAATGCGACTTGAATAATACGCGTATATTTATAGTGTTATAGTTTCTTTTTAATTTATAAACAAGTTCCTAATTAGATGAAAAATAAAACAGACATTAATGAGTTGAAAAATTAGATGTGGTCAACAAGTCAACAAGATAACGCATTGCATAATATTCAAAAATTCCTATTTTATACTAAGGGTCTGAGATTGACACGATCTATTAGACGAACAGATGAATAAATATATTAAGTTAAAAACATAGTACTTTTTATGTTATTATACTTACCTTTAGCGGCAAGATATATAAAAGTTTGAGCATTGTTGCGTACTGTGTTGATGTTTAAGCCAGAAAAAACTTTACATCTTACAGAAAGTTTAATGATAAAAAGCTCCAAAAAATCCAAGGGGGTCACGGATGATAAATCCCAGCCTAGACTGCTCAAGACGTATAGCTCCCACTTCTGACAATGAATGAAATAACACAATTTTAAAATCTTTAATTAGAACGCAAATAAGTGGTTTATTAACCAACAACAAGTAAGAATGCTCTAGTCTACTCGACTGTTGAACCCAGCAAAGAGCTTACATTCAAATCACACATACAAACAGTCATGCATATACATATATATACATACGCATGCATCCACATGGCAGACGTAAGCACGCTAATTGCGTAGTATGCCGAGACTACGTCTGGGCTGCTGTGTGGGCAATACTATAGGAGCTTATTGGTTGAATAAATCCACACCAAAGGTACGTACCTATTTGTCAAAGCACAATTCTATTATACTTGAATGCAATGTGCTTTACAAAATCTGAAAATTACAAAAACATATGTACATATATACACAGTAAATGTGAAGTCTCTAGGTCTAATTGTATTCAAATTACGCTTATAAAACGAAATAAATTTATCGATTGTTGTCGATAAAAAAGAAATCAGACGAGTTATCGAAAGAATATGTTAAACTTGTACTGCGTATGGTAAAAAAATTAATGTGTCTCAATCTTATATCTTCTGAAATCTCGGCGTACATACGAAAAGACTAACGCCTGGGCATGGCTATATCGACTCAGCTCATCACCCTTGTCAAAAACACTTAATAGGGCCTGCCACCGCTCATTCTGCCTGTTGATATAAGAGCTACTGACCTGAAATTTGGCATGCATACTCGTGTATACCATACTCAGTACTTGTACACTAACCAGAGAACACATAGACTAGACATGTGGTGGTCCAATTCTTTTCAACGACAAAATAATGTTTTGAAGAGACCAGACAACTTCGTATTTACTCGGCTCGATCTTTTGAGGCTCAAGCAGTGAAAATAAAGCGCGACAATATCAGTGCGCTGCGACCGGTGCCACGTTGCCACGAAATGCACACGTAGGTCAGTTCTTTCAAAGGCTTGAAACAGAAGCCGGTTTACGTTATATCAGCCAACTCAAAGTGGCACCGAGCGAAAAGATCTTTGAGATCATCTCAATAGAATCTTTTAAATTAATGGGCAATAAAATATTGAAATCCTTAAGAGTAGCGCTACTCAAGCCGGTGACCCAACCATCAAATGATAATAATAAAGAGAAAGAAGCAATACTGTTTACGTATAATGACGATCCAATACAAGGAGGTCATACAGGCATAGCTAGAGAACTAGCAAAAATAAAAAAACATTATTATTGGAAAAATATGTCAAAAGACATATCAAACTATATAAGAAAATGCCAAAAATGTCAAAAGTAAAAAATAACCAAACATACAAAAACTCTATTAACCATTACTGAAACGCCACAACTGGCTTTCGATAGAGTAATCGTCGATACGAACGGTCCCTTACCCAAATCAGAACAAGGAAATGAATACGCAGTAACACTAATCTGCGATTTGAAAAAATACTTGGTAGCAATACCAATTAAAGATAAAAAGGCAAAAACAGTGTCAAAAGCGATATTTGAAGATTTTATTCTGAAGTACGGTCCTATGAAGACGTTCATTACGGACATGGGAACAGAATATAAAAATTCAATAATTGAAGAATTATGTAAAAACCTTAACATCAAAAACATAACTTCTACAGCACATCATCACCAGATAGTAGGTACCGTAGAGCGAAGCCACAGAACACTTAACGAGTTCATACGATCATATATATAAGTTGATAAAACAGATTGGGACGTATGGATACAATACTTCGCATATTGTTTTAATACTATGGCACATGACTATTGTCTATATGAACTAGTATTTGGTAACCATCAAACTTACCAAAACACTTTATTACCGTAGATAATATAAAACCACTTTACAATATAAAAGACTATGCTAAGGAATCTAGATATAGACTAGAACAGGCCTATACACGCGCTAGAAAAATGTTAGAAAAACATAAGGAGAAAAACAAAGAATACTATGATAGGAAATTACTTAATTTTGAATTAAAGGTAGGAGATAATGTCTTACTAAAAAACGAAACAGGTCATAAGCTAGATTAAAAATTTATATTTCATAATCATATATATATATATATATATATATATAGAAAAAAAAAATTTTAATATACATACATAATTAATAATAATAAATTTTTTTTCAAAATATACATAATAATATTAAGAAAATAACTCCATGTAATTACGTTATTTTTCTTAAGGAGGGGGATGTAACATGTTTTGTATTATCAAGTGATTACTGTACGCAGTTAAACACATTAAAGTATTATTAATATATTGTATCACTTTGTTACAATATTTATGCACATAAAATTCGAGTGCAAAGCCTTTTGAGTACATTGCTGAGTAGGCAGATCTTGCAAGCGCAAGACTCTGTCGCAATAATATGATATATCCTCACTCACCCGCTGCGGCGGCATATATATAAACATATTCATATATAAACATATTCATATATTTACATATACACATATTTACATATACACATATATACGCACATACATTTATGCATTAATACACTCATACACTTCTACACTTATAGATATATACATTTATACATAAGCAGAATGCCGCTGTGTCGGCAACATACATATATACATAAGCGGACCGCTGCTCTGCCGGCGTCACTGGCAGCGCAGCCAAACGAATTACTGTACTTGACAATTGTAATAGATTTAAGAATTCATTCATTAAACGGCTACAAAACACACTGGATGAGCTTTCTTGAAAACACATTAAGCTGAATTTTAATACAGTATACCGAGATCTAAAAAGCGTTTGCCACGCTCACAAAATGTTAGCGTTTTTATGATTATTTCTAGAAATCGAATGAAAGCGTTGAGGCGCATAAAGAATATGTTTTGGCGACGAGCGTGCATACACATAATTTCATGAGCATTGCTGTGCGCAACTCATGCTGCCTGTGCAAGTTGTAAAACCCAAAACTTGCCGCTGGTTGGTTGTCTTACGGACTGCTATATCCACTTCACGCAGATGTACATACATTTAAACTATATATGTACATTTATATACTACTAGTTGTCCCGGCGAACTTCGTACCGCCTAACAGTCTCCATATATGTATATAAAACAAAGTCGAGTTTGTTACAAAACTTATAATTCGAGATCTGCTGCACCAATTTTCATGGTTTTTGATTTGTTGGATTTGTCTCCGCCCCGAATAGCAGAATATATCTACTGCAAAATTTAGGAATACTTGAAAAATACGTTATTTTCCCTAAAAGTTCTTTAATTTCGGAGCTGTCAAATTTTTGTATCAAAATCAGTAAGTAATGTCGTGTTAACTTTTAGCTGAACTAATTTAGGCTTCTGTTAAAATGAAAACAATGATATTGATCTTACCATTCAATAGATTAATCATTTTGATATAAGAGTGATATCCATCGTCTCCTTGCCAAAACATCAGCGGGTATTGTAACGCGTCATATGAACGGTGCGTTTCATATATTCTTTGTAGTTGCCCAGTATTGCGTCGTGTAAGCACAATATCACGTGCTTTCAAGTTTTCACCAACAATTAGGATTGCCACTTCATCGATTGTTGGATTATATCCGTGTTCTTCAATAATTTCCGCCCCAAATGAAGTCATTTGGAAACAGGCATTGTATTTTTGAGTCCTCGCTAGAAAAGTAGGGAACGCAATGGCTCTGGTGGCGGGACCACTAATAGTAATGTCCCTTTACAACAAAGGCAGGGGCGTTTCACCAGCAAATTTTATTGCGCCACAATGCTGGTAAACAACGTCCATTGGACCAATGCAAACTAAACGATTCAAGCTATAGTCAATGGTGCAATCATATCGAAACGCTGCTCGATTCAAATCAATCCTTGAACCATATCTTATTGCCGTTTCACGGGCTGCCTCTCTTTGAACGAATTAGGGCCCTTCTTTTCTGGTTACTAACGCGGCGCCTTTTTCGGGCGATTTCTCGTTCTTCGTTAGATAATTGACTCGCGATATTCCGATGCCTAATTGCATTATGGGTCCGCCGGGAGAGATTAGATCTTCTAGGACGCGGCATTTTTATCAATAGTAAGACTGAATATGCCCTCGCACAAAACCATATAAAACAATCGAGAAATATATATATAAATAATTTACACAAATTTATGTTTGAGACAAACAAATACCTGAACTTTCGAGATATTTAGCTTCTGTACGCACGCGTATTATTTTTATCAAATGTGTTTTTTTTTTTATGAATAGTCAGGTTTGCCTGAGGCTGTGCCGTAGACTGACTGACTATATTTGTTTATTTACTTCTATACTATTGTATAATATGAGAGCAGGACCGAAAACTGTCACTGTTATCAATGGAAATTTGAATCTTTAGGGAAAACCCGCGTTTTTCAAGTATTCGTAAAGTTTTTTCAGTATTTTTAAGATCTACTATCCTACTCGTGGCGGAGACAAAGCCAACAAACCATGAAAATTGGTCCAGCACATATCAAGTTATAAGTCTCGGAACACTTTTATACAACTCCCTTTTTTATATATAGATTATATCTAATCATGTTTATAAATGCATGTACACTGATTTTGTCGTCCCTTATTGATGAATACAAAGACTTTTTAATTTACAGATTTTGGATACCACGCCCCCATAGTAAGCCCACACTGCAGTCCTTGCGTGTTTATGCCTATGTGTGTCTGTGCGTATGCTTCTTGTGTAAGCAGAAAGACGCGAAGAATTATTTAAATATCAGTTCTTAGAAGGGTTCAGGGGATTTTGCAGTCGAGCAGTCTCGACTAGAGTTTTCTTACTTGTTTCAATTGCGTTTGCGAACAGAGCGTAAAGAAAAATCGGTCAACAGTTATTTGCAAATCATGGAATAAACACATTCACTCATAATATTCATGCACTAAACAATACATGTTTACTTTTTATACCCTGAACCCAGTTTCAATGGGAAATCAGGATATAATGGTTCTGTTGAAATGTATGTAACAGGCAGAAGGAGGCGTGGCAGACCCGCGGCAGAATAAACACATTCACACATAATATTCATGTACTAAACAATACATGTTTACTTTTTATACCCTGAACCCAGTTTCAATGGGAAATCAGGGTATAATGGTTCTGTTGAAATGTATGTAACAGGCAGAAGGAGGCGTGGCAGACCCGCGGCAGACATAAAGTATATATATTCTTGAGCAGGGTGACGAGCTGAGTCGATTTGACCCGTCAAATCTGTCCGTCCGTCTGCCCGTATGTATGAACGCGTCGATTTCAGAAGATATAAGAGCTAGAGACTTGAAATTTTTTTAATGTCCGTATTTACAGCGCGGTAATCGAGTTTATCATTAAAAATCGATAACTCATACCGATCTATTTTATCGATAAAAACCTTATCGAAAACCAGTTATAAAATTATGTTTCCTACACCTTTATTGCTAGAGTCTCCTAATTTTTAATGTATACTTATATGCAATTTCGGATTTTCTTAAAATTTACCCCCTCACCTCTATATCCACCACCTCACAATCATTTTTGTAAAGAGCGTATTTCAAATACTAGAGACTTGTGCTTTGGCAAATACATGCATATCTATGTTATAATCATAATCTGAAAGTCATAAAGATCGTATGTCCACAAAAAAAGTTATTAAACAATTAAGTTCTCATAGGAAGCGCACACTGCAGCCCATGCGTGTTTATGCTTGTGTGTGTAAATGTTTATGTGTTTGTGTGTGTGTGTATGTATGCCTGTGTGTGTGTGCGTGTGTGTATCTTGTGTAAGCAGAAAGACGCGAAAAATTATTGAAAAAGCTATTGCTCGAAGGGTTCAGGGGATCTCGTAGTCGAGAGTGCCCGACTAGAGCTTTCTTACTTGTTTTTTTTTTTATATTCGTTTATTTACAATCTTATACTACAAGTGGTGGTGGTGGTGGCTCGGATAGTGCGCGATGCTTGCGGGACGGCCGTAAAGCATTGCTTCGCAAGCACTATGCGCTACCTTAGCCTGGTACAGCTCGTCTTCTTATTCGCTCGACTCTGCGCAGCTCCATCATTACTGTGGCCGCGAAGGTGCTTGTTAGTTCCCAAGCTTCCTCCGATTCCAGCATGGCGTTGACAATGTTGTCCGCTCTGATGGAGCGGCCCACTGCCTCTTCCAGACGACGCCTCTCCTCCAGGAACCGTCCACATTCGAAAAGAATGTGGTTGGCGTCTTCCACATGCCCTCGCTCGCACCAGGGACACTCGTCAGATTCCTCGTGGCCAAAGCGCTTCAAGTAGCTCCGAAAGCATCCATGTCCCGAGAGGATCTGCGTAAAGTAGAAGTTTACCTCGCCGTGTTTGCGGTTAACCCATGGATCGAGCTCCAGGATGAGCTTGTACGCCCACCGCCCTTTAGCTGAGCTATTCCACTTCCTTTGCCATCGTGCAATGCTGTTCGCCCTGATAGCGTTGTGTCGCACAGGCGCGTGCGAATTCCGCTCCACGGCTTTGGCGACCAGGTACTCCAGTAGCACCATGCCGGCTTTGACAAGCGCCGCATCATCGGAGATAGTCCTGAAAGCGCAGCTGACTCTGATTGCGCTCAGCCTCTAGATCGCGCAAATGTCCCGGCTGTAGCTCGGCGTTGCCATCGCTCTTGACCAGCATAGAGCATGACAGACTTAATGACGCTAATGACGTCGTTGCTGTTTAAGTCCCCGCGTGTTAAGCATAATTCTTGAGAGAGCTCTACAAGAATCAGCTGCCTTTTTATGCACATATTCTAAGTGCTCGCGGAAAGTTAATCTTGTGTCTAACATGACGCCAAGATACTTAATCGTCCTCTTTGACGCAATGCTGACGCTGCCTATCCTTATATTGGCAGTCTCCACTTTTTTGCGACTGCTGACTAGGACAACTTCCGTCTTGTGCGCCGCAAACTCGAGCCCAGCTTCGTATGCGATTGATACTTTCGCTGCACATATCCTCTGTATCTTTAAGTTCCTTGCCTATGGCGACGACGGCCAAATCATCAGCAAAGTCAATGGTGTGCGAACCTGCTGGAAGTTCCAAGCGCAGTACGCCGTCGTACATGATATTCCATAGGAGAGGCCCCAGCACTGAGCCTTGGGATACTCCAGCTGACACTGTATGAGTTTGGGGACCCTCACTCGTGTTGTATACCAGTGTTCTTCCTCTGAAGTAGCTTTTTATTATCTCTTTTAGATATTTAGGGATATTATATTGTGACAGCGCATTCAGTATCATATCCCACCTAGCTGTGTTGAAGGCGTTCTTAACGTCCAGGGTCGCGATGATGCAGTATTGCTTCGTCCCGTGCCTCCATCTAATGCCTTGGATGGCGGAATTTGCCAGGCCAACAACTTTTTCTAGAGCATCTGTTTTTGACCGGGCCTTCCGGAATCCAAATTGATTTGGTGATAGGCCTCCGGCGCTAGTAATAGCAGTCTGCAGTCTAGAGCAGATCAATTTCTCAAACACCTTTCCTATGATGTCTAAGAGACAGATCGGTCTGTATCTGTCTGGTGGTTTGCCAGCCATGGGTAGCAATACCAGGTTCTGGGTCTTCCATTTTGCAGGGAACGTCTTTTGTAGTAAGCATTCGTTGAATAATTCGGCGAACGTACTAGGGTGCAAGGCGAGGGCTATCTTTAGCGCACGATTTGGGATCCCGTCCGGCCCTGGAGCTGTGTTGGTTCTAAGACCTCTGAGAGCTACTAGGATTTCTTCTGTAACTAAAGCAATTTGAGTGCTCGTTGAGCCCTGATTAGAAGACTCGGACTCCGGGGCATGAATGGAGCTTAATCTTTCTGGAAAGAGCGTTTCCACAATCGATTTAAGCTCCAGACGATCCGTCGGCTGCACCTGTTTACATGCGTATAGTCTTTTAACTACTATCTTATATGCTCTGCCCCAAGGGTCATATTCGGCTGAGTCGCACAACTCTAAAAAAAGCATTCTCTTTCGCTTGCCCGAATGGCCTTCCTCAACTGTCTTCTGGCTGCCTGGTAAGCTAATTGGTTTTTGAAAAACGTAGACCTACCCCGAGTCCGTTGATAGCTTCTTCTCGCCTGGATGCATTTGCGTCGAATGTCACCTATTTGTGCATTCCACCAATACGTAGGCTCTTGTTGTCGCGTGAACTGCTTGCGGCGTAACATGCTGCTATTGCAGGCACTCTGTATTTGGGCCATCATTTGGCATGCTCTGGCCTCAGCATTACCAATTGTGCCCAGAGACTGAATGGCCTCTGAAAAAGCCGCGGAATCAAAAGTATCCAGCCGGTACGATTCCCTCCACAAGGTTGATGCCCTGGCAGGTGGCTCACCTATTGTGAACAGAAGTGCCGTATGATCGCTGCCTGTATAGCTATCGCAATGGCTCCATGTTGCTCCAAGAAAGAGGGATGAAGTGACAAAAGTAATGTCAATTATAGATCCGTATCCAGCCCGACTGAAGGTGAACTCGTGGCCAGTATTGAGCAGTGCAACATCTAGTGTCGCGAAAATCTCCAGTAAGATACGACCTCTGGCATGGTGAGGCTCACTGAGAAATGCTACGTCTATACATTTTTCCCTTATGGTCTGCTCTAGAAGATCTTGGGCAGCAACACAATGATTTAAGCTGAAGGAACCTTAACATTTCATTTTATGAGCAGCCTCGCGGTGGGATGGGCACTTGAAGCTGCCTGCTGAGTGGGCCGTCTGCTTTTCACCTTTCCGGATGCAGAGTGTGTATGTGTGGGTGTATGTGTATGTGTATGTGTGTGTGTATGTGTGTGGGTGTGTATGCGTGTGTGTGTATGTATACCTGTGTGTGCGTGCGTGTGTGTGTGTGTGTGCGTGCGTGTTTCTTGTGTAAGTAGAAAGACGAGAAAAATGATTGAAATAGCTATTGCTCCAAGGGTTCAGGGGATCTCGTAGTCGAGCAGTCTCGACTAGAGCTTTCTTACTTGTTAAAAAATGCATTCTATCTATATGGTGTGTATGGCATGTTTTAGTCGCAATTGTCAATTATCTTTCAAAACTTAATTCCTTACTTTGAAATGCAAATGCATATATAAAAACTAACAGCTAATATAGTTTAGTAACTAACACATCTTAAATTAGTGAAGTACTTACTATTAGATCATCTTTACATATGCTGTTGTCCGTGTAAAATACAAGTAGTTCTGCCGAAAGTGCTCGGCAGCTGGGCTCGCGCAGTTTTGAAGCAAGTAATAAACAGGCTGCTGCTAAAATTTGTAGATGAGTTTTTCGCACAGATTTCTTAGATAAAAAACGATCCATGTAGTTAATTGCTAGTAAAACTACTTCCTCCTGACATTTTTCTTCAACACACACCTAAACAATAAAGGCAGGTTAGTTAAATAACGTTTAATTTGATTAATCGTATTATTTATATCTTAGCATATACAAATACGAAAGCTCTAATCGAGACTGCTCAACTACGAGACCCTCTGATCCCTTCGAGGAACTGATATTTCAATAATTCTCCGCTTCTTTTCAGCTTACACAAGAAACAGCACATGCACATACGCATGGTACATTTTTTATACCCTGAACCCATTGAAAATGGGAAATCAGGGTATAATGGTTTTGTTGAAATGTATGTAACAGGCAGAAGGAGGCGTGGCAGACCCCACAAAGTATATATATTCTTGATCAGGGCGACGAGCTGAGTCGATTTGGCCCTGTCCGTCTGTCTGTCTGTCCGTCTGTCCGTCCGTCCGTCCGTCCGTCCGTCCGTCTGTCCGTCTGTCCGTATGTTTGAACGCGTCGATTTCCGAAGATATAAGAGCTAGAGACTTCAATTTTTTTTTAAAATGACCGTATATACAGCGCGGACGTCGAGTTTGCTTTTAAAATTGGATAAATCATCCCGTTATGTTTTTATCGAGTAAAAACATTCAAGTTCAAATCAGATGCCTCTATAGCTAATTGTGAATGATTTTCCTTTTTTTTTAAGTTCTCAAATATTTAATATAATATGTAGATCATATGCTGAAAGTTTCATTAAATTCCGTTCAGTCAAAAATTAATAAAAAATAATCAAATATTTGGCCAATTAACAAACGCACGTGCAGCAGCTACAACAAAAACATGCGTTGAATCACATCAGCTGTTAGTTTCGTTTAGTTTTGGTAGATGGCGCAGCAGCAGTGAATCTATTTGAGTTTTGCCAGCGCCACCAGCAGGAGTGAGGTGGCCTAGTGTGTTAGCTGCATGACGCTCGATCGAAAGGTCGCGGTTCGAATCCCGATCGATGCTACTGATGTTAATTTTTTTTAATTGTTTCAAAATATTTTTATATTTTATTAAATGAGTTTGGTATTTGATTTATATTTTTAAATACATCGAAATTGAAATTTCAGCCATACTAAATGAGCATTTTTATTTGTTGGGTTCAGGGTAGTATCTAGTCGAGCACTCTCGACTAGAATTTTCTTACTTGTTTTATATATATTTTTATAAAACTTTCAGACCGTAGTCGTTAGAGAGCTAAACTGAATTACTCTATATTTGCCGTTTGTTTAAAATATTAACTCTAAATAATTTATTTTTATACCCTGAACCCGTTGAAAATGGGAAATGTTGAAATGTATGTAACAGACAGAAGGAGGCGTGGCAGACCCCATAAAGTACATATATTTTTGCTCAGGGCGACGAGCTGAGACGATTTAGCTCTGTCCGTCCGTCCGTCCTTCTGTCCATCCGTCTGTATGTATGAACGCGTCGATTTCAGAAGATATAAGAGATAGAGACTTGAAATCTTTTTCCTGGGCCCGTTTATAGCACGCGCATATCGAGTTTGCTTTAAAAATTGAGAACTTGCCCCGTTATTTTGGTATCGATTAAAATCACTATCGAAAACCAGTAATAGATTTATATCTGTTACATCTTTAAAGCTAGAGTCGCAAAATTTGAAATGTAGATTAATATATACTTTACAGAATTTTGATGTTTGTCAAAATTTACTCCCACCCTTACATTCACCTCTCACCCACATATTTGCTTTGGCAAATACATGTAAATCTATTCATAATCTAAAAATTTCATGAAGGTTATTGAAAAGTTATTAAACAATTTCCCTTAGTAAGCCACAACTGCAGCCAATGCGTGCATATTTTTGTGTGCTTCTTGCTTGTTAGTGTTTAAAATCTGTCCATTTGGACAAGTATAATATACGAGGCATTAATAATATACGGGGCAGTCTTTTTAGCCTGCGAAGATAGTTTTCATTTGTTACGTCAGCCGGGTGGGGTGTCTGCAGACTGATGGGGTTTTTAGGTCTCTATGAAGCAGAGAGTTTCGAAGTTCGAACATAGAATAGGACAGCTACCAATCTAAGTAGAAACTTATTTTGAAATCTTTGGAGAGTTTTTACGTTGAGTGACACGCTGTACCCTACAATTTGATGCCATATGCTCATACGGGCTTTAGTAAAGACTTGTATGGCAGTATCTTGTTCGATGTGCTAAGCTACGATTTGTGACTGATAAGCCAATGCATCTTCCTCGTCTCTGACTTGATGTAAGCCTTCCAATTAAGTCTACGGTGAAGAGTTAAGAAGAGGTGATCATGCTCGAAAATAATGACAAGAGCCATGCTTTTCATGCTTGAACAGTGATAATATAATAGGAAGATATGTGTGCATCTATTAAGGCGTCTATGCCAATGCCAGGATTGTCCATATGACTCAAAATGATTGTTATTCTTTCATCTCACCGTATTAACCGTTTCAAGTCATATGGACAATCCTAGCATTGGCTTAGAGATCCTTCAGTCTAATCTGTTGACTGTAACAGTCCAGTAAGGCAAACTGTCAAGCGCGGTGGCAGCACTCTTATGGTTTAGGGGAGCACAAACAAAGATTATGCTGGAACCTTGGTTTTAATTGATGGATTAACGCAGCACGAGCAATCATCAGACATGAATTTCATTGAAAATATATGGAGTCATGTGAAATCGCAGCCTACGAATTATCGGTGGTTTCAAGTGGAATGATAGAGTTATGGGAGAGGAACAAGGATATTTGGTGCGTGATTCCTCCTGAAATGGTGCGACAGTACACAAAAATTATGGCAAATGGCATTAATGATCTACAAAATTCTAAAGGGCCATGAATTCATTATTAAAATATTATTAATAAATATATTTTTTGGAAAATGCAAAAAAAGTGCAAAACTGTAACATTTGACTTTCTTTACATTTTTATTTCTTATAATTATTCCAGCCAACCGAATGATTTTAAATTTTCAGCTAAGACAGCTAAATATAATACTAACCAAATCAAATTAGGATCTTAAAAATCCATAGAGTAGAAGCAAAAACAGACCCTTGAAGTTGCAACATTGAATTCGTGTTACAGTTTTGCTCATCACTGTATATGCAGCCGACATTACGAGATATTTGAATATTATACATAATTGTTTAATAACTTTTTTTGTGAACATACGATCTTCATAAAACTTCCCCATTGAAAATGGGTTCAGGGTATAATGAAGGGGGGCATACAAAAATCCGAATGTCATGTGCAAGAATATACATTTCATTATTATAAATTTATTAAAAAAAAAAAAAAAAATTATATAAAATTTCAATATTTGAGTGCAAGAACATTATCTTATTCACCATATCATCTGTGGTTGCAATTTTACAGCGTTAATAATTCATTAGGTTTTTAGCAAAAGGAAAAGGCCTTAAGAAGTTGAGGAAATTGTTGCTTGCAGCTTATCCACCAATTCAGAACATCGACTTCTGCACCGAAAATTATGTATGGTGTACAACATGTAAATAAGCGACAGATATTTTACTCATTTAGAAAGAGTACAACTACCCAGTTGCGAAAATGTCTATTATTTTGTACAATACTCACTGATTACTTCTGTCCTGTGTGCATGAAAAGACCGATTACAAGCTCCATAACTTTCTTAACAAATGGAGTTTTCTACCGCGTGCATGAAATAATTGAATTTTGTAATGCAGAAAGTAATAAAGTGACGAAGTTTCTTCGGGTTCTCCATTACCCAAGCGTATACTTTTTAAATATACAGAAATTCCGCAGCCTGAAGAAAACGCATTATTCAATTTCAAAATCGCTTATGGGTTAGTATGTGCGTACATTAAAACACAATATACCCGCAACCAATTTTTCCACTATATAATATGGATTACATCTGTGCAATGTAATTGCAGAAATAATTGATTACTAATGGAAATATAGAAACGATTCAGTAATGTAGCATTTTTTATTCAAATTGATAATAATTATAATTTATTATGTCGTATTAGATAAATTTTGTTTATGTACATTCTTAAAATGTAAATTCACTCAGTCTATATTTACATAACTACATATTAATTTATTGTTTTATTGTTTTGTGGTCAAATTTTTGCTTCGTCAGCCGACCTTTCTGAACCCTGTTAATTAAACATTATTCATTTTTTGTTATTAAAGATAAAATTAAGATGATTTATACATACCATATGCTCTATATATTTATATTTAGAACTCACTGCGAAATCCTTTCTTCAATATTCCGTCCACACAGCATAATAAAATCTGAAAATGGCTTGTCACAATGTATACAATTTTCACACATTAACACTATACGCACAAAAGGAATAGGCATAGACAAGGAAACCAAACGAAGACGAAAATCGTTGGTTGCTTAGAGGAGAAGGAGCATACAAAAACGAAGTTGACAACAGCTCGATTCTTTCGTACTAGTAATCGTTTTAATTTTGGCCATTACAAATGCGCTGAAAAAAATCTCAAAGGTAATGCATTATTTTACGTCTCGTATTTAATGCATTATTTCGATCAACCTCATTTAGCTCGTCGCCACTGGGTATTACTGTCAGTTTCTCTAAGTGAGTACAGTAAAATGTACAAAATTTGACAGTTGAATATACTGTACAGTATAAAATGAGTACAGTTTTTTGAGAGCACTTTGCTACTGTATAGCACTATGGTGCTGAAAATTAATACATTCATGCAGATCTGTAGTTTAGACCTCTTAATGATTCCTGAGTTTTTAATTACTTGCCAAACAGTCATCGCTGACACAGATCCAAACACATGTGAGGTCAAAGAGGTTGAGCTGTTGCTGGCATTGGTAATAATTTTGCGTTTATCGTGTGCACTTAGTATCGGTTTTCGGCCAGTTCGTTTTATTAATCCATATTCTTCGGGGTTTTCACAAAATTTCTAATTACACGTCGACTTCTTTTCAAGTTTCGTAAAATACTCGAAAAAGACTCTTCTGACTCAAAAATTGAAAAAATACGGCCCTTTTCATAATCAGATAATTGATTTCCAAGTGGCATTTCTTAAAAATTATCTACATTACACTGTCTATAAATCCAAAAATGCAAGCAAAGATGCGAGCAGACAGCAAAAATTAACGGTTCTTTCTTAGTTTTCTATAGATTGAACAAAAATTTCGATAAATTTTACTGAACGTGCTTTTGTCAATAAAGAACAGTAAAAATTTTTTTTAAAAAACCTTAAAAATGTTAAAATTGGTTCAAAGTTTAAGGTGCCGGGTGGGTTATAAATATGCTAAGCACTGTATATATACAACATATCGAATAACAAGTGAAGTACACAAACCTAAATTCAATTTAATTTCAGTTAAAGCTGCTTTCAAATCGTTAATAGGGCCGACTATGTGTTCCAAATTCCTTTCTGTCTATGTTCCTGTCTCCCTATGCTTTCACCTCACACCCTCTATAAGCACACAAGCAATTGAACATACTCATTCACATCCCATCAGCAATTTAGTAGCTAAGTTTCGCTCTAATACTGTAAAAAATTCAGTTTTTCCCGATTTACCACGCCCCTACTGGGCGTAGACACATCATTTTTGGTCAGTTCATAGAATGAGGCTAACGGTCAAATTTGAACGCTTACGCTTAGAAAATGTGAAAATTACAGGGAATTTTTCGATATGCCACGCCCCTAAAGGGCGCAAAAATTATATTTGGGTCATGGATAGAGGAGGTTACTAGTAACTTAACTATCCAAATTTGATGCTTCTAGCTATTATACTTTAGGAGATATCAACTTTTGCGGTTTGCCACGCCCCCTGTGGACGGACATATATCCGCCGATGCCTTTTGGTCTTGGGTGGTCAGCCCGTGTATATATACAAAAATTGAGGTCCCTAGCATCAATAGTGTCCAAAATATAGCAGAATTTAAAAAATCACTATATCTTCAGGTCCCTAATAGGCGTAGACATATAATTATACCCTGAACCCATTTTCAATGGGAAATCAGGGTATAATGGTTTTGTTGAAATGTATGTAACAGGGAGAAGGAGGCGTGGCAAACCCCATATATATACCCACCGTATATATATTCTTGATCAGGGCGACGAGCTGAGTTGATTTGACCCTGTCCGTCTGTCCGTATGTTTGAACGCGTCGATTTCCGAAGATATAAGAGCTAGAGACTCCAAATTATTTGTAAAATGTTCGTAATTACAGCGCGGATATCGAGTTTATCATTAAATAACTCATCCCGATCTTTTTATCGATAAAAACCTTATCGAAAACCAGTTATAAAATTATATCTTCTACACCTTTAATGCTAGAGTCTCTAATGTTATTTTAATGTATGCTTATATGCAATTTATACAATTTCGGTTTTTGTTAAAATTTACCCTCCACCCCTATATTCCTCCCCTAACACCCTAACATTTGTAAAAGGCGTATTTCAAATACTAGAGAAAATACATGCATATCCATGTTATAATCATAATCTGAAAGTTTCATGAAGATCGTATGTCCACAAAAAAAGTTATTAAAAATTAAGTTCTCATAGTTAGCGCACACTGCCGCCCATGCGTGTTTATGCTTGTGTGTGTATGTGTGTGTGTGTGTGTGTGTGTGTGTGTATGTGTGTATGTATGTATGCTTGTGGGTGCGTGTGTGTGTGTGCGTGTTGTGTAAGCTGAAAGACGCGAAAAATTATTGAAATAGCTATTACTCCAAGGGTTCAGGGGATCTAGTAGTCCAGGCTTAAAAGTGTTCAAATTAGGCTGAAAAACAAAATCAATTTTTCGATTATTCTCGATAATTCGATATTCAATATTCTCGATCGGACGAGTTATCGAAAAAATAAAATAAACTTGTACTGCCTATGGTACACACGAGTATGCATGCCAAATTTCTTATATCTTCTGAGATTGACGCACTCATACTTACGGACGGACGGACGGACAGACAGACGTACAGGGCCAAATCGACTCAGCTCGTCGTGCTGATCAAGAATATATATACTTTATGGGGTCTGCGATGATTCCTTCTGCCTGTTACATACTTTTCACAAAACCATTATACCCTGATTTCCCATTTTCAATGTGTTCATGGTATAATAATTATTCGCGCTTTCACACACACACGCAGACGCACAGGCATACGCACGCACGTCTAAACACGCATTGGCTGCAGTGCACTATAGGAAAGATTAAACCCGAAATTTTGGCATAAATGAAATTTTTTTTGTGTTAATTTAATAATTTTTTTTTAATTTCCAATAATAAACATATTAATTAAAGTAGAAAGTATTTGTAAAAATGTTTATGAATTTATGAAAGTCACCTGACCCAGAGTTACTCTGTAAGCAATAAAAAATGCAGGAAAATTTGTGCAACTTTCAAGTTTATTGTTGCGGTAAATAAAAAGAAAACTTTATATTTTAAAAATGGAAAACATTACTAATAATCATAGCTCGCAAATAACTGTTAACACTTTTTCGTTGTCTGCAAAAAAGTGTCTTTCAGTGACACAGTCAAAAAAACTCAGACAGAAACTGTTTTTGTCGCGTCTGGCTTAGCTCTCTCGCGCTCTGAGGGAGATAGTTGTTTCTGTTTTCGTTTCCTCAAGTCAAACACTGATCGTTTGCTTGAGTTAAATAAAGTAACGGTAAGTTGCGTTTGTATGGGTAATCACGCGCGATTGCTGCGTTCTTTTTGTATGTATGTATGCGTGTATTTACATGCACACGAAGGCAAAAACAGTTTCTGCTGAGTTTGTTAGTCCAAAGTGTTTTTTGCTGAGAGGCTTTGTGTTAGAGCTGGAAAATACATCGATTGTACTATCGATACATCGATGTTTTTGTATTTTTGAAATACATCGATGTTCGCTTGCTACTATCGATATTTTTCATTCACACATTAAGGATCAGCCAGAGGCTAAAAGTGCTATACAGTTTTTGAAAGAACGTTTCCCTGCACGCCTTTTCTCGTATGAGTCTCGCACCATACCGAGAATTGCAACAATGATAGATCCTCGTTTCAAAAAAGAAGGGTTTTTGTCTGTCTCAAATGCTGAACAGGCTTCAAAAGCCCTTGAAGATGAGCTGTCGCTGGAAATGTCCAAAGCAACGCGAATTTCTCAACCAACTCCAACAACACCAGAGCCGGTACGGTTTTCGTTTATGAAGAATAAGCTACAAAGCAAAGTGTCGACCTCAAAGAGTAGTGCCATAATCATCTTGAGGCAGCATTTGGAAAATTCTATTGCACCAGAGGAATGCAATCCACTGGAATATTGGAAGGTAAGATGAAATTTGTTGATAAACTACTAAAATTCAAAATTAAAAAAAAATAATTTTAAGGGCTGTCCCACCGATTCAAACGCCATGAAAAATATGGCTAGGAAATTTTTGTGTGTTCCGGCGTCATCGTGCGAGTCGGAACGGACTTTTAGTAAAGCTGGGCAAATTATATCCGATCGCCGCTGTTCTTTGAAGTCCAGTATAGTAAATAAATTATTGTTCCTTAATAAAAACATGAAACTTATGGATCTCAAATAGACTTAATTATTATGTATTATGTATCCTAAATGCTTTAAATGAAATGAAAGTACTGTTTTTGTTATTAATTAGACGATAAGTTGAATATAAATGAAGTTTATAAATAAATCAAAAATGTTTATTATTAATTTTATTAAGCTCTGTATCCTGAAAGAATATAAACAATTTCACACCAAGCAACAATTTTGAATATTCCGCGCAAACATCGAAAACATCGATGTAACATCGATGTTTTCTTCAAAAAACATCGGAAACATCGATGGCGACAAACATCGATGATTTTCCAGCTCTACTTTGTGTGAGGGAAAATCGTGTTAGTTTTACGCGACACTCATGTGAGAGCGTCACACGAATGAGTCATCGCATTGCGTCTGAGCGAAACAGATGCTAAAGAAAACAGAGAGTGACGCTCAGAGAGAGACGTGTCTGCACAATTTTTTTTGGTTATGATGCGAGAAAGAGAATAAACGAAAAAACGCTCAACTCTCATTTGCAAGCTCTGCTAATAATATATACTATAAACTGTCAATTTCAATTTTTGAGCATATTAGTTTCATTGTCTAATTTTTCTATGTTTTAATGTCGTGTATTTTAACTAAAAAATAAAAAAAAAATAAAAATTGTTCGTGTTTCGTGGAGTATAAGTTACAAAAAGAGGAAAGTAGTGATGAAGTTTAATTGTACACGTATTGTGTGAACCCTCTATTATTAGAGGGTATTAACCGTTTTTACTCCTTTTTGCTCCATTTCGAAAAAATAACAATTTTCTAGTAAAATATTAGTTTCAAAGCTGGGAATTTGTAGACGTTTGGTCAAGCAAAAATCGCCAAGTAGAGCTAAACAAAATTTGGTGTCGTTGAGAAAATGAATAACAATATGAACGAAAGTATGGAAAACATTATTTCTGCTCAAGTTGTCAAATTTATTGATTTTATTAAAAAATTTTGCCAAAAAATTCAAAAAAGGTCATTCATGGGAAGAATATTGAGAAACTTAAAAGAGCCGAGGTCCTCGCGAAATTAAATTCTCCATAAGGAAGCTAATTATGAAGAAGCTGGCACTCAAGTGCAGATGAAATTTGCTTCTGATATTGCAAGACAAGAGGAACACACTATTTGCTATCTTTTCTTAGCCTTATATAAATAGGGAAAAATTTAGAGCGTTAAGTGCTTAAATATTGAAATATACATGAATAACTATGCTTCGTATCCCATGTCCCAACTGTGAATATAGTTTTGATCCTTGGATACCAGTTGATGGATAGCTGCTAGTATTCTTGAAGAAAACGCATAAAATTTAAAAAGTTTTCATGTCCGAAAGAGCAGCAGATTAAACAACATTACGGATGTTTTTCAGAGGGTATTAGACTTATCTGATCAACTCTTGTTGTCTTTGTCTTCAAAAAAGGCAAATCTTTTCAAAATAATTAAATTTTTAAGTGAAGTGATTGGTTGCTCTGCATGAGCGTCCGTCAAACGCGCCTCAGTAAAGATAGGACGATATAAGCGAAACCGGAAATTCAAAAGGAAGACGAAGATAAACATGATCTAGACAATTTGAATATCGAATTAGGTAAACAATATTAGGATTATTGATGTTAATTTTCTAAATATGTTATGTGAGAAAAAAAATAATTTTTTTTTGGTCATTTAAAAAAAAGAATTTTACAGGGTACAGCTGAATTGTCATACACTTTTACATTTTTGTATTATATTATGACTTATTTTAATAATTTTTATCTAAAAATATGTGCTGTAAGCTTTATGTTGAATATTAGTAAAAATTATGTCTAAGGAACTCATGATTGAATTAATAAGTAACAAGGTGGCGGGAAGAAGGCGTGGTCTAATCGTAGAGAAAAAAAATTCGAAATTCTAAAGTAATGTATCTTAGGTGTATGTAAAATTTCAACCTCCTAGCTCTATTTTTAGAATTGATGCCAAAATTTTGGGCTTTTTATACCCTGAACCCATTTTCAATGGGAAATCAGGGTATAATGGTTTTGTTGAAATGTATGTAACAGGGAGAAGGAGGCGTGGCAGACCCCACAAAGTATATATATTCTTGATCAGGGTGACGAGCTGAGTTGATTTGGCCCTGTCCGTCTGTCTGTCCGTCTGTCCGTCTGTCCGTATGTATAAACGCGTCGATTTCAGAAGATATAAGAGCTAGAGACTTCAAATTTTTTTTAAATGTCCGTAATTACAGCGCGCATATCAAGTTTATCATTAAAATTCGATAACTCATCCCGATCTTTTTTTATCGATAAAAAACCTTATCGAAAACCAGTTATAAAATTATATCTTCTACACCTTTATTGCTAGTCTCCAAATTTTTAATGTATGCTTACATGCAATTTATACAATTTCGGTTTTTGTTAAAATTTACCCCCCACCCTTAAATTCACCCCCTCACCCGCACTTTTGTAAAAAGCGTATTTCAAATACTAGAGACTTGTGCTTTGGCAATTACATGCATATCCATGTTATAATCATAATCTGAAAGTTTTATGAAGATCGTACGTCCATAAAAAAAGTTATTAAACAATTAAATTCTCATAGTAAGCGCACACTGCAGCCCATGCGTGTTTATGCGTGGGTGCTTGTGTGTGTATGTGTTTGTGTATGTGTGTGTGTATGTGTATGTGTGTGTGTATGCGTTTGTGTATGTATGCGTGTGTGTGTGTGTATGTGTGTCTGTATGCGTGTGTGTGCGTACGTGCCTGTGTGTGTGTGTGTGCGTGTTTCTTGTGTAAGCTGAAAGACGCGAAAAATTATTGAAATATCTATTGCTCCAAGGGTTCAGGGGATCTCGTAGTCGAGCAGTCTCGACTAGAGCTTTCTTACTTGTTTCCTATAGTGCAGTGGTGGTTTACTATGGGAACTTAATTCTTTAATAACTTTTCTTGTCGATGAACGATTTTCATAGATTATGATTATAACATGAATATGCATGCATTTGCTAAAGCACAAGTCTCTAGTATTTGATATACGCCTTTTACAAACTTAGTAGTGAGGGGGTGGATATAGGGGCGGGGGTAAATTTCAACAAAAACCGAAATTGTATAAAAGTATATAACATATACAGTGACGAACTAAATTATTGGCACAGCAAGCTTTTTAAATTTTAAAGCAATTTTGTAATTGTTTTTTAACGTTTTTTTAGTGAAACAACAAATTTACTAAATAGAATTGGGTATTTATTAAATTATACAGTAAAAATATTGCGAAAAACTTCAACGCACTTTTTAAAAAAATTCAATAACCAAAAATAAACCTCGATTTTGCTGAACAAAATTATTGGCACACTAAAAAAAAATAATAAAAAACATAAAAAATGTTATGAAAAAATTTGATAATAACTATAATTAACATTGGGTATGTATCCTTTAAGCTTTAATAATGGCTAATAATAGGTTTGGCATCGAAAAAAAATATTTTTGAGTGACGTCTTCACTATTTTTTTTGCCATTCCTCAATAAGAGCTTGTTTGTCGGCTTGTTTTGTTATTACCCGATTTGAGATGCGCCTATCCAATTCTTTCCACAAGCGTTCAATTCTATTTAGGTCTGGAGATAGTGGTGAGTGCGGTAACACATGGGCGGTAGCCATATTTTGACGATATGGGCAGAATGCTTGGGGTCATTGTCATGTTGAAATGTGAACGAGCTAACTACCACATGTAGCTTTTCAGAATTTTTTTAAAGGTTATCACTCAAAATATTTAGATGCAAGTGTTTGTCCATTATACCGTCTACAAATACCAATTCGGGCACACCTGCAGCAGATATGCAACCCCAGACCATCGCGCCACAACCACCATGCTTAAGGCTTGCCGTAATTTTGATTTTGTAAAACGAAGTATTCGGCATTCTCTAAGCAGTTTAATGCCCATCCGATCGAAATATATTGAATTTCCACTCATCACAGAAGAAGACTTGACTTCAATAATCAGAGGGCATGCTAAAATTTTCCTTTGCGTACTCCAAACGCTTTTTTTTATAAGCACCTTTGATGCACGGTTTTCGTCTAGCCATACGCACTTTGTCTTTGGCCATGTGCAGTACTCTTCGTATCGTAATCGGGTGCATATCGTTCCCCATTTCTTTTGTAACTTCAGCAGAAATCTGTGTAGATGTTATTTTGGGATTCACATGCACCTTTCGAACGATTTTCCTGCATTCATGGCTGTTCAACAACTTAAGGCGACCTGTATGTTTATGAGCTTTGCAGATTGCGGGCTTCCTTGGAGCGCTGCACGTAGCTTCGAATAGAAAATCGGTTTCTTTCTATTATCTCTCTGGTTTATGAATAAAATTTTCCTTGATCATCCAAATGCAGGATCATTATACCCTGAACCCATTTTCAATGGGAAATCAGGGTATAATGGTTTTGTTGAAATGTATGTAACAGGCAGAAGGAGGCGTGGCAGACTCCACAAAGTATATATATTCTTGATCAGGGCGACGAGCTGAGTTGATTTGGCCCTGTCCGTCTGTCTGTCCGTCTGTCCGTATGTATGAACGCGTCGATTTGAGAAGATATAAGAGCTAGAGACTTCAATTTTTTTTTAAATGTCCGTAGTTACAGCGCGCATATCAAGTTTATCATTAAAAATCGATAACTCATCCCGATATTTTTTATCGATAAAAAACCTTATCGAAAACCAGTTATAAAATTATATCTTCTACCCATTTATTGCTAGTCTCCAAATTTTTAATGTATGCTTATATGCAATTTATACAATTTCGGTTTTTGTTAAAATTTACCCCCACCCTTAAATTCACACCCTCACCCTCACTTTTGTAAAAAGCGTATTTCAAATACTAGAGACTTGTGCTTTGGCAATTACATACATATTCATGTTATAATCATAATCTGAAAGTTTCATGAAGATCGTACGTCCATAAAAAAAGTTATTAAACAATTAAGTTCTCATAGTAAGCGCACACTGCAGCCCATGCGTGTTTATGCGTGGGTGCTTGTGTGTGTATGTGTTTGTGTATGTGTGTGTATGTGTTTGTGTATGTGTATGTATGTGTTTGTGTATGTGTGTGTGTATGTCAGTGTGTGTATGCGTTTGTGTCTGTATGCGTGTATGTGTATGTATGCCTGTGTGTGCGTACGTGCGTGTGTGTGTGTGCGTGTTTCTTGTGTAAGCTGAAAGACGCGAAATTATTGAAATATCTATTGCTCCAAGGGTTCAGGGGATCTCGTAGTCGAATAGTCTCGACTAGAGCTTTCTTACTTGTTTTCCTCTGAGCTATCGATGTCTCTTTTAGCTTAGGTGCCATTATTAAGAAAAGTAAAAAAAATGATAAATTCTTAGAAAATTATTTAAATTCAAATTTGCGAAGCTTTAAATAAAGAAACATAACATATAGTGATATGCAAAATGGTTTTGCACAATCGGTCAAATTGTTAAAAAAACAAGTAAGAAAGCTCTAGTCGAGACTGCTCGACTACGAGATCCCCTGAACCCTTGGAGCAATAGATATTTCAATAATTTTTCGCGTCTTTCAGCTTACACAAGAAACGCGCACACACACACACACACAGGCATACATACACACACACGCATACAGGCACAAACGCATACACACACTCACATGCACACACACATACACAAACACATACATACACATACATTTGTGGACGTACGATCTTCATGAAACTTTCAGATTATGATTATAACATGGATATGCATGTAATTGCCAAAGCACAAGTCTCTAGTATTTGAAATACGCTTTTTACAAAAGTGAGGGTGAGGGGGTGAATTTAAGGGTGGGGGGTAAATTTTAACAAAAACCGAAATTGTATAAATTGCATATAAGCATACATTAAAAATTTGGAGACTCTAGCAATAAAGGTGTAGAAGATATAATTTAATAACTGGTTTTCGATAAGGTTTTTTATCGATAAAAAAGATCGGGATGAGTTATCGATTTTTAATGATAAACTTGATATGCGCGCTGTAACTACGGACATTTAAAAAAAAATTTGAAGTCTCTAGCTCTTATATCTTCTGAAATCGACGCGTTCATACATACGGACAGACGGACAGACGGACAGACAGACGGACAGGGCCAAATCAACTCAACTCGTCGCCCTGATCAAGAATATATATACTTTGTGGGGTCTGCCACGCCTCCTTCTCCCTGTTACATACATTTCAACAAAACCATTATACCCTGATTTCCCATTGAAAATGGGTTAAGGGTATAAAAAAACCCAAAAAATACTAAGTGTGCCAATAATTTTGTTCAGCCAAATTTAAGTTTTTTTTTGGTTATTTAATTTTATTTAAATGTACGATGAAGTTTTTCGGAATATTTTTTTTTTGTGTAACTTAAAATATCCCCTATTCTATATGGTTAATTTTTGTTTCATTAAAAAAACGTTTCAAAATATTTGAAAAATGGCTATAAAGTTTTAAAGCCTTGCTGTGCCAATAATTTAGTTCGTCACTGTAAGTATACAGTTAAAATTAGGAGACTCTAGCTTTAAATATGTAGGAGATATAATTTTATAACTGATTTTCGATACGGTTTTTTATCGATAAAAAATTAACGGGATGAGTTATCGATTTTTGGGGACTCGACTTGGGAACAAAAACTCTTTATTTTTGCACATAAAGTAAAAGATTTGAGTTTTTTTCCACTGTGTAAAGTGTTTCTTGACAGACTGTATATACTTTGTGGGGTCTGCCACGCCTACTTCTGCCTGTTACATACATTTCAATAAAACCATTATACCCTGATATCCCATTTTCAATGGGTTCAGGGTATACAAATTGAATATGTATTTTGAAAATTATTACTCATCTGATGAACATATGCTATACAGCTGGTAACGTACCAAAAAAGCAACATTTTGATGCTTACTAGGGTTGTCGAATATTTTCGTATATCGTATCGCTGATATTTTAAATTTTGAAAAATATCAATATGATATTTTATATGCAACTTTAGAAAATCGATATATATATATACAAGAAATTTATAGTCTATTCCAAAAAACAAGAATAATAAGAACAAGTAAGAACGTTGCAGTCGGGCGATACCGATTGCAGAAGACTCATTCACAGCCCAAACGCTGTCAACCAGAGTATATAGTGCAATTTTCAAGTCTAGTGCGCAACAAAAAACAGGGCATGATCCCATTTAAAATGGGAAAATCATCGATAGCTATTGCTATGATCATTGCATAATTGCATTCAAATTACATGCATATGTATATAATTTATACAATTTTGACTTTTAATAATATACATGTATTTATATCCATATATTGGATACCGGCTTCAAGCTAGCAGCAGATCAGCGCGATTTTACTATACATGTGCACACACTCATCGTCTATTCTATGCGTACAGACAGAAGCGCGCCTTTTCTCACATTCTTAGAATTTCGATTGATTTCTGGACTTTCTAGCCGTTACTGTAGTTTTGTCTGATGACGCTCTCTTATTAAGCTATTCTATTTTAGCAGCTGAGTGCTCGAGCAAAGCAATGGCGCGGGTGCTAAGGGCGACGCAAGTAACGTTAGAGTAGGGAGGTTCGAACCTCTACTATGTTTTTTTTTTTTTTTTTTCATACATTTTTCGTTTTTTATAAAATAGATATTTTATTGGGAAGGTGCGAGCTTGACTGAATGGCACTTAATACTTTTCATTTTCTTAGTCGAATAATTTTATAAGTTTAAATTTGTTTCTTCTTAAATAGCCCTCAAATACATATATGCAAATACATACATATGTATATATGTAAGTCTGCACGCATAGCATCAAGCATTCCAGCCTTATACACGCGCTCATTTGTATGTGTGTATGTATGCACACATAAATGCGTACTCTAGCATATTCTAAGAATCCCGTTGCGATTGATTTGTCTTTGCATTGTTTTTGAATTTCCAGCCGCTACACTGGCTTTTCTTTGCTATGCGGCGTCATAACAATAATGTGATTTCGTTTTAACTACCCTTGATCGAAACGACGCGGTGGTGCTGTAGGCTGAAGCGCCGAGATCTTTATTTTAGCTATTTTGACAAACATGCTGTTTGGGTTGGGTGCGAGTTCAAATCCCGCGGAAAACACTTTTTTGTAAATTGCAAATTTTTTGTTATTTTAGCTTCTTTTAAATTTTTTTAAATTCATAAAAATGTTTCCTTTTGTATTATGAATATCTATTAAGCTTATTTATATGTACAAATGCATAAATAGATGGCTGACGCATATAAATGTCGCGATACGGGCACTGTAAATGCCGATTGCCACGCCCCTAGTGGCCGTCGACTCCTCAATTTTAGCCAGTTCTTAGAACGAGTAACCGGTTACCTAAATGCAAAATTTGAATTCTTACGCTCAAAAAATGTGAAAATTACAGGGTATTTTTCGATATGCCACGCCCCTAAAGAGGCTTAAAAATTATTTTTGGGGCATCGATAGAGGAGGCTACCAGTAACTTAACTATCCAAATTTGAAGCTTCTAGCTCTTAAATTGTAGGAGATATAAACTTTTGCGGTTTGCCACGCCCCCTATGGGCGGACATATATCTACCATAGCTCGTTGGACTTGGGTGATCAACCCGCGTATATATACCAAATTTCAGATCTCTAGCATCAATAGTGCCTAAAATATAGCAGAATTCGAAAAATCACTATATCTTCAGGTCCGATTTGCCACGCCCCTAAGGGACGTAGATATATAATTTTTTCACCCATCTTCATAGAATTAAAACATTAGCTTACGTGCAAAATTTCAGCATTCTAGGTTTATAACTTTAGGAGATACAGTTTTGTCCGATTTGCCACGCCCCTAATGGGCGGAGATATATCCGCCATAGCTTGTGATCTTGGGTGGTTGGCGCGGACCTACATACCAAATTTCAGCTTTCTAGCTCTTCAACAAACATGATTTCTGGTATATCGGAAAATGCATTTTCCGATTTGCCACGCCCCTAGTGGGCGGATCGGGAAAATTTTAACACTTTATAAATCGGAGATATACACGAGTATGTGTTCCAAATTTCAAGTCTCTAGCTTCAATAGCGCCGAAATAGATTGCGTTCATACGGACAGACGGACAGACGGACAGACGGACGGACAGCAAGACGGACATTGCACAAAACCAATATACTCATTTCACTTTCGTGAATGAGTCTAATAAGTATTTTGTATTAAAATGATAAAGACCGCTTAACTGAAGTATTCGGTACGACTTCACTAGGCGCTGACAACACATTTTATTGCCGAAGCAAGTCGCTCCGAAGGCACTGAGCAGACCCCACAAAGTATATATATTCTTGATCAGCACGACGAGCTCAGTCGATTTGGCCCTGTCCGTCTGTCTGTCCGTCCGTCCGACCGTTCGTATTATGAACGCGTCGATGTCAGAAGATAGAAGAGCTAGAGAATTGAAATTTATTTTCCTAGGTCCGTGCATATCACGCGCATATCAAGTTTTTCTTTATATATCTGTTAAAATTATGTATGTAAGCACCGCTGGATGTCTATTTCTTTGTCTAACATTATTCTCATGTTAAGTTCTGTTAATTGTAACGGAGATTCTTTCGTGTATGCTTTAAGTTCATTTTCGGCTGCCTGCGCTGCAGCATATATTCATTTGTATTTTTAGTCTCTAATAAACCTCTGAATCGAATAGGTTATGGGCCCAGGCAGCGGAAAATGAAAGCTGTGCTGGTGATTGAAAAAATTACATACGAGACTCGATTTATTAGTTAAAGCGTGTGCCAAACTAATGTGTGCAAAATGAGTTCAATGTTTGCAATTGAGAAACTAGATAGTGAAAACTATAGTTCGTGGTCAGTGCAGATGAAAAGTCTGTTAATTCATTCTGACTTGTGGTCGGTGACATGTGGACGGTTATTGAAAAATGAGAACGATACCGTGGAACAGAAAGCGTCGTTTGATAGCAAAGATGAGAAGGCTCTAGCTAGCATTTTGTTATCTGTAAAAGCGTCGGAGATAAACTATATAAAGCACTGTGGAACCGCGAGAGAAGCGTGGACAAAGTTATCCGAGGTTTATATGCCGTCGGGACCCGCGCGTAAAGTACAGTTGTTCAAGCAACTGTTGTATATGAAAATGTCAGCTACAGACAGTGTTCGTGAGCATTTGGCTAATTTTTCTAATGTCGTAGAAAAATTAAGAGAAATACAAGTGCAGGTGGCTGATGAAATGCTTGTAATAATATTACTAGCAAGTTTACATGAAGGGTTGGACAATTTCGTAGTCGCTATCGAGACACGAGACGCATTGCCTTCATTTAACGCTCTAAAAATCAAATTGATGGAAGAAGGAGAGAGGCGCAACGTAGGCGACGAGGGTGAAAAAAGCGAGAATACAATTTTTTCGTCGCGTCCAACAAACGGTAAACGAAACAAGACAAAAAAAGACACGAAAGACATGAAGTGTTGGCTTTGCGGGCAAAACGGGCATTTCGCGGCGAAGTGCAGATTAAAAGACGAGAGAGCGAAAAAGCGATCGAAAAGAGCGGTAAAAAGGCTTTTTCGGTGTTCTCTTTTTCTGGAAAAATCCAGTTGACAAAAACTGTCTGGTGCGTGGACAGTGGTGCTACAGCTCATTTGTGCGCGGACAAATCAATGTTTATACATATGCGTGAGCACAAAGAGAAAATAAAACTAGCAGACAATAATTACATAGAAACCGAGTGTTGCGGGACAGTGTTGCTTAAGTGGAGAAATAATACGATCGAATTGCGCGACGTTTTATATGCGAGAGACTTACAATGCAATTTTATATCTGTGTCAAAGGCAACTGAAAAAGGGTTAAAAGTAATTTTTGTGAAAAACAAAGTGTTTGTTAAAGACAATAACAATGAAAACTGGCTAGTTGCAGAAAAACATAATGATTTGTTTTTGTTTGAAAGTAGCATGAACACAGTAGTTGCAGCTAATGTAAATGCAAATGTGAATCAATTGGTGAAATGGCATGATCGGTTTGGGCATCTGAATTTTGATAGCCTAAATAAAATGATCAAACAGGGCATGGTTCATGGACTTCCGGCTAGTGTGTGTAATACAAATGACTTTGTGTGCGAAACGTGTGCAAAAAGTAAGATTTGCGTGAAAAGGTTTCCCAAAGTGTCAGAAAATCGCTCAAAAGAATTACTAGCTTTAGTTCATACAGACATATGTGGACCCATGCGTACGGCATCGCAAGGTGGAGCGCGCTATTTTGCAACGTTTATTGACGATAAATCGCGCTATATGTCGGTGTACATGTTAAAGAATAAAAGTGATGTATTTGAGAAATTCAAAGACTTTAAGAAGTTGGCTGAAAATCAGACTGGCAAACGCATAAAGGCTATAAGAAGCGACAACGGGCGTGAGTACCTGAGCGGTACATTTGAAAAGTTCTTATCGAGCCATGGTATAAAAAGACAACTAACTGTTCCCCACACTCCACAACAAAATGGTGTGGCGGAGCGCGCCAACAGAACACTGGTGGAAATGGCGCGAAGTATGATGGTGCATGCTGGAGTTAGTGAATCTTTTTGGGGCGAGGCGATAATGACGGCTGCGTATCTTCGCAATAGGGCTGAAACTGCAGCTTTGATTGGCAAAACTCCATATGAGGATTGGTATGGGAAAAAACCGAGCGTATCCCATTTAAAAGTATTTGGTATGGAGGCTATTGTATTAAATAAAAAGCATAAAAACAAGCATATGCTGGTAGGTTATTCTGAGACTGCCAAAGCTTATCGTCTGTACAACCCTGTCAAAAGAAGCGTTGTGTTATCCCGAGACGTTGTGTTTTTAGAGCACAAGTTCAGGACGGGATTGGAGCACGATCAAGGATCATCACGTAAGTCAGATGTGCTAATCCTTGAGCCAGATGAAAAAGTTGATTGCGAGCAAGATGAAGAAAGTCACGATCCTGATGAGCAGCAGCAAAGTCCAACAGTTGATAGGCAGTGTCAAAGTGGTGACGAAGAAGATGCTGAGGATGAGCAGGTGACAGGTAAAAGAGGTCCAGGGAGACCACGAATTGTTCGCACTGGGCGTACAGGTCGTCCACGAAAAGAGTACAATGTTCTGAATGTACTGGATGCTCGAAATGTTGTTGTTCCCACATGTGTTAGGGATGCATTTCAATCAGAGCAATCTGAAAACTGGAGATCGGCGATGCAGAAGGAGTATGATAGCCTGAAGAACAATGAGACATGGAGTCTGGTCGATCTTCCAGCAGGCGAAAAGGCTATTGGTTGTAAATGGGTTTTTACCACCAAGCGTGATGAGTATGGCAACGTTCAGCGATTTAAAGCTAGATTGGTCGCAAAAGGGTGCGGACAGCAATACGGAGTTAACTACATGGAAACGTTCTCTCCAGTGGCACGTTACTCCTCAATCAGATTGGTGATTGCGTTGGCTGTCGAGCACGAGATGCATCTGCATCAGATGGATGTTTCTGCAGCATACCTGAATAGCGAGCTACACGATGACGTGTATATGCGACAACCAGAGGGCTTTGTCGACGCTACTCATCCCAAGCGCGTACTGAAGCTGAAGAAGTCGTTGTACGGCTTGAAACAGAGCGGTCGGGAGTGGAACCAAAAGCTGGAGAGCACTCTATTGGAGATTGGTTTCGTCCCATGTGCAAGTGAACCGTGCATTTATACAAGCAAGATCAAAGGGTATTTAAATATTATTGTTGTATATGTTGACGATTTTATACTTGCATGTACCAGAGAAGAAGATGTGGCCCACATTAAGCAGCTCATATCAAGCAAATTCGACGTGGTCGATGGTGGTGAGCTACACTACTTTCTGGGGATGGAGATTGAGCGAGATGGCAAGACTGGTAGTCTCTCCATAGGCCATAGGCAGTACATTGAAGATCTGCTGAAGGATTACGGCATGCAAGACTGCAAGCCAAGCGCGACTCCGTTGGAAATTGGGTTCCAGACGAAGTGCGATGATGTTGACTGCGGCCAGGTGGATAAAACACGCTATCAATCGCTCATTGGTTCGTTATTGTATTTGGCGTTGACTACACGTCCAGATATAATACACTCTGTGGCTAAGCTGGCGCAGAGAAATGCAGATCCGCACAAGGAGCATGAGGTTGCTGCCAAGCGGGTGTTGAGATATCTAAAAGGTACCTCAGAGTTGAGACTACACTATAACAAAACGGGTGTGCCTATACACTGTTTTTGTTGATGCGGACTGGGCTGGCGACAGTAACGATCGGAAGTCGTTTACGGGTTGGTCATTCTACCTTGCTGGAGCAGCAGTCTCTTGGGAGTCCAAGAAGCAGAATTTGGTCGCCCTCAGTAGCACAGAGGCCGAGTACGTGGCACTTTCTACAGCAGCCAAGGAGGCGGTATACGTTAGAAAACTGGTCAACGAAATGGGGCTCGGGCCGATGACAAAGGTTCTGATTTACAGTGATAATCAGAGCGCACAATGCCTTGCTAAAGATGCAAAATATCATTCACGTAGCAAGCATATTGAAATAAAATACCATTTTGTAAGGGAAATGTACAAAAATAAAGTTATTGATATAAAGTACATTCCCACAGATGAAATGAAAGCAGATGTATTGACGAAGAATTTATGTAAAGTCAAACATGAGAAATTTACTGAAATGTTAGGTTTAAAATGAAACATTTTTGTAAAATAGACATCGCGTTGAGAAGGAGTGTTAAAATTATGTATGTAAGCACCGCTGGATGTCTATTTCTTTGTCTAACATTATTCTCATGTTAAGTTCTGTTAATTGTAACGGAGATTCTTTCGTGTATGCTTTAAGTTCATTTTCGGCTGCCTGCGCTGCAGCATATATTCATTTGTATTTTTAGTCTCTAATAAACCTCTGAATCGAATAATATCGATAACTACTCCAGATATTTTAATATCGATCAAAAACCTTATCAAAAGCTAGCTATTTAATTATATCTCCTACACTTTTAGAGCTAGAGCTTCAAAGTTTTCAATGTAGACATATATTTATTTTGTGCAATTTCGGTTTTTGTTCAAATTTACCCCCCATCCCTATATTCACCCCCTAACCATCACATTTGAAAAAGGCGTATTTGAAATAATAGAGACCTGTGCTTGGCAATTACATGCATAATTATATTTTATTCATAATCTAAAAGTTTCATGTAGAAAGTACATACAAAAGAAAAGTTATTAAACAATTAATTCTCATAGTAAGCGTCTTTATGCGTACGTGCGAATGCCTGTGTGTGTGCTTGTGTGTGTGCATGTGCGAATAATTATTAAAAATTCAGTTGCTCGGAGGGTTCAGGGGATCTTGTAGTCGAGCAGTCTCGACTAGAGCTTAAATGCGTAATACAGGCTAAGGACGACGTTGCAGAATTCTAATGTCAATTAAATTATTTTTTTTAAGTATGATAGTAAATCAGATTAGGAAGGGCTCAAATTAATAGTGGTAAACATTTTCTTATCTCTTAAGTCTACTGTTTGAATAAATTACTTATATTGTTGTTGTTGTTGGCAATAGAGCACAACATTTTTTATCATTAAGAAAATAAAATTCTCTTTAAGAAAAAAAAAATGGTATGTGTTATGTAGTGTTGAACTTTGCACACTGAAAAAAAAACATGCTGTTCGAATTATTCCTACGTCGAAATCGCACACTACCGATCGTATGATGCCACCACTATCCACACAACACATAGACTAGATTCGCTCAAAAGAAAGTGAGAGAGAGAAAAGAAAGTACATCTTCCTAAATTACATTCAACATTATAATTTCTGAAAGCACACATTCTACTTTTAAAACGTATAATAGCTACTCACCTCCATCATCCATTGAGCTACAATTTTGCGCATAGCCGGGGTAATGTCTTTTTGAACAGTTTTAAAATATGTTTCAAGGATATATTGATCTTTTTCTTCAGTTTTTAAAGCATTTTTTAAGCAACGGTCAGTTTTAAAAATGGGATCAGAAACCACCATTTGGGTATTTTCATCAACAAAATGGTGATCGTTTGCAGTATCTGTTTTTTTAATTACTGCTGTACACACCCACTTGGTGTTGTTATATGAGCGATGTGGAGGAACTTTACACAGTACTTGACAAGTGGTTGACCTTCTCTGCTTTGTTGATTTGGTTGCATTTGCAGGAATTGCAACTGAAGATAAAACATACATAAGATTACTCATACTGCAAGCGATAGGTACACTGGAATTCGCTGCAATGTGCTTGCTGACTCTAGCACTCGAAGCTGTATTGCCTTTTTTGATAGTCGAAAAGCATGCGGATGAACAAGATAAAGACTCACTAAAAGAGTTACATTTGATGTTATGTTTTGTAATATTTTGTGCTGTTTGGTTATTATAGCCAAAAACCGATATTTCCGAATGAGTCACTATGCTCTCAGTACACAGTAAATCCATGCTTTATCCACATAGATCCACTCATTTGATAAGTAAATCAGTTTGCTTATATAGTTTTTAAATAGAGCTTAACACGTTAAAATTTCCATTTCTGTAAGCAAAAGAAATATGAAATGGTTATTTTTTATAACATACGATAAAAATCAAGATTGTCTACTAATTAAATATACACTCGCCAGTAAAATTCTGCGTACACTCGGAAAAACGTGTTTTTGTGTTCAGTTGCTTGTAGCATTTGCTGCAAGGGGCTTATGAGACTGAATCTTATTATACCCTGAACCCATTGAAAATGGGAAATCTGGGTATAATGCTTTTGTTAAATGTATGTAATAGGCAGAAGAAGGCGTGGCAGACCCCATTAAGTATATATATTCTTGATCAGGGCGACGAGCTGAGTTGATTTAGCTCTGTCCCTTTGTCTGGCTATCCATATGCTTGAACGCGTCGATCTCAGAAGATATCAGACTTGAAATTTGTTTTCCTAGGTCCGTGTATCGATAACATTCCCCGTTATTTTATTATCGATTAAAAACATCTAAAACCAGTAATAAATTTATATCTCCTACATCTTTAAAGCTAGAGTCACCAAATTTTTAATGCAGATTTATATGTACTTTATGGAATTTCGATTATTGCCAAAATTGTGTTTGAAATACAATTCATTAAATTATATATTTATCCATGTATTTGGTTTATTATACCCTGAAATATATGTAACAGGCAGAAGGAGGCGTGGCAGACCCCACAAAGTATATATATTCTTGATCAGAGCGACGAGCTGAGTCGATTTGGCCCTGTCCGTCCGTCTGTCCGTATGTGTGAACGCGTCGATTTCAGAAGATATAAGAGCTAAAGACTTCAAATTTATCGAGTTTATCTACAAAATCGATAGCGCATCCCGTTATTTTGTTATCGATAAAAAAAACTTTTCGAAAATCAGTTATAAAATTATATCTCCTACATCTTTAAAGCTAGAGTCTCAAAAAAAAATAAAATTTGTTTATATGTTTTAGGTTGCTCGAACTCTTGGCATCGGTTACACTGCACCATGTCATTCACTTTTCTTGGTGGCTCAACAGTAAGAATGGCATTCTTTAAATGATTTATATTGTAGATTTCATGATTGTTTTTGTTTAGCTCTAAGTCTATGAAGAATATGGGTAGCGGCTCCTTGAAAATACGACTCTTTATATTTTGAATCCCTCTAACTATATGAGCATTACATTTGAATAGCGTGTTTTATTAACTTAGTTTGTGTGGAGTGATGAATAATTCGGACTTCATAGTTTTTTCGATTTTTGAGGTTGGTTACACTATTCCACATGTCTTGTAATATGCAAATTAAAATTTCCCGCTAATTTTCTGAATTGTGTATATGTCATCAAGTTTTTGGATTTATTGTTGTGTATTGTAACTCTTAAATATCGGTATATTGCAGATATACAACAAAGTACTATTAGGAGTTATATTTTGCACTCTCAATTTTGTTGCATTTATGCAACATACCGTTTATTGTGATTATGTTTTATATGTTACTATATACATCTTTTGTTGTTTTGTGTAATTGTGTGTTGCTATAAGTCCTCGGAATTTGTTTTGGATTGTCTTATGTGCTTTATGTTCTTTGAGGCCAGCCTACAGATATATTTTTATCGACAGTATTTCTTACTTAGGAATAATGTCCGCAAAGGGATGACACCTTCGGAATTCGCAAGATTTTTATTAGCTTGGAGAGCGACGACGAACTAGATTTTTCTGCCAATGAGGAAAGTGATTTCGAACCAGACAGAGGTTTCCATGATACGGAGGAGGAAGACATTGATGACCAAGATGAACGTGCTGACGTTGATGTAACCATTGCTTCAAATAGAAATAGCGGTTGGGCGTTACTGATTGTGAAATACTCATTCACATCCCATCAACAATTTAGTAGTTAAGTTTCGCTCTAATACTGTAGAAAATACAGATTTTTTTCCGATTTGCCACGCCCCTACTGGGCGCAGACACCTCATTTTTTATCAGTTCTTAGAACGTGATAACGGTACCCTAACTGCAAAGTTTGAATGCTTACCCTCAAAAAATGTGAAAATTACAGGGTATTTTTCGATATGCCACGCCCCTAAAGAGGCGTACAAATTATTTTTGGGTCATCGATAGAGGAAGTTACTGGTAACTTAACTCTCTAAATTTGAAGTTTTTAGCTATTATACTTTAGGAGATATCAACTTTTGCGGTTTGCCACGCCCCCTGTGGGCGAACATATATTCGACAAAGCTTTTTGGTCTTGGGTGATCAGCCCGAGTATATATCAATAGTGTCCAAAATAGAGCAGAATTTAAAAAAACACTATATTTTCAGGTCCGATTTGCCACGCCCTTAATGGGCGGAGACATACAATTCTTTGCAGAACACCTTTTTGAGCATATTTCAAATGAAATGAAACAATTTGTTGGAATTGTATTGTAGAATTCTAGAATATGTCGCTGATTCTTTGACATATCAGTAACATTATGGGTACATAATAAAGTTGTATCATTGGAATCCAACTATGCTGGAATACTTCCCAAGGACAAAGCATGTCGATTCAACAAAGCCAAAAAGGAATACGTAAAGATTGACCGACCCTTTGCCGTGGCACAATACAATAGCTATATGGGAGTATATGTGCTGATAAAAATTGATACCAAATCATTAAGGGGATAAAGAAGTTCAATGCTCGAAAACGAATTACAGCAAACACAAAACAATGAGGTCCTACTCTACGCGTGCCAAATCGAATGGTACGGCAGAATAAATTCGGTCATTGACTTTTCTGGGGTGAAAAACGAATAAGGTGCAAGTACCCAAAGTGTACAGGACTCTCACAAATGTGCGGGAAATGTGGCCTTTTGTTTCAACAAGAGAAACAATTTTTTAAAATTTACCTTTAATTAAAAATATTACAAAATTTGATAATGTTTAAGTATATCTAAATTAAAAATTAAGTTTTTCTAAATACCCAGAGAACTACCAGTATTTTTTTGTTGCCCTTAAGCATATCTACAACAAATCCTTTTTCATTTATAAAATCGTACTGAACCAAAATTTAGATGTCGAAGGTGCGTCAATAGCCATGATCTTTCGCACTAAAGCTGAAGAACATTAATTTTTCTCTTCGCTAAGCGCGGATTAGTAAGCACTTTTACCATGCTAAGTTGTCATTGTCATCTGAAGACACGATATTTAGCTGCTTAACAGCAGCAAGCTTGTCGCCGCTTATCCATAAGTTCTATTTTTAGAACGCGCGCCCGGCACTTTGCTGTAAGTTGATGTTTTACTAGTTTGCTGTTTTGTTTTGGTTTGTATATACATATACAGTGGAGTCCGGTTATAGCGACATTAAAGGGACCGACGACTTCACGTCGCTATACCCGGAGGACGCTTTAACCAGAAGGAACAAAAAAAAATTTTTTTTTCATTTTTTTTACGGTTGTTTGTAAAGGGGTTTAACATCCAAAATTTAATTTTGCAATAAAAACAATTATTTAGATACATACTATATATACAGTTTGGCAAGAAAGTGTTTACACACAGGGAAAAAATTTGAATTTGTTACTTTGAAGCGAAATAAAAGCAGTAAGAATATGCATATTCAATTTTTTTTAAATGAAAGTAGGTATATTAGACTATAAACTATATTAGTAAGTAACAAAATTACAATATGTTTCCATTAACAAAAGAATATAACAAAAAACAAAAGAAGTAACAAAGATCAGCTGACAAGAAAGTTTTTACACAACTAAAACAATTAATTCATTATAGTGTTTTAACTACTTTTTAGTTAAAACTAATACTTTTTTTGGCCACCGTTGGCATCTATGACTGCTCCCAACCGTCTATTCATCGATTGGACCAAGTTTCTGGCATATTCCACTGGGATATTTCGCCATTTCTCCAAAAAAATGGTTTTCAGCTCAGTTTTATACTTTGGATACCTCTTGGCGGTCCTCTTCTTCAGATAAGCCCAAAAATTCTCAATGAGGCTTAAGTCTGGGCCTTTAGCTTGCGTATCCAAGACATTTTTTCAGTTATGAAGTAGCCAGCACCTCACAATATGCGCCTTATGTTTGGGATCATTGTCTTGATAAAACCTTATAGTTGATTTGCCATTGACAAAGAATCCAAATTTGTTGGCATTGGTTACTAAATGTGTGCGCAAAATGTCAAAATACTGTCCAACTGCTTTGCTTCAGATGCACCCCCAGACCATTACCGAAAGCTTTCCAAAATCAACAGTCGGTATTATATTTTTCTTCTCGAGGGGTTTTAGGGGCTTGCGCCACTCTGTAGTTGGACCATTGTTATAATATACCATCATTTTGGATTCATCGCAAAATATTACATCATCCCGATATGAATCTGGCTGATTTCCGTGCATTTTAGCAAACGTTAGATCTGCCGACATCAGTGTTTTTTCCAGGCTAGTCGGGACGACAGATCGTTACTTTTTATGGTTATGCTACACTCCTCCTTCAGCTCACTGGCAAGCATCCTGGTCAAAATAGTTGGTTTCTCGTCCATTTTTCTGAGCATAATTCGCTCTGCCCTGGGTGATAATAGAAGAGGCCGTCCTTTAACTTTAACCTTTAACCTTTAACTCAAGCCTATCCTCTTTTTTTGCACGGCTTAGTATATTACATACTGTTTTCCAAGAAATCAAAAACATTTGGCCAATCTCTGTGGCAGTTTTACCCGCCAAGAGGCATCCAAAGAATAAAACTGAGCTGAAAACCATTGTTTTGGAGGAATGGCAAAATATCCCAGAGGAATATGTAAGAAACCTGGTCCAATCGAAGAATAGACGCTTGGGAGCAGTCATAGATGCCAACGGTGGCCAAAAAAAGTATTAGTTTTAACTAAAAAGTAGTTAAAACACTATAATGAATTAATTGTTTTAGTTGTGTAAACACTTTCTTGTCAGCTGATTTTTGTTACTGCTTTTGTTTTTTGTTATTTTCTTTTGTTAATGGAAACATATTGTAATTTTTTTTTTTTTTTCATTAACATAGTATAGAAACATGTACATATGTGACGTCGGTATTCCAGTTTCCTTCCCTTTCTTAGCGGCATTTGTGTCGCTGCTACGCACACAAGCAACTGATGAATACATTCATATGTACATATATACAAGAGCATCTTATTATGCTTAAATTATTTGTCATTATATCGCTATATTTTTTTTTCGGCACGTCGAATAGCCAGTGAACGACTGAAAAATATGAAAACAAATAAGAAGGCTCTAGTGGAGACTGCTCGACTTGGAGCTACCCTGAACCCTCTAAGCTGATGTTCTACTCATTCTGTACTTCTTTTATGCTCACATGCATACACACGCATCAATACGCACATATATCTCGCGCTCTGCTGTCAGCGCAGTTAGCAGCGATAGCGCTTGGGCTGCGCTGCAGTGTGGGCAATATGAGAATTTAATTGTTGGATAGTTTCTTTTGTAGTCATACAATCTTAATGAAACTTTCAGAGCATGTACATTCCAAAGCAAAAGTCTCTAGTACCTGAAATGCGTTTATTACAAATTGGGGGCGAAGGAGGCTTGGTATCCAAAATCTGTAAATAACAAAATCTTCGTAACGAACAACTGTATATAGACAGTAAATCTGAAGTCTCTAGGTCTAGAAGTGTTCAAATAGGGCTGAAAAAACAAACACAATTTTTCGATTATTCTCTATAAAAAAGTTATCGAAAAAATATGATAAACTTGTACTGTGATTGGTACACATTGGTATGCATGCCAAATTTCAGCTCTTTGGCTCTTATAACTTCTGAGATCGACGCACTCATACGGACGGACGGACGGACCGGACTATATCCACTCAGCTCGTCGAGCTGATCAAGAATATGTATACTTTATGGGGTGTCCGATGCTCTCTGCGCTCTGAAATATGAATATGTATGCATGTGAGCACAAGCAGAAGCTCACGAAAATTGAAATTTCTTCGCGAAAGACTGCCGTTTCTACGCTTCTGTTTGAAGAGTATACTGAACTCTTCAAACCATTTGCCAAGCTCCTACAAAATATTTGCGTTTTCGTTATTATTTGTGGGAAACGTTTGAAAGCGTTGCTGCGCATAATGAAAATGTTGTCGCGATGAGCATGCACACACACACTTACAGTATGGTACATGTACTATGAGCATTTGTATGCCTGTGTGCGAGACTCTTGCTGCCTGTACCAATTTTAAATTCCGTTTGTCGATCTTGTGAAGTGCTCACATACATATGTATGTATATACACTTGATTCTGAGTACGCGTGGGATGCGATGCTCACAATTATGGGATATCACTTGTAGAAGCATTTGTATGCCTATGTGCCTTTACATGTGCGTTTGTGTATGTGTTTGTTTGTATGCATAGGACATGAACAACTTAGAATTGTTTGTGAGAATGATTTTCGGTTCGAATTGTAGAATCGCGTTTATAGTTAAGTAGATGATTTTATTTATTTATTTTTATACCCTGAACCCATTTTCAATGGGAAATCAGGGTATAATGGTTTTGTTGAAATGTATGTAACAGGCAGAAGGAAGCGTGGCAGACCCCATAAAGAATATATATATTCTTGATCAGGGTGACGAACTGAGTCGATTTGGTCCTGTCCGTCTGTCTGCCCGTATGTATGAACGCGTCGATTTCAGAAGATATAAGAGCTAGAGACTTCAATTTTTTTTTTAATGTCCGTATTTACAGCGCGGATATCGAGTTTATCACTAAAAATCGATAACTCATCCCGATCTTTTTTTTATCGATAAAAAACCTTATCGAAAACCAGGTAAAAAATTATATTTCCTACATCTTTATTGCTAGTCTCCAAATGTATGCTTATATGCAATTTATACAATTTCGTTTTTTGTTAAAATTGTTACTTGTTCCGAATGATTTTTTAATGTAGTACGTGATTAATCCCAGTGGACAAATTGGAATGCGATTTTCGATCCCTTGCACCTGCGCATATACAGGTGAAATTTACCGTTTTAATAAGAAGCATATGTATGTACATACATATGTACATACTTACACTGCGCGTCATCAGGTTACACTTATTTTATTTTACTCTTTTCTCTTTGCCTATTGCACGCAACTTGTTAGTTTTTGTTTTGATTTGATTATCATCATTTGAGATGTATCTCATACCAAAGAAAAAAAAAGCGCGAGTGAAAACCTGTGAAAACCCGCCCCAAATGCAATTGTAATTATCTTGCTTATTTTGGCAATTACACTCACCAAATTTTTTGTAAAGCTCAATGTATTCAATATATTTATAGTATGGGTAAAAAACGGTTTTATCTTTGGTTGAAAATCAAAGATTGAGGCATAGTTTGAATCTGGACTATGCTACCATAAAATTGCTGAAAAGACAGGAAAAAAGGACCAGAAAACCAATTGACGATTTTCTTTAAAATAGGGAAAACTATAGAAAAAAAAAAAATATATAAGCGGCCATAATCAAGTGATTTCACAAGGATTTCACGACCACCAAGATTAGGGGTAAAATCGGTGTTACTAGCTTATCAACGGTCCAAAGAGTAATTAAGAAATTTAATTATTTAAAGAAAAAGAAATAAAAAAAAGACACCAGTCGATATGCTGAGAAAAGAAATACGCATTAATTTTGCCCGGGCGAACATCACGTGGTTTTTTCTGATGAGGAAAATTGAATTTGGAAGGAACTGATGGCTAGAATTATTATTTTCATGACATACTCATAGAAGAACAGTACTTGGAACGGAAAATATTGAAATATCAGTTGCTCGAAGGGTTCAGGGGATCTCGTAGTCGAGCAGTCTCGACTAGAGCGTTCTTACTTGTTTTTGTACATTTTACAACATTTATTTAAAAATATTCCCTATTGTTACAGTAGCCATTGTTTTTTATTTTAAAGAGAAATATATGTAGTACAATATTAAAACAAAATTAAAGATTGAGCTCTGATGGTTAAGATTTTATTTAGTATTAAGGTTGAGTGGAAAGGGGGCACTAACCTGATGACGCGCAGTTTATACTGGCCAAATGGACTCATTTTAAAGGGTGCATTTGTTAGATGTCATAAAAATCATGCAATTAAAAAATACCTTTAGTTAGTCAGGTACATAAATACACTGCGCGTCATCAGGTTAGCGCCCCCCCTTACACTCATTTTCTTTTACGTTTTTCTCTTTGCCTATTGCACGCAACTTCTTGTTTTTTTTTTTTTTATTTCATTATCATCATATGAGATGTCTCTCATACCAAAAAAAAGCGCGAGTGAAAATCCGTTATGTTTTATTTTCTATTCTTTTCTATTTTCGCAAAAAATGTGTGCACTTATTTTGCGTCATCAGATTAGCGCCCCCAAATGCAATTGTAATTATCTTGCTTATTTTGGCAATTACACTCACCAAATTTTTTGTGAAGCTCAAAGCATTCAATATATTTATAGTATGGGTAAAGAAACAGTTTTATCTTTGGTTGAAAATCAAAGATTGAGGCATACTTTGAATCTAGACTATGCAACCAAAAAATTGCTGAAAAAAAACCGGAAAAAACAGAAAACTAAGTGGCAATTTTCTTACAAATAGGGAAAACTATGGAAAAAACTATATAAGCGGCAATAATCAAGCGATTTCAGAAGGAAATAGAAGAACATTAGTTCGGGAAGCTTCGAATTCCCATGAATCGACCACCAAGATTAGGGATAAAATCGGTGTTAAGACGAGCTTATCAACGGTCCAAAGAGCAATTAAGAAAGTTAATTACTTAAAGAAACAGAATGTAAAAAAAAAGACACCAGTCGATGTGCTGAGAAAAGAAATACGCATTAATTTTGGCCGGGCGAACATGACGTGGTCTATCCAATGGCAGCATGTTGGCTTTTCTGATGAGAAAAATTGAATTTGGAAAGAACTGATGGCTAAATTTATTATATCCATACCCTACGCATAGAAGAACATTATTTGGAACGGTTTCCAAGCCGTTGCGGCGGGGGGGTGGTGTGGCATTGATGTAGGGTGCAATATCTTACTACAGCGCTTGTAAGCTTCAATTTTTGACATCGCGCATGAACGCATAGGACTATAACACCGTGTTTAAAACTGCTGTTCCGCATTTCTATAACCTGTCTGAAAACCGGCATTAGATTTCCCAGCATGATAATGCTCCAAATCCAAATCCAAATCCAAATCCCTGAAGTCCTGGATTCAGGGCCAAAAAATTGATCTCATGGAGTGGCCACCATACTCACTCGACCTTAATATCATTGCAAACGTCTGGGGATGGTTGGTCAGGAAGTATATGAGTCCGGAAAGCATTATAGTGCAAAGACAGAGTTAATCGAAGGTATTGAACACGCTTGGCCAACCATATCCTTGAATATTATTGAACAACTTTATAATTCCACTCCTAATCGAATTTTTGAAGTAATTTCAAACAAAAAACGGCACTACGCACTACTAATATTACTTAAAAATAATAATAGCTTAAAATACGGTGTTATTTTTGGTCATTAGCTTAAATAAATTGAATTTAGCGCAGGGGGCGCTAATCTGATGACCAAATTTTTGTTACATGTTTTTTGTACATTTTACAAAAAAAATTATTTAAAAAAAATCCCTAATGTTACAGTAGCCATTCTTTTTGTATTTTAAAGAGAAATAAACGGAGTATAAAGTAAAAAAAATTTCAAAGATGGTGCTCTGATGGTTTAGATTTTATTTAGCTTTGAGGTTGAGTGTAAAGGGGGGCGCTAACCTGATGACGCGCAGTGTATAAACGCGAATCTGCAATTCGAACCGAAAATCGTTCTCACAAACAATTCTAAATTGTGGTAGGCACAGGCCAATGTTCATGTCCCATGCATACAAAAAAAACACACAGACGCACATGTAAAAGCACATAGGCATACAAATGCTTCTACAAGTAATATCCCGTAATTGTGAGCATCGCATCCCACGCGTACTCAGAATCAAGTGTATATACATACATATGTATGTGAGCACTTCACAAGATCGACAAACGGAATTTAAAATTGGTACAGGCAGCAAGAGTCTCGCACACAGGCATACAAATGCTCATAGTACATGTACCATACTGTAAGTGTGTGTGTGCATGCTCATCGCGACAACATTTTCATTATGCGCAGCAACGCTTTCAAACGTTTCCCACAAATAATAACGAAAACGCAAATATTTTGTAGGAGCTTGGCAAATGGTTTGAAGAGTTCAGTATACTCTTCAAACAGAAGCGTAGAAACGTCAGTCTTTCGCGAAGAAATTTCAATTTTCGTGAGCTACTGCTTGTGCTCATATGCATAGAGAGAGAGCAGGGAAACATTCAGCGTAGAGGGATCTTTTGTTCAACAGTCGACTATCTCGGCCGAGCGAAACTGAAAGTGTGCAAAACGCTTTACACTACTTGTCCGGTCTAAATATTCTGTGGTTAGTGGTATTCTCGATAAAAAAGTTGTCGAAAAAATAAGATAAACTTGTACTGCGTATGGTATTTCAGCTCTCTAGCCCTTATAAGTTTTGAGATCGACGCACTCATAAGGACGGACGGACAAATGGACAGGGCTATACCGATTCAGCTCGACGTGCTTTTCAAGAATATACATACTTTATGGGGTCTGCGATGATTCCTTCTGTCCGTAACATATGTTTTCACAAAACCATTATACCTTGATTTCGCATTTTCAATGAGTTCAGCGTATAAAATCGTCCAGACATGCGGATTCCACTATATGTATTTGCATCCAAGATAAAAAAATTACATTTTTTCAGTGAGCTAACTCATTATTGACAGACTGTATATGCATTTAACGGATACAAAGAATTTGGGAAATTTTAGATACCACGCCCCTTTTGCCACTAATTCAAAAAAATGTATTCCAATCACTTGTGCTTCGGAATATACACACATTTAAACAATATGATCACGCTCTGAAAGTCGCATGAAGATAGTCCTATTACAAGAGCACATATTCGACAAATAAATTCTTATAATATTGCCCACACTGTAGCGCAGCCCAAGCGCAGTCGCTGCTTACTGTGCAGTTAGCAGAGCTTGCTTGGCAAATACATGCATATCTATGTTATATTCATAATCTAAAAGTTTCCATCCACAAGAAAAGTTATTAAACAATTAACTTCCCATAGTAAGCCAACACTTCACTATGGGGAAAAATCCAAATTATCGGGTATTAATTAATAACTTGAAAACTAAGCCAAATTTTTTGATCCGGTTTTTGTATTATTAATATGTATACCATCAGAAATATATTTTAGAAAAATGGGCGTGTCACCACCCACCCAAGAAAAATTAATTAAAATTTTTTGCTAAAAAAATTTTTTTTACAAGAATTTTGCTTGTTTATACTTTAAAATAATAATTTGAATTAAAAACAATCGAACTTTCATAAAATCGAAATTAGTTTTCATTAGTTTCGAGTTCCAGATCAGCCAGAAATATTGATCCGCTAAAAAAATTCGGGTTCTTCAACTGATTTAATTGTGCCTTCAACTTTACATAATACAAGACGTACAACTTCATTAGACAGCGACCTTTATGCTTTCAAACTCCTTTCTAAAGATTTGTCGAAAAAATAATCTGATCAGATGTATCCATTGTTAAAAACCATCAGCGAAATTATGGATTCTGCTCTCCTTCCAAGCATGATGAAATTAGTCTGATTTATAGACCTGGTTGGGCAAATCAGACGCTTCCTTACCAAAAATGCCTACAGTATTTTCCATAATCTGCCTCAAATTAACAATTATTTTATAAACATTTGCTGTCATAGGCAGTCATTCATTGTTGTCAGCTAGTTTTTGTTCCTGCTGCATTTCTTCCATTTGGTATTTATATTTTGGCAAAAAAGCGGCTTTTGCTTTTTTAATATCATTAATAAGTTGAATCAATATTAGTCTTATTTAGTTTCGCCTTAAAAAAAATCACAATTACTATTTCTTGGTTAGAGTTGCCTTTTTCATTGAGCCAAATATCACACAGGTCAGCTCATAGTCACCTGCTAAAAATTGATTTGCGTCGGTTGTGCGCAAAAGTGCACATTGAGACAAAGGCATTAAGATCCCAATTAATTACTCTATAACATGCAATTGGAATTATACTTATGCGCCCTTATGGCTGTTTATATGTCTTTGCAAAGTTTAATATTATTTACAAGAAATGACATTTGACAACACTTGCTAATTTTACAATAAATGAATAAAATCAGTTCAAACATCAAATGTTATTTAAGCCAACGCATAGTAGAAGCCCTAAAAATTCATATCCTTTTTAAATTTCTCAAAAATAATTCCTAGTCATTGAATAACGATGATTTGAAAATCAGCTACCACACATTGTAAGCTGAAGGCACATGCTTTTTGAAGATAACAGCTGATTTTAACAGCTGTTAGGCTTAACAGTGGACTGTTATTCAACATTTTGGGTACAGTACCGTAAAGTTTGGAGTTTTATTAAGATGTTAACATAAAAAAATTATAAATGTTCATACTTCGCAAAAATGACTAAACACCCGAAAAACGGCAAAATTCCCCATAGTGCACTGCAGCCAAATCGTGTTTATGCGTGCGTACGTATGTCTGTGTGTGTGCGTGTATGTGTGCATACGCGAATAATTATTGAAATATCAGTAGCTCGAATGGTTCAGGGGATCTCGAAGTCGGGCAGTCTCGACTAGAGTTTTCTTACTTGTTTTAAGTTCAAGAAGAAAAATATAATTTTTTCTCATGTGAATAAACTTTCGCGTCAAGCTGTACATTGATAAATATATTATTAAATGAATTATATTATAATAATTAGATTCTGTCCCATACGTGCCTTTAGCAAGTGGCAGAGGCAACTGATCACAAAAACAATTTTTCGTGTTGTACGCAGAGTTATCTTAGTATGTACAATGTGCCACTAAAGTCACCGTACTCTTATTGTACTTTCGCGAATCACCCTGAAATTTGGCCAAATTTTTGTTAAATTAAAAAATATTAATGCAGGATTATAAACTAATATATTTTCTTCTAAATTATAAAAAAAAAAAAAAAACATTTACTTTTAATTTTAGTTCCATAATATTACAGCGAATGTAAACATACCAAAATATTTGCGTCAACAAAAGTCTACGTACTCTTATTTTTCTTGCGCTGTCTGGCGTCAGCGTTCTTCTTAGTAATAATAGGGTTTTTCACAAAATGTATGCAATAAGAAGTAAATTCATAGTAGTTGGCGTGTTTTGCTTGTGCTGGACAAAATATTTGAGTTTTGCAGTAAAAATGCCACGAAAAGAGTTATCGCTTGAAGATCGTGGAAAGATTTTGCATCTCCACACAAAGGAGCAAAAGTCGTATGCAGAGATAGCAGAAATCATGTCCTGAAGGAAGTCTACTATACAGACTGTCATTGGTAGATTCAAATATGAAGGGCGCATCAAAAACAACAAGAGATCTGGTCGGCCACCTGTACTATCCGATCGTGACAAGCCCACAATAAAGCATCTGGTGGACAAGGATCCTTTTTGTAGCGCAGTGCTGATTGCGTCAGAGCTGGGTCGAACAATTGACAAGGAAGTTCACCCGGAAACAGTCCGTAGAGCCATTAAAACCTATAACTTTAGGTCCAACACGCCTCGCAAGAAGCTTCTTGTAAATTTAACAAACAGGAGAAAGCGCTTAGAGTTTGCCAAAGCCTACGTGGACAAGCCAATGGACTTCTGCCGGAAGGTCATCTTCTCAGATGAGTCCAAATATAATATTTTTGGCTCAGATGGGCGTCTCCGCGTCTGGAGGAGACCAGGAGAAGCCCCAAAATACAATGAACCCCAAAAATACAATAAAAATCGTAAAACACGGCGGTGGAGCTATTATGGTTTGGGGTTGAATAGCTGCAGCAGAAGTCGGAAGTTTGGAATTCATCGCCGGAGTGATGGACCAATATATGATATTTTAAAAGAAAAAATTAAAGAGCAGCGCCGAGAAACTTTGAATTGAATAGCTGGTTTCAACAGGATAATGACCTAAAACAGAAAGCAATGAATACTAGGTTGTATCTCGCGTACAATACTCCACACCTTTTAGAGACGCCACCACAGAGCCCGGATATCAGACCAATTAAGCATGTTTGGAATATGCTCGAAGAAAAATAAGGAAGCACCAAATTAGCAACAAAAACCTCCTGCGAGGCATTAAACCAAGAGTGGTTCGCGCTGGATCCCAAATATATAGAAAACTGGTGCTTTCAATGCCAAATCGCCTCAGAGATATTCAATTTGAAGTTTGATTAAAAATATTATTCCTTATAGTTAGTAAGTTTATATTAGTTTGCAAGAGTACGTAGACTTTTGTTGACGCAGACATTGGAGTTCCTTTTGCTTTTAATTAATATTATTGTGTTAAGTTTGAAAATTCACTGTTTTTATTTTTTAGTTTAGATGAAAATATATTAGTTTATAATCCTGCAATTTTTTAATTTAACAAAAATTTGGCCAAGTTTCAGGGTTATTCGCGCAAGTACAAAAGTACGGAGACTTTAGTGGCACACTGTATGTACATACATATGTAGTTCGACAATCACTGTAATTGATTTAATGTAAGGACACGTGGTATAATATATATATATCTCCCACTCTAATTCCATTTACATTATTTACTTAATATACATACATATGTCTAAATACATTATTAAATTTAGAAATAGCAACATGTGGATACCTATCCAATTTTATAAGTTGAATTTATTCTACATACATATGTACATATGTAGATTTGTTTGTATACATATGTAGATATGTATTTATGTATACAGATACTTATTTTGTATACTATTTGGCGTTGTTAATGTTGGCACGTATTGAAGTACACGTAGCAGTGTATTTAAAATCGCAAATAAACATTTTTAAATTTTCACACAAATAAAGTATATATATATATATATATATATATATATATATATATATATATATTATATACTTTTATATAATATTTGCATACACAAACCTCCGAATATGTTCTGCTTATTACCGACAAAATAGTTCTGCCAAGCCATCGATCGAAATATCGATAGTATAAATGGAGTTTCTGTTGTAAGATAGATCGATAGAATTTTCCCGATGTCGATAGATCGCTACAGACACATGTAAGTCCATAATAAAATTATTAATAAAAATTTAATCTATTTTACACAAACAATTTGATATATTTTGTACTTATCACTGACCAAACAACACATAGACTAGACATGTAGAGCAATGTTTATCCACGCCGCAACATCTGTCTAACAGGTCCCGGCCAACTTCGTATTCGCTCGGCTTGGTATTGGATGGCTCGGGTAATGAAAGATAGCACGACGAAATCAGTGCGCTCTAAGCACGCAAACGAAATGGTCGTGTATGCGCTTTGCGTTTTTGTCTTACTCTCCCTCTCTCTCATTAACTCTCTCTCTCTCTCTGTCTCTGGGCTCTCATGAAGCTCAGCAGCGCACAAAAATTGAAATTTCTTCGCGACGGTGCCAGCTCTTTCCTTTTGAGTGAAGAGTATACCGAAATCTTAAAATCGTTTGCGACATTCATGCAAACAAAATGTTAGCGTTTCGATATACATATATTTATGGAAGGGTATGAAAGCGTTGATACGCATAAAGAATATGATTTCGCGACGGGCATGCACACACACACTTGTAGTCCCTTGCCACATGTATGAGCATTTGCGACCTGCGTTCGTTACTCTTGCTGCTTGTAGCAATTTTAAAGTCCAGCATTTGCATTTGGTCGGTCTTACGGACTGTCATAACCACCATACATATGTATGTACATAAGTACATTTATATATTATTATTGCTAATCATGTTTAAAAATGTGTTTATATCAGAGCTTGCAAATGAGAGTTGAGCGTTTTTTCGTTTATTCTCTTCCTCGCATCATAACCAAAAAAATTGTGCAGACACGTCTCACTCTGAGCGTCACTCTCTGTTTTCTTTAGAATCTGTTTCGCTCAGACGCAAGGCGATGACTCATTCGTGTGACGCTCTCACATGAGTGTCGCGTAAAACTAACACGATTTTCCCTCACACAAAGCCTCTCAGCAAAAAACACTTTGACTAAAAACTCAGCAGAAAATGTTTTTGCCTTTGTGTGCATGTAAATACACGCATGCATACATACAAAAAGAACGCAGCAATCGCGCGTGATTACCCATACAAACGCAACTTACCGTTTGCTTCATTTAACTCAAGCAAACGATCAGTGTTTGGCTTGAGGAAACGAAAACAGAAACAACTGTCTCCCTCAGAGCGCGAGAGAGCTAAGCCAGACGCGACAAAAAACAGTTTCTGTCTGAGTTTTTTTGACTGTGTCAGTGAAAGACACTTTTTTGCAGACAACGAAAAAGTGTTAACAGTTATTTGCGAGCTATGGTTTATATCCGTAAATAATTATATATAATTAAAATTATTTTATACACATTTTCAACCGAAAAAATTATCGTAAAACACTACTAACTTTATTAAATGCTTTGCAATATATGAAATACACATGTCATATTATACTCGAGCTTTACTCATTATTGTCAAAAATTTCTAATTAAGTCATAATGGCCCATTTGATAGTCACCCTACGATTCAAATCATACAAAATTTACAAACTACTAAATCCTAATTGTCTCTAGCTTGCTATCCCATACAAGCATACACATACACAAATGTATGTATGCATGTGCTCACTTCACATGGCAGACCAACGGCAAATTTTGGGCTTTACAATTTGCACAGGCTGTTGTGCACCGAAAGAATACATTTTCGCGACGAGCATGCACACACACATTTACATCCTTGCTACGTGTATGTGCTTTTGTGTGCGTGCCATACATACATACATATTTGAGTCTGCATACATACATATGTACAAACATATAAATTCACTTTTATAAAATTACATTTATACTGTTATTATTATTGAAATATCTTTGTTTTTATTGTTTTGTTTTTAATACATATATATACATATATATTGAATTTTATGTTTTTTATTGATTAAATTTATGAAATTTTATTAAACAGATTGTTATCTAAACGAATTGTTTTTATGAATTGATGACTTTGGTAGGCAAGCACACGATTATTGCTACAAAATAAGGTAATTAAATATTGTATAAGCGCGCCTCTGCAATTCGAATCTAAAATCGTTTACACAATTCTAAGTTAAGGTAGGTTCACGCCAATTCTCATGTCCCATGCATACACTCATGCACATACACACAATCAAATGTATATTTGTACATATGTATGTATGTGTGTGTGCATGCTTATATTATTATATTCTCTATGGGCATCAATACTTTCATACCCTGCCGCAGGTAGCAAGAATGGAGTTGCGTACACAGGCACACAAATGATAACGAGGGACTGACAATGTGTGTGTGTGCATGGCCGTCGCCTAAGCATTTTTTATGCGTGCATGCCCGTCGCAAAATAATATTTTTATGAGCACCAACGCTTTCATACCCTTCTTAGAAATAATCATGAAAACACTAAGATTTTGTATGAACGTGGCGAACGCTTTACAAATTTCGGTATACCCTTCACTCAAAAGGAACGAGCTAAGATCGTCGCGAACAATTTTCAATTTTTGTGCGCTGCTGCTATTCGAGAGACCATAGAGAGAGAGAGCGTAAAGAGAAGGAGAGAGTGAGTAAGGGGAAAAGAGCGCATAGCCATCCTTCATTTGGTAATGCGTGCATTTCGTGGCAGCGCTCGCAGCACACTGATTTTGTCGTGCCTTATTTTCACTGCTTGAGCCTCAAGAGACTGAGCCGAGCAAATACGAAGTTGTGTAGTCTCCTCAGCGCATTTTTTCGTCGGTGAAAAAATTTGTTCTAGATGTCTAGTCTATGTGTTCTCTGGTCAGTGCTATCAGATATGTCGGTCCGGAAGGCGTCTTGTCCAATTGCTGGGGCCGATATCCCGTCTTGTGTCCGGGGTGTTGTTGGTCCTGCTTGATTAACCCTTCTGCTGAAATATAGTGCAAGCAAGATCAATGATGCTGCTAGTGCAACATACGACATGATGACGGAATGATTTATCGGTGAGATCCATTGTGGAAGTTGGATTTCAGGTGCTGGTATCAAATGCATATTTTTAAGGTTATTTGCCTCGAGTAGCTCTCTTGACTTATTTAGCGATGGATTTTGATGAGGTGGTTGTGTGGTTAAATTGCCAAATCGCATATAAGATGAATACATGGTGCTGGTTGATGTGCTATGACCCGTTATGATCATATCTGCGTTGCGGATGTTACATCCTGACTTCATGATGAGGAGTCCAGCATCTCGTAGTCCAATGCTTGAGGTGCCATCAGGACAAACAGCGGAGAGATCCATTGGGGTCCGTGGTTTGTTGTTGAAGTTTTGCAATTATATGACGTTTTGTTGTTGAACATGAGGAATTCACAGCAATGTTCCATCCTGAACAATGATTGTTTGTGATAACATATGTGCTCACTTGCTTGAAGAAGATGACAATGTCTGCATTCTTCATGTGTAAGGCTCAGAAATTCATCACGATTATCATTAACGGCGATTAGTGGTACGCTTATTGCTCACTTGCTTGAAGAAGATGACAATGTCTGAATTCTTCATGTGTAAGGCTCAGAAATTCATCACGATTATCATTAACGGCGATTAGTGGTACGCTTATTGATATTTTTGATTCCTCGGGAGGATACCACTGGAATAGGTATCAAGCTGTACAATTCCAGTATCTGTGTGGATATAAGTGGCAATGTTATTTTGAACACAGCGTGCCTGTTTACAATGGCTCCTTCGGCTTGCATCATGTTATATAACTGGAGTACATTTCCATTCGTACTAGGTACTTGTTGTCCTATTTTTAAATGATCCTTCATTTGTTCTAATTAATCTCGCAGTTGGCTTGGCGATAGTAACAATGGACTAATTGTGTTGTGTCGAACATCCGTCAGTACTTTTATAATTTCTGTTTGCATTCGTTGAAGGTTTACTGCCGTTAATGTTAGTTGCGTTGTCAGAGATATATACCAATGAAACAGATTATGTTGGGCCTTCTCTGTAATCATGGCGATAAGTTGGTCTTCCATGTTATTTAGACGTCTTTCAATTGTGGCTTCGTCACGTTTTAATACGTTGAATGTGGAGTCCACAAAGGAGGTTTGATTTTTAAGACAGATACCAAATAGTCTTCGTTTTGTTTCACCTTCAAAATCGTTTCGGACATTTCCTTTGCATATGTTGAATCCAAAACCCCGAATAAACTGCTCGCTATGTTTCCAATTATATCCAGTGGCGCTCATTAGGTACGTGTAGAAGCTCATTTTCAGCTAATAATTCGTTCTCCACATGCTTGAAATGCTGATACACGCTCTGGCATGGAACTGTGATACTTAGGTCGGCACATAATTTCTTAATGATGTTGGTCCCTTTAGAGAAGGTTTTCATTTCATTCCAATGTGGTTCCAGATGGTAATAAGCAATGATAGTCCAATCTGCAACTGCCAGTCGAGCTGATCCGATTCGTTCGTAGTAGATACCAGGCTTAGATTCAAAGTATGTAATGTTGATAGATTGCGTCAATATGAGTGGTAGAAACAATATGATGGTAAGTAGAGAGGGCATCCAGGGTGTTCTGAGCCGTTTTGCCGTTTGGTTAGCCGAGGGATCATTTTTTGATATGTCTTCGAGTGGATGTTTGTGTTGCGGCTAGTAGTGGCGCTAATTTGTGTATGGGCCGTTTGAAGGTGCCATGAGCTGTCATCACATCGACCACTCGTATATGGTTGTCGGGGCCGGTGTATACCCTTTGAATTCTTGGTACGTTGGTCTTGGTACGTTGTCCTCTTTGATGAGTACCAACAGTCCTTCTGATACGTTTGCCGTTGATCTCGTCCATTTTATACGTTGCTGAAGTTCGTGAAGTAAATTCCTGTGACCATCGAGTCCAGAACGTATGCTTCAAATGTTGAATTGACTCTAATCTTAGTCCAAGCGACCTTCCGTCTTCCCTTTCTGCGTCATGGGCTTGTGCTGTTAGCGGTTCTCCAATCAGAAAATGTCTAGGTGTTTGTGCAGGAAGATCATTTGGATCGGTTGACATAGGAGTTATTGGGCGAGAGTTAAGTATTGCCTCTATCTCAATGACAACGGTTTCAAGTTCATCATACGTTAATGAAGCGGTCGATACATTTTTCAACAGTAAGTGTTTTGCTGACTTAACTGCTGCTTCCCAGAGTCCGCCAAAGTGTGGTGCTCGAGGAGGAATAAAGTGGAATTTTACATTTGTTTGTAGTGTTTGTGTAGTGTTTGGCAATTTCCTCGGCGTCCCATAAATCGCTTTAAGGCCGCAATGAATTTGTCAGTAGTTAAATCACTTACTCTTTCCATATGGATGGCCTTAGTCGCAAAACAGCAGAATATCGCGATATAAGCCTTGTCTGGGCGCCTTCCTCGAACTTTATGATGAATCCAGAATGGACCACAGTAATCGACCCCAGCATTTTTAAATGGTCTTGCTGGGCTGACGCGTAGTTCAGGTAGATTTCCCATTAATTGTTGAAACATCTTTGGTTTTGCTCGAGTACATCGGACGCAGTTTTGAGTAATGTTCCGTGCTAATGTTTTCCCTTCAAGTATCCAGTAATTTTGCCATGACTTTGCAAGTAGTGCTTGTGGTCCACAGTGCATGTTGTCTATGTGGAGTTCTCGTAACAGAGATTTGACAATTGAGTCATTGTGTGGCAACAATATCGGATGTTTTTCATCAAATGATAGAGCTGATTTTTCGATCCTACCGCCCACTCGTATGATGTTATCCTTGTCTAAAAACGGTGTCATAGATTTGAGGTTGCTTTTGCTGTCTACTACGCCATGTTTTGTGAGGTTCGTCAACTCCTGAGGGAAGTCTACCTGTTGGATCTTGCGTAATATAACAATCCTGGCACGTTCCAACTCGTCATGTGTGAGTGTATTGCCATTTTTGTTTGCATTTTTGTTTGGGTGTCGTAGCCGCATTATATATGCTATAATGCGTTGTAGTCTTCGGAAGGAATTATTGTGATTGATGGAATAGATTACATCACATGTTTTTGCGACAGGAGCCGCTACAGCCCTAGGGTTTCCCTTTCGTCCCAATGTGTCGTTAGCGCTGGGCATTTTGACGAACGGCTCTGGCCATTTTGATGGTGATCCATGAAGGAATAATGGCCCGTGTAGCCACTAGGTCGTTGAATCCAGATTCTTCGCTATTGCTCCTCGTGACAGTATATCTGCAGCGTTGTTTTGTGAGGAGACATGACGCCACTGAGTTGCTATAGTCAATTCCTGGATTTTTGCAACTCTGCGACAAAAGTTTCCAAACTTGATGATTGTGAATTTATCCATGATAGTACAATTTTTGAACCTGTCCATAAATATGCTGGATTGCAGCTACTCTTCATATTAAGGTCCTTTCGTACTCGAGCAGTAAGTTCCGCTCCTAATAGTGCTGCACAGAGTTCCAGACGAGGCAGTGATTGCCTTGATAATGGTGCTACCTTAGATTTCGCACATAACAAGCGTACAGTTATTCCATTGTCTTTGTATGTCGCCCGAATGTACATTGCAACTCCATATGCTTTTTCCGAGGCATCAATGAAGGTATGTATTTCCCTTGCTACTGGAATTTTTCCGTCAAACATGTGTCGAGGAATCTTGAGCTTGTTAAGACTTTGTAGATCATCTCGGTATATTCTCCAATCTTGTTGAAGGCTTGGCGATTTCGGCTGACAGATTTCGGACTCCATGTAAGGCCCAATGTCTTAATACTGTTGTCTTCCGTATTATCCAATTTCATCATTTGTGCTGTATCTTCCTTAGAGATTCCCGCGAGAATCTGGTCATGGTTAGCACACCATTTTCGAAGCCTTAATCCTGCTGGTAGAAGTATTTTATTGATTTCATCTCGAAGTCTTATGGCTTCCGTTATTGAGTCTGCTCCCGTTAAGCAGTCATCAACATAAAAGTCATATTCCTTTGCTCCGACTGGATATTGATCCTTGCTTGAATTTGCTAAATGCTGCAAATAATTTGTCGCTAAAAATGGGGCTGATATTGTGCCGTATGTGACAGTTTTTAGTCGGTAGTACTTAAGCTGTTCCTGAGGTGAGTTTCTCCAGACAATCATCTGATGAAACTGATCTGCCGGATTCATCCATATTTGACGATACATCTTTTCAATGTCAGCGGTAAAAACATAGTTCTAAAATGCAGTAGAATTTAAAATAATTCACTTTGTACCGTAGACCCAGCGTACAGTATATCATTTAGGGCCTTGCCTGACGATGATTTAGCAGAAGTGCCAAACACAACTCGTAGTTTTGTGGTACTGCTATCTGGTTTCAACACACAGTGATGCGGAATGAAATAATGCGATTTCGGAACCATCTGCGGTGTTACTTCCTTCATGTGACCGAGTTTTTCGCAATCCTTCATGAATTCGACGTAGTTGCCTTGTAGGTCTGGATCACGGCACAGTCTTTTTTCCAATGCTAAGAAACGGCTTATAGCTAACTCCCGAGACTCTCCCAGTTCTGACACATCTTCAGAATAAGGTAATTTTACTATCAATTTTCCGTCAACTGCCCTTTGTATATTCTCTTTAAAATGTGTTTCACAGTGGGACTCTGCTGGTGTCCGATAGGGCTGTGTTGTTTCCAGATTATCCAGTTTCCAAAATTGTTCCAATGGATTAGTTGGGTCATCAGTTGTAGTTGCTACAGAGCATGTGGCGACTGTCGAAGTTGATTTGTTAACTCTTCCAGCTATTATCCAGACTAGTTTAGAGTTTTGCATCATAGGTAATTTTGGGCTCCTTTTGATTTGCTCCGGTAGTATGAGCTCGAAATAATGTTCGGCTCCGAGTAGTAAGTCAATCTTTCCAGGTTTCGCAAAGGTTGGGTCCGCCAGTGGTATGTTGCTAGGTACCCAAGATATGTTGTCCATTTTGTGGCTTGGTTGATCCGCCACAATATGTGGTAACACGAACGCCTCTACTCGTGTAACTTCCATTTTGAGATTTTATGAGAACATTGACCCTGGATTTCATTGAACTTGGGTTTCCTCCAATGCCTTCGATTCGCATGGTTGAGTTTTTGACTGCAAGTGATAATGTTTTTACAGGTCTTTCAGAGATCATGTTTATCTGAGAGCCTGAATCCAGGAGTGCTCTGAAACTTCCATATTGGCCGTTGTTTCCATGCACTTCGACTCGAGCAGTGGCGAGTAGCACATAATTATTTATTGTACTATGTGCTGCGGTAGTTATTTTGACGTCATCTTTGTTCTCCAGGTGTAGCAAGGTATTATGTTTTTTGTTGCACTTTATACAGTAGGAAGCATGATTTTGCCATATGATTGGACCGCAGACAGCTTAGGCACAGTTTTTGGTTTACTGCCCATTTTAAACGTGCGTCTCCAGATTTTGACGTGAACTTGTCACATCTATAAATTCTATGTTCTGCTGAATCACAGAATTGACAGCCTTTGCTCTTTTCTGTTGAGGCAGACGCGCATATCCTTTGCTTTTCTTTAGGGACGTATTGTTTCCCTCCTATCGCATCCAGTGCCAAGAATCTTTTTTCTAAGAAGGCTAAGAATTCATTGATGGGTTGTAGTTTTCTTGTGTCCTATCCAATTTTCTTGCCAGTAGCACTAGCAAAAGTGGATCCCAATTGTTGACTTCTATGCCGCCGTTGCTCAACGTAGCTAACATTTCTTGAATAATGTCGTCGAAACTCTTTATTGATGATGCATCGTTTGTCACTGGCGGTTGATCCAACAGTTTGTGTAGAGTCGTTGTTGTCAGGACTCGCTTGTTGTCAGAACGCTCCTTCAGCATCGTCCAGGCAGTTTCATAGTTGGACTCTGTTAGATCCAAGTGTCTAACCAGTCTTTCAGCATCTCCAGAGAGGTTTGATTTTATGTACCACATTTTTTGTACTGTCGGCAATTTTGACTCATGAATCATTTTAGTGAATAAATCATGAAATTGTTGCCATTTTAAATAGCATCCGTCGAATTGTGGTATGGATACCTTTGGTAGCTGTACTTGAGTGTGGGCAGCTGCAGCATTAATTGATGGCTTCACATCAATAGGTGTGGATTGAAGTTGGAATATGGCTGCCTCTGCATTCAAATAATTTTCCATGTTGTATCCAAGAGCTATTGGATCTTCGAACAGTCTGAAGATCTCGAAGTGAATATGGTTTATTTTTGCCCAATATTCTTTTACAAGGGGCCTGAACCGGACCTGTGACTCTTGTGTTATCTGACCAATCATTCTTTGTAACGCTGCTAGTAACGCGGTTTGATGCCTTTGGAGAAGTATCAAGTCCGAACGTGCTGTTTCTGCAGGGCTTAGCTCGTTCAAATTTTTGGAAAATTCCTCCTGATATTTAATTACAATGTCCTTGATCTTTGAGAAGTAACCTTCCCTTACATAAGAATTCTCCACAGGATTTTCTGCCATTAGATTCCTTATTTTTTCATTTCCTTGATCGAAAGCAGTCCAGAGCTGATTTAAATGAGCAGCCTTATTATGGAAGTATGTTGCATTTGACTTCCGTTCCTGAGGATCTTTTTTGTTAGAGCTTGGATCTCCTGTCCAAGCGTGGTTTGGTTATTAATTAAACCCTCCATTATAAATTTAGTTTTAATTGATTTGTTCTATTTTATATTAATTCGTTTCTTTTTTTAATTCTTGTTTCTGATGTTTGATTAATCAGAATGATGCTGTGGTGCTGATGCCTATGCTGACTTGTCGCCAAGATGATGCTTCTGGTGAGTCTGGTTGATTGAGTTGAGGCCGATTCAGCGCTTAGTTTCATCACTAGTTGATTACTTCGAAGATATAGGATTCGCCAAATGAATCCACTGTGTTTTTATTTGGCTATGAAGATGTTGGTCGTTAAGTTGACCAAGTCTACCAGTTGTTTTAGAAATAGGGTTCGCCAAATGAACGCTATGATTTCTAAAGATTCGTCTTCCTTCACGTCGGGATCACCAAAATGTTGAGTATCTATTAGACCTTGGTACAAAGCCAAGACTAGGTAGTTGTATTGTGTTTAATTGTAAGCCTCTAGTACAGAGCCAGTGACTACGGGCGTCGCAACAAGTACTTGAACCAGTTGGACAACGGAGATGAGTATCAAATAGTGAAAGACGAGACTCGTTGCTCTATTTTCAAGTGCTATTTTCTTACTACTTTATTGTATGAACGTAACGGCCTTATATACTATTTTTTAGGTGGTAGGTATCAATACAAGATTATGATTATGGATTTTTACTTATTCAATAAACCTAAATAAACATATAAAAGGTTTTATTACGGTCTGAAAAAGGCTATCTTATAACGGATAGCCCAACATTTATACCTTGCGATAGTGATGGGTTATTTACTAGTTGTCTGGTATTGCACATAACTATTTTACCTAATATCTTAATTTGCTTAGGATGAGTTATGACGATTGTTGATTGTAGATTGTTGGGTGAACACAAACTCAGACACTCTTCACTCAAAAGGAAAGAGCTGGGACCATCGCGAAGAAATTTCATTTTTGCGCTGCTGAGCTTTATGATTTGAGAGCCCACAGAGAAAGAGAGAGAGAGAGATAGAGAGAGAGAGTTAGAGAGAGAGAGGGAAAGTAAGACAAAAAACGCAAAGCGCATACATGACCATTTCGTTTGCGTGCTTAGAGCGCACTGATTTCGTCGTGCTATCTTTCATTACCCGAGCCATCCAATACCAAGCCGAGCGAATACGAAGTTGGCCGGGACCTGCTAGACAGATGTTGCGGCGTGGAAAAACGTTGCTCTACATATCTAGTCTATGTGTTGCTTGGTCAGTGTTCATATGTACTTTATAGATTTTCGATTTTTGTCAAAATTTACCACCACCCCTAATTCACCCCCTCACCAACATTTTGTAAAAGACGTGTTTCAAATACTGGGGACTTGTGCTTTGGCAAATACATGCATATCTATATTATATTCATAATCTAAAAGTTTCATGAAGATAGTCCACTCACAAGAAAATTTAAGCCACCATAGTAAGCCACCTCTACAGGCAATGCGTGTTTCTGCGTGAACCCATTTTCAATGGGAAATCAGGGTATAATGGTTATGTTGAAATGTATGTAACAGGCAGAAGGAGGCGTGGCAGACCCCATAAAGTATATATATTCTTGATCAGGGTGACGAGCTGAGTTGATTTGGCCCTGTCCGTCTGTCTGTCCGTCCGTCTGTAAGTATGTATGAACGCGTCGATTTCAGAAGATATAAGAGCTAGAGACTTCAAATTTTTTTTTAAATGTCCGTAATTACAGCGCGCATATCAAGTTTATCATCAAAATTCGATAACTCATACCGATCTTTTTTTTATCGATAAAAAACCTTATCGAAAACCAGTTATAAAATTATATCTTCTACACTTTTATTGCTAGAGTCTCCAAATTTTTAATGTATGCTTATATGCAATTTATAAAATTTCGGTTTTTGTTAAAATTTACCCCCACCCTTAAATTCACCCCCTCACCCTCACTTTTGTAAAAAGCGTATTTCAAATACTAGAGACTTGTGCTTTGACAATTACATGCATATCCATGTTATGTTACAAAAAGTTTCATGAAGAAAGTTTCGTACGTCCACAAAAAAAGTTATTAAGCAATTAAGTTCTCATAGTAAGCGCTCACTGCCGCCCATGCGTGTTTATGCTTGTGTGTGTATATGTATGTAAATGTTTGTGTATGTGTGTGTGTGTGTGTGTGTGTGTGTGTGTGTGTGTGTGTGTGTGTGTGTGTGTGTGTGTGTGTGTGTGTGTGTATGTGTATGTATGCCTGTGTGTGCGTGCGTGCGTGCGTGTGTGTGTGTGTGTGCGTGCGTGTTTCTTGTGTAAGCTGAAAGACGCGAAAAATTATTGAAATAGCTATTACTCCAAGGGTTCAGGGGATCTCGTAGTCGAGTAGTCTCGACTAGAGCTTTCTTACTTGTTTTTTTTATACCCTGACCCATTGAAAATGGGAAATCAGGGTATAATGGTTTTGTTGAAATGTATGTAACAGGCAGAAGGAGGCGTGGCGGACCTCACAAAGTATATATATTCTTGATCAGGGCGACGAGCTGAGTTGATTTGGCCCTGTCCGTCTGTCTGTCCGTCCGTCTGTAAGTATGTATGAACGCGTCGATTTCAGAAGATATAAGAGCTAGAGACTTCAATTTTTTTTAAATGTCCGTAATTACAGCGCGCATATCAAGTTTATCATTAAAAAATCGATAACTCATCCCGATCTTTTTTTTATCGATAAAAACCTTATCGAAAACCAGTTATAAAATTATATCTTCTACACCTTTATTGCTAGAGTCTCCAAATTTTTAATGTATGCTTATATGCAATTTATACAATTTCGGTTTGTCAAAATTAACCCCCCGCCTCTAAATTCACCCCCTCACCCTTACTTTTGTAAAAAGCGTATTTCAAATACTAGAGACTTGTGCTTTGGCAATTACATGCATATTCATGTTATAATCATAATCTGAAAGTTTCATGAAGAAAGTTTCGTACGTCCATAATAAAAGTTATTAAACAATTAAGTTCTCATAGTAAGGCACACTGCAGCCCATGCGTGTTTATGCGTGTATGTGTGTGTGTATGTGTGTGTGTGTGCGTTTGTGTATGTATGCGTGTGTGTGTGTGTATGTATGCCTGTGTGTGCGTACGTGCCTGTGTGTGTGTGTGCGTGTTTCTTGTGTAAGCTGAAAGACGCGAAAAATTATTGAAATATCTATTGCTCCAAGGGTTCAGGGGATCTCGTAGTCGAGCAGTCTCGACTAGAGCTTTCTTACTTGTTATTATATATTTATATCCATACATTGGATACCGGCTTCAAGCTAACAGCAGATCAGCGCGATTTTCCTATGCTTGTGCACACACTCATCGTCTATTCTATGCGTACACACAGAAGCGCGCCTTTTCTCACATTCTTAGAATTTCGATTGATTTCTGGACTTTCTAGCCGTTACTGTAGTTTTGTCTGATGACGCTCTCTTAATAAGCTATTCTATTTTAGCAACTGGATGGTCAAGCAAAGCAGTGGTGCGGGTGCTAAAGGCTACGCAAGTAATGTTAGAATAGGAAGTTCGAACCTCTTCGGTGTTATTTTTTTTTTTCATACATATTTCGTTTTTTATAAAATAGATATTTTATTGGGAAGGTGAGAGCTTGACTGAATGGCACTTAATACTCTTCTTTTTCTTAGTCGAATAATTTTATAAGTTGAAATTTGTTTCTTCTTAAATAGCCCTTAAATACATACATACATATGTATACGCAAATACATACATATATATATATATATGCAAGCACGCATAGCATCAAGCATTCCAGCCTTATAAACGCGCTCATTTGTATGTGTGTATGTATGTACACATAAATGCGTGCTCTAGCATATTCTAAGAATCCCGTTGCGATTGATTTGTCTTTGCATTGTTTTTGAATTTCCAGCCGCTACACTGGCTTTTCTTTGCTATGCGGCGTCATAACAATAATGTGATTTCGTTTTAACTACCCTTGATCGAAACGACGCAGTGGTGCTGTAGGCTGAAGCGCCGACGATCTTTATTTTAGCTATTTTGACAAACATTCTGTTTGGGTTGGGTGCGAGTTCAAATCCCGCTGAAAACACTTTTTTGTAAATTGCAAATTTTTGTTATTTTAGCTTTTTTATATTTTTTTAATTTTATATTTATATTTATATTAAGCCTACTTATGTGTACATATACATAAATAGGTGGCTGACGCATATAAATGTCGCAACTCGGGCACTGTAAATGCCGATTGCCACGCCCCTAGTGGCCGTAGACTCCTCAATTTTAGCCAGTTTTTAGAACGAGCAACCGGTTACCTAAATGCAAAATTTGAATTCTTACGCTCAAAAAATGTGAAAATTGCAGGGTATTTTTCGATATGCCACGCCCCTAAAGAGGCTTAAAAATTATTTTTGGGGCATCGATAGAGGAGGCCACCAGTAACTTAACTATCCAAATTTGAAATTGTAGGAGATATAAACTTTTGCGATTTGCCACGCCCCCTATAGGCGGACATATATCTACCATAGCTCGTTGGACGTGGGTGGTCAACCCGCGTATATATACAAAATTTCAGGTCTCTAGCATCAATAGTGCCTAAAATATAGCAGAATTCGAAAAATCACTATATCTTCAGGTCCGATTTGCCACGCCCCTAGTGGGCGTAGATATATAATTTTTTCACCTATCTTCATAGAATTAAAACATCAGCTTACATGCAGCTTACATTTCAGCAATCTAGGTTTATAACTTTAGGAGATACAGTTTTATTGCCACGCCCCTAATGGGCGGAGATATATCCGCCATAGCTTGTGATCTTGGGTGATCGGCGCGGACCTACATACCAAATTTCTAGCTTTCTAGCTCTTCAACAAACATGATTTCTGGTATATCGGAAATTGCATGATGCATTACAGAATTGCACAGATGTACTATGTATGAACATACATATGTATGTACATAAGTACATTTATATATTATTATTGCTAATCATGTTTATAAATGTGTTTATATCAGAGCTTGCAAATGAGAGTTGAGCGTTTTTTCGTTTATTCTCTTCCTCGCATCATAACCAAAAAAATTGTGCAGACACGTCTCACTCTGAGCGTCACTCTCTGTTTTCTATAGAATCTGTTTCGCTGTGAGGCGGCGCCCCAGTTACCGCCTCACGATCATAAGAGAATTGAAGAAGTGTTTATTTACGAATTGAAATTAATGAAATGTTCAGTTGGTATCAGAATTGATGAAATGTTTAGTTTATTTTGTATTCGCTAAGATGTAGAGTTAAATTAATAAATTAAGTAGGCTTAATTAGGGTTAGTTTTGTAGTCGTTAGGGTTTAGATTTAGCAAGTAGAAATTAAGTTAGTAAAGTAAGTAGTATTGGTTTTGAATTGATAATTAATAGTTTTTAGATTTATAATTAATAGTTAAACAAGTAGGTTAAGCAGAAGTTGATATTTGGTACACAGAGAATTGAATTGATATTTGAAAATGCCGCCCAAAGCGCTGACAATTTATCGGCGATCGGCGGCGCAACCCTGCGTGGAGAGTTGTGAGCGGAGAGTTGCGTCGCCGACGCCGAGCGCTTTGGGCGAGCGCAGAAAAGAAACGAGGAGTCGAGAGTCGAGTGGCGAGCGAGCGAGAGTCGAGTGGTGAGCGAGCAATAGTCAAGTGGTTAAGCGCGAAATTGAATTGTGAAACGCGGTTAGATTAAGCGGCATCTCAAATAAAAAGGAAAGAAACTGGAGAACGGATTGGCAACTTTTATTAAATTAAACGGCAACTGGAGCAAAGTTTGACGGCGACGAGGCAAAAGAAAAGGGGTTAGAAGACACTGGAGAAGAAAAGGTACACGTGAGTGGCGGTCCCCATATTAGATTTCCCCCCTCTCCCATTTCCCGACCGATAACGTTAAATATTCCCCCCCCCCCCCCTGGTGGCTCACTATTACATAAAAATAAATTTCTTGTGAGTACACCCTGGGTAGACTGAGTCTATCCCAGCATCCGTAATTTACTACCTTACAAGTGGCGCCCGAGCAGGGACACAGGGAGGTGCGCGGTGTATCGTATGGCCGAGGGGAAACGGCGGAAATTATAATAAATATATAAAGGTGCTATATTTTGATATATAAAACCTTAAAAATCTTGATCGAGAAGAGTAGAAAATTTATGTGTATATATATATGTGTGCATGTGTGTTTAACGATTTTGGCGCAAGCTGTACTTTTCGGCGCCATAATCGTTTTACCGTTGGTTTTCTTCTCTCGTCGCTTTTGAATCTTTATGCCCTGGACAGCGCGATCGCTGTGAGGTATATCCGTTTGGCTGCTTACATTTCATCACGTATTTACTCATTGCTTATATGTCTGGTTTTGGTGGTAGTTGATTAAATATATTATATGTCGGAATTAAAATATATGGTATATTGAAGTAAATATATATATGTGGTGCATATAAGCGTATATGCATGAAGGATTGTAATGGTATATGGGTATGTATATGCGAGTAAATACCCGAGAATATTGTTATATGTGCAAGTAGTGGTTGATTTTGACATGTGAATATCTTCTCTGAGTGGCAAGTCGAGTATACCTTGCGAGTGAGAAAAGAAAAAGTAGAGTATACTGGTAACGGTAAAGAGACGAATTGCACGTCTAATTCGAATTTCGGCGCGTCGATTTTGTGCATATTTATTCGCCAATATATGAGTATACGCATTTGCATATATGTATGTATGTTTGTGTGCATGTCTGTAGTTATATGCAAACATATATATATGCATGCAGACTAGAGTGCATATACATATATACGCATTTTGTCCGTTTGTTACTCCCGCTATTCGCTATATGTATATACATATGTAGTTGAGAGCGCATAGGCGAGTGAAAGAGAAAGAGCGAGGGTCAATTAAATTATAAAATAAAATTATAAAATAAAATAAAATAAAATAAAATAAAATAAAATAAAATAAAATAAAATAAAATAAAATAAAATAAAATAAAATAAATAAAATAAATTGATATATAACAAATAAACAAGGCGGAGCGAATCGGAATAAAGCAGGGTGAAGCGGGAAGTATTCAAGAAGTGGGGAGGTAAGGTAAAGAGAACGAGGCAGAATGTAGCAGGTGTAAAGTGAAGAGAGATGAAACAAGTAGGAAATGAAGAAGGGCAAGATTCGATAATGAAGATGGAGTGAAGCAACGAAGAAAAATAAGTAAGGGTAGCGAAAGAAAGTGATCAAGGGGAGTGAAAGTAAGGTGATGAAGATGAAATAAAGCAAGTTAAACCAACGGAAGACCAATTAAAGCGTATAAAAAGAAGCGAAAAGTGAATGAAACGGGTTTCTGAGCGAACAAAGAAAATGTAATTGAAAGCAAATAAAGAAACGCGAAGAGAAGATGATACAAAGTCATCTAAACGAACATAAATGAATTAAAAGCGAATAAAGAGAAGCGGAACGGAACGAAAAAGGTAACAAAAAAAAAAAAAAAATAAATAAATAAAGATATAGATTAAACGACTGTAAATAAAAAAAAAAATAAAATAATAAAAAAAAAAATAAATAAAATAAAATGAAATAAAAATAAACATATAAATAAATAAATGAATAAATAAATAAAGTAGAGTAAAAACAAAATGTAACAACGAAATAGATTAAGAGTAAATAAATAAAACTAGAATAAAACGAACAAAGGGTAGATTAAGAGGAAATAAAATGAATTAGAATAAGGTGGTACACGTAAGCGAAATTGTATAAGATAAGGAAAAGAAAAAAGAGTCTAATAACCAGAAAAGGGAGATGCAAATATATAAATAAAAATAAAAAAAAAATAAATAAATAAAAAAAAAAAAAAACAAATAAATAAAAAGAAAAGAAAGGAAAAGATAAAAAAATAAATAAGTATATTACAGAGAAAAGAAATAGGAAAAAAAAGGGGAAAAAAAAATAAAATAAATAAGTAGAATAAAATAAAATAAAATAAATAAATAAATAAGATTTCAATAAAGTGAGAGGAATAAATAAACATTTGGAATGGAAGACGCCGAATATCATAACCCGGGATTGAGCGTCGGGTGGATCTACCAGCGGTGCAAGGAGGAGCTGATCACGATAGCGCGAGAGTTCGGCCTGGATGCTGAGGGCCGAGTAGAGGATCTAAGGAAAAGGCTCTCTACGTTCATACAGAGCAACAACTATTCGGCGGAGGCCAAAGCGAGATTGGCTGAGATCGAGAAGCGCTTCGCGAAAGGGTCCGAGTTCACTCTGGGAGGCAATGCGCCAAGCATGGGCAGCCGGGCTTATCAAAAATCGGAGCCGGATTTGCGAAAGGTTCAAGAACAAGGTCCCGTTCAAACAGAGTCCCTGAGACTGAGAGTGCCCATGGCGAACAGCGCGGCGGTGCGACGTCATGAAGAGCGGAAGGAGTTTGGCAACACTGGAGAAGACGAGGCGGTAGCGACAATTCCGAAGACTGGCCGACAAGTCCCCGCGTCTACGATCCCGTTAGAGAGGTCCCCACCCTGGGGGGTCGCCGAACAGGTTCGTAAATGGGGCTTGCGCTATGATGGCGCGAGATCCCGAAAAGAGAGCTCGGGAGGTGTCCCCAGCTAGCGAGGGCAAAGGATCTGGAGGAAGGACTAGAGGAGCGTCCCCCAGAAGTTAGGTTGGTGGGATTGGAGGCGGATGATGTCGACGAAATTCGGAGTAGTCAGTCACCGCAGAGTCCAATATACCAAGAAGAGGATGAGGAGAATACAGAGCCTTCCCCCGACGACACGGGGTGGCCAGAGGACCTGGAGGACGAGCTGAAGGAGTTCCTGGAAGCGGAGCTGGCGCTTTTCGAGGGGCTCGACGGAGTTTCAAATATCGCCGAGCATAGCATAAGGATGCGGGATGATAAGCCTCTTAAGCAAAGATATTATCCCAAGAATCCGGCTATGAGGAAGGTGATTGACGAACAGGTAGACGAATTGATTAGAGCTGGAGCCATCGAGCCGTCGCGGAGCCCGCATAGCGCACCTATCGTTCTGGTAAAGAAGAAGACCGGAGATTGGCGCATGTGTGTGGACTACAGGCAGCTGAATGCACACTCAATCCCAGACGCCTATCCCGTTCCACGTATCAATCACATTCTCGAGAGGCTGAGACACGCACGATACATATCCACCCTGGATTTGAAGAGTGGATATTGGCAAATCCCCATGGCGGCAGATAGTAGAGAATGCACGGCGTTCACGGTCCCGGGGAGAGGGTTATTCCAATGGCGAGTGATGCCATTTGGTTTACATTCAGCAGGCGCTACGTTCCAAAGGGCGTTGGACACAGTAATAGGACCGGACATGGAGCCGCATGCTTTTGCATACTTAGACGACATTGTGGTGATCGGCGCCACGAAAGCGCAGCATGTGGAGAACTTGAGGGAAGTTTTCCGCCGATTGAGGAAAGCCAACCTTCGAGTAAACCGGAAGAAATGCAGCTTCTTCAGGAAAAGGTTGGTCTATCTCGGGCATGTCATCAGCGAAGAAGGGATACGCACAGATCCCGCAAGGGTCGAGGCGATCCGCCGCTTCCCGACACCATCGACTCTCAAAGAACTGCGGCAGTGTTTGGGAATGGCATCGTGGTACAGGCGATTCGTGCCAAACTTTGCGTCGATGGTGGAACCAATAACGAGACTCCTTAAGAAAGGCCACAAATGGGAATGGAGCGACGAGCAAGAGGAGTCATTGAAGCAACTCAAAGAGAGCCTCACGACCGCGCCAGTGTTGGCGTGTCCCGATTTTTCAGCGAGGTTCGTACTACAGACGGATGCCAGCGACTACGGCTTGGGCGCAGTGCTCACACAAGAGGTCGAAGGCGAGGAAAAGGTGATTGCGTACGCTAGTCGGAAGATGTTGAAAGCGGAGCTCAATTATTCAGCTACAGAAAAGGAGTGCCTAGCAATTGTCTGGGCTATCAGGAAAATGCGTTGCTACCTCGAAGGCTATCGATTTGAGGTAGTTACAGATCACTTGGCATTGAAGTGGCTTAATTCAATAGAGAGCCCCACAGGGAGAATCGCGAGGTGGGCACTGGAGCTGCAGCAGTTCCAATTCGACATCCGCTATCGACGAGGGAAACTAAATGTGGTGGCCGACGCACTCTCTCGCCAACCTGCTGCCAGCGAATGATGGAGACCAATTCCCCTTGCAAGTGGATAGCGAGGATGCGTGGGAGGATCAAGGAGGATCCAGAGAAGTTCAAAGATTACGTTGAGGAGAACGGGCAGCTGTACCGTAATTTTGGCCACCGGGTGGACGACGAAGACTACATTCCCTGGAAATTGTGCGTCCCAACCCACCAGCGGAAAAGAGTGCTGCAAGAATGCCATGACGCTCCCACAGCGGGGCATCAAGGCGGGTCAGATGCTGACCAGGCAAGTAGCGGAGCCCATGTCGATTCTGTGCGCGGATTTCGTAGGTCCCATGCCTCGATCGAAGCGCGGGAACACAATGTTGCTTGTGTTCCATGATGCGTTCGCCAAATGGGTGGAGCTGGTGCCGTTGAAGAGGGCAACCGCGGCGTTGCTGCAAGCGGCTTTCAGGGAGCGCATTTTGGCTCGATTCGGAGTCCCCAAGATGTTCGTCTGTGACAACGGCGCGCAGTTTGCGAGTAAGGGATTTCGGTCATACATGAAGTCCTTGGGGGTGCGGCTACAGTTCACTGCCCCGTACTCCCCGCAAGAAAATCCGACCGAGAGGACCAATCGCACCGTAAAAACGATGATAGCCCAGTACATCGAGGGACATCAGAGCTCGTGGGATGTGCTGCTACCAGAGATATCGTTAGCGATCAACTCTAGTGTCGCGGATTCTACTGGATTCACGCCTGCGTTCCTGATGATGGGTAGAGAGCTTCGCCTCCCGTCTACCCTTTACGACGAGGTCACTCCCGGGTCGGCAACGAGGGAAGTCGACTTAGAGACAAGGAAAGAGACGATGAAAGAAATCTTCGAAGTGGCCCGTAATAATTTGCAAAAGGCGTCGAAGGACCAAGGCAGGTATTACAATCTGCGCCGACGAGAGTGGAGACCCGCGCTAGGGTCGATGGTTCTGCTGCGGCAGCACCAGCTGTCCAGCGCAGCGGAGGGCTTCGCGGCGAAATTGGCGCCCAAGTTCGAGGGCCCCTACAGGGTCGTCCACTTTATCTCCCCCAACGTGGTGCGACTCGCTCGAGCGGGCGAACGAAGGAAGAGGGTGCTCAACCTTTCCCAGCTTAAGCCCCAGTTACCGCCTCACGATCATAATAGAATTGAAGAAGTGTTTATTTACGAATTGGAATTAATGAAATGTTCAGTTGGTATCAGAATTGATGAAATGTTTAGTTTATTTTGTATTCGCTAAGATGTAGAGTTAAATTAATAAATTAAGTAGGCTTAATTAGGGTTAGTTTTGTAGTCGTTAGGGTTTAGATTTAGCAAGTAGAAATTAAGTTAGTAAAGTAAGTAGTATTGGTTTTGAATTGATAATTAATAGTTTTTAGATTTATAATTAATAGTTAAACAAGTAGGTTAAGCAGAATTTGATATTTGGTACACAGAGAATTGAATTGATATTTGAAAATGCCGCCCAAAGCGCTGACAATTTATCGGCGATCGGCGGCGCGGAGAGTTGCGTCGCCGACGCCGAGCGCTTTGGGCGAGCGCAGAAAAGAAACGAGGAGTCGAGAGTCGAGTGGCGAGCTAGCGAGAGTCGAGTGGTGAGCGAGCAATAGTCAAGTGGTTAAGCGCGAAATTGAATTGTGAAACGCGGTTAGATTAAGCGGCATCTCAAATAAAAAGGAAAGAAACTGGAGAGCGGATTGGCAACTTTTATTAAATTAAACGGCAACTGGAGCAAGTGGAGAAAATATTCCCCCCCCCCCCCCCCCCCTGGTGTCACACTATTACATAAAAATAAATTTCTTGTGAGTACACCCTGGGTAGACTGAGTCTATCCCAGCATCCGTAATTTACTACCTTACATCGCTCAGACGCAAGGCGATGACTCATTCGTGTGACGGTCTCACATGAGTGTCGCGTAAAACTAACACGATTTTCCCTCACACAAAGCCTCTCAGCAAAAAACACTTTGACTAAAAACTCAGCAGAAAATGTTTTTGCCTTTGTGTGCATGTAAATACACGCATGCATACATACAAAAAGAACGCAGCAATCGCGCGTGATTACCCATACAAACGCAACTTACCGTTTGCTTCATTTAACTCAAGCAAACGATCAGTGTTTGGCTTGAGGAAACGAAAACAGAAACAACTGTCTCCCTCAGAGCGCGAGAGAGCTAAGCCAGACGCGACAAAAACAGTTTCTGTCTGAGTTTTTTTGACTGTGTCAGTGAAAGACACTTTTTTGCAGACAACGAAAAAGTGTTAACAGTTATTTGCGAGCTATGGTTTATATCCGTAAATAATTATATATAATTAAAATTATTTTATACACATTTTCAACCGAAAAAATTATCGTAAAACACTACTAACTTTATTAAATGCTTTGCAATATATGAAATACACATGTCATATTATACTCGAGCTTTACTCATTATTGTCAAAAATTTCTAATTAAGTCATAATGGCCCATTTGATAGTCACCCTACGATTCAAATCATACAAAATTTACAAACTACTAAATCCTAATTGTCTCTAGCTTGCTATCCCATACAAGCATACACATACACAAATGTATGTATGCATGTGCTCACTTCACATGGCAGACCAACGGCAAATTTTGGGCTTTACAATTTGCACAGGCTGTTGTGCACCGAAAGAATACATTTTCGCGACGAGCATGCACACACACATTTACATCCTTGCTACGTGTATGTGCTTTTGTGTGCGTGCCATACATACATACATATTTGAGTCTGCATACATACATATGTACAAACATATAAATTCACTTTTATAAAATTACATTTATACTGTTATTATTATTGAAATATCTTTGTTTTTATTGTTTTGTTTTTAATACATATATATACATATATATTGAATTTTATGTTTTTTATTGATTAAATTTATGAAATTTTATTAAACAGATTGTTATCTAAACGAATTGTTTTTATGAATTGATGACTTTGGTAGGCAAGCACACGATTATTGCTACAAAATAAGGTAATTAAATATTGTATAAGCGCGCCTCTGCAATTCGAATCTAAAATCGTTTACACAATTCTAAGTTAAGGTAGGTTCACGCCAATTCTCATGTCCCATGCATACACTCATGCACATACACACAATCAAATGTATATATGTACATATGTATGTATATATGTATATATGTATATATGTATATTCTCTATGGGCATCAATACTTTCATACCCTGCCGCAGGTAGCAAGAATAGAGTTGCGTACACAGGCACACAAATGATAGCGAGGGACTGACAATGTGTGTGTGTGCATGGCCGTCGCCTAAGCATTTTTTATGCGTGCATGCCCGTCGCAAAATAATATTTTTATGAGCACCAACGCTTTCATACCCTTCTTAGAAATAATCATGAAAACACTAAGATTTTGTATGAACGTGGCGAACGCTTTACAAATTTCGGTATACCCTTCACTCAAAAGGAACGAGCTAAGATCGTCGCGAACAATTTTCAATTTTTGTGCGCTGCTGCTATTCGAGAGACCATAGAGAGAGAGAGCGTAAAGAGAAGGAGAGAGTGAGTAAGGGGAAAAGAGCGCATAGCCATCCTTCATTTGGTAATGCGTGCATTTCGTGGCAGCGCTCGCAGCACACTGATTTTGTCGTGCCTTATTTTCACTGCTTGAGGTGTTGATTAACCCTTCTGCTGAAATATAGTGCAAGCAAGATCAATGATGCTGCTAGTGCAACATACGACATGATGACGGAATGATTTATCGGTGAGATCCATTGTGGAAGTTGGATTTCAGGTGCTGGTATCAAATGCATATTTTTAAGGTTATTTGCCTCGAGTAGCTCTCCTGACTTATTTAGCGATGGATTTTGATGAGGTGGTCGTGTGGTTAAATTGCCAAATCGTGGTGGTGCTGGTTGATGTGCTATGACCCGTTATGATCATATCTGCGTTGCGGATGTTACATCCTGACTTCATGATGAGGAGTCCAGCATCTCGTAGTCCAATGCTTGAGGTGCCATCAGGACAAACAGCGGAGAGATCCATTGGGGTCCGTGGTTTGTTGTTGAAGTTTTGCAATTATATGACGTTTTGTTGTTGAACATGAGGAATTCACAGCAATGTTCCATCCTGAACAATGATTGTTTGTGATAACATATGTGCTCACTTGCTTGAAGAAGATGACAATGTCTGCATTCTTCATGTGTAAGGCTCAGAAATTCATCACGATTATCATTAACGGCGATTAGTGGTACGCTTATTGATATTTTTGATTCCTCGGGAGGATACCACTGGAATAGGTATCAAGCTGTACAATTCCAGTATCTGTGTGGATATAAGTGGCAATGTTATTTTGAACACAGCGTGCCTGTTTACAATGGCTCCTTCGGCTTGCATCATGTTATATAACTGGAGTACATTTCCATTCGTACTAGGTACTTGTTGTCCTATTTTTAAATGATCCTTCATTTGTTCTAATTAATCTCGCAGTTGGCTTGGCGATAGTAACAATGGACTAATTGTGTTGTGTCGAACATCCGTCAGTACTTTTATAATTTCTGTTTGCATTCGTTGAAGGTTTACTGCCGTTAATGTTAGTTGCGTTGTCAGAGATATATACCAATGAAACAGATTATGTTGGGCCTTCTCTGTAATCATGGCGATAAGTTGGTCTTCCATGTTATTTAGACGTCTTTCAATTGTGGCTTCGTCACGTTTTAATACGTTGAATGTGGAGTCCACAAAGGAGGTTTGATTTTTAAGACAGATACCAAATAGTCTTCGTTTTGTTTCACCTTCAAAATCGTTTCGGACATTTCCTTTGCATATGTTGAATCCAAAACCCCGAATAAACTGCTCGCTATGTTTCCAATTATATCCAGTGGCGCTCATTAGGTACGTGTAGAAGCTCATTTTCAGCTAATAATTCGTTCTCCACATGCTTGAAATGCTGATACACGCTCTGGCATGGAACTGTGATACTTAGGTCGGCACATAATTTCTTAATGATGTTGGTCCCTATAGAGAAGGTTTTCATTTCATTCCAATATGGTTCCAGATGGTAATAAGCAATGATAGTCCAATCTGCAACTGCCAGTCGAGCTGATCCGATTCGTTCGTAGTAGATACCAGGCTTAGATTCAAAGTATGTAATGTTGATAGATTGCGTCAATATGAGTGGTAGAAACAATATGATGGTAAGTAGAGAGGGCATCCAGGGTGTTCTGAGCCGTTTTGCCGTTTGGTTAGCCGAGGGATCATTTTTTGATATGTCTTCGAGTGGATGTTTGTGTTGCGGCTAGTAGTGGCGCTAATTTGTGTATGGGCCGTTTGAAGGTGCCATGAGCTGTCATCAAATCGACCACTCGTATATGGTTGTCGGGGCCGGTGTATACCCTTTGAATTCTTGGTACGTTGGTCTTGGTACGTTGTCCTCTTTGATGAGTACCAACAGTCCTTCTGATACGTTTGCCGTTGATCTCGTCCATTTTATACGTTGCTGAAGTTCGTGAAGTAAATTCCTGTGACCATCGAGTCCAGAACGTATGCTTCAAATGTTGAATTGACTCTAATCTTAGTCCAAGCGACCTTCCGTCTTCCCTTTCTGCGTCATGGGCTTGTGCTGTTAGCGGTTCTCCAATCAGAAAATGTCTAGGTGTTTGTGCAGGAAGATCATTTGGATCGGTTGACATAGGAGTTATTGGGCGAGAGTTAAGTATTGCCTCTATCTCAATGACAACGGTTTCAAGTTCATCATACGTTAATGAAGCGGTCGATACATTTTTCAACAGTAAGTGTTTTGCTGACTTAACTGCTGCTTCCCAGAGTCCGCCAAAGTGTGGTGCTCGAGGAGGAATAAAGTGGAATTTTACATTTGTTTGTAGTGTTTGTGTAGTGTTTGGCAATTTCCTCGGCGTCCCATAAATCGCTTTAAGGCCGCAATGAATTTGTCAGTAGTTAAATCACTTACTCTTTCCATATGGATGGCCTTAGTCGCAAAACAGCAGAATATCGCGATATAAGCCTTGTCTGGGCGCCTTCCTCGAACTTTATGATGAATCCAGAATGGACCACAGTAATCGACCCCAGCATTTTTAAATGGTCTTGCTGGGCTGACGCGTAGTTCAGGTAGATTTCCCATTAATTGTTGAAACATCTTTGGTTTTGCTCGAGTACATCGGATGCAGTTTTGAGTAATGTTCCGTGCTAATGTTTTCCCTTCAAGTATCCAGTAATTTTGCCATGACTTTGCAAGTAGTGCTTGTGGTCCACAGTGCATGTTGTCTATGTGGAGTTCTCAGAGATTTGACAATTGAGTCATTGTGTGGCAACAATATCGGATGTTTTTCATCAAATGATAGAGCTGATTTTTCGATCCTACCGCCCACTCGTATGATGTTATCCTTGTCTAAAAACGGTGTCATAGATTTGAGGTTGCTTTTGCTGTCTACTACGCCATGTTTTGTGAGGTTCGTCAACTCCTGAGGGAAGTCTACCTGTTGGATCTTGCGTAATATAACAATCCTGGCACGTTCCAACTCGTCATGTGTGAGTGTATTGCCATTTTTGTTTGCATTTTTGTTTGGGTGTCGTAGCCGCATTATATATGCTATAATGCGTTGTAGTCTTCGGAAGGAATTATTGTGATTGATGGAATAGATTACATCACATGTTTTTGCGACAGGAGCCGCTACAGCCCTTGGGTTTCCCTTTCGTCCCAATGTGTCGTTAGCGCTGGGCATTTTGACGAACGGCTCTGGGCATTTTGATGGTGATCCATGAAGGAATAATGGCCCGTGTAGCCACTAGGTCGTTGAATCCAGATTCTTCGCTATTGCTCCTCGTGACAGTATATCTGCAGCGTTGTTTTGTGAGGAGACATGACGCCACTGAGTTGCTATAGTCAATTCCTGGATTTTTGCAACTCTGCGACAAAAGTTTCCAAACTTGATGATTGTGAATTTATCCATGATAGTACAATTTTTGAACCTGTCCATAAATATGCTGGATTGCAGCTACTCTTCATATTAAGGTCCTTTCGTACTCGAGCAGTAAGTTCCGCAGTGATTGCCTTGATAATGGTGCTACCTTAGATTTCGCACATAACAAGCGTACAGTTATTCCATTGTCTTTGTATGTCGCCCGAATGTACATTGCAGCTCCATATGCTTTTTCCGAGGCATCAATGAAGGTATGTATTTCCCTTGCTACTGGAATTTTTCCGTCAAACATGTGTCGAGGAATCTTGAGCTTGTTAAGACTTTGTAGATCATCTCGGTATATTCTCCAATCTTGTTGAAGGCTTGGCGATAACTCCTCGTCCCATCCAATTTTTTATTTCCATAGTTGTTGCATAAATATTTTTGCCCTTACCACAACTGGAGCAAAGATTCCTAGAGGGTCAAATATTTTTGCCAATTCAGAGCATACCACTCTTTTGGTGATTTTCGTTGCCTTTGCCGCTTCAGCTCGTCCAGGAAGGCTGACAGATTTCGGACTCCATGTAAGGCCCAATGTCTTAATACTGTTGTCTTCCGTATTATCCAATTTCACCATTTGTGTTGTATCTTCCTTAGAGATTCCCGCGAGAATCTGGTCATGGTTAGCACACCATTTTCGAAGCCTTAATCCTGCTGGTAGAAGTATTTTATTAACTTCATCTCGAAGTCTTATGGCTTCCGTTATTGAGTCTGCTTCCGTTAAGCAGTCATCAACATAAAAGTCATATTCCTTTGCTCCGACTGGATATTGATCCTTGCTTGAATTTGCTAAATGCTGCAAATAATTTGTCGCTAAAAATGGGGCTGATATTGTGCCGTATGCGACAGTTTTTAGTCGGTAGTACTTAAGCTGTTCCTGAGGTGAGTTTCTCCAGACAATCATCTGATGAAACTGATCTGCCGGATTCATCCATATTTGACGATACATCTTTTCAATGTCAGCGGTAAAAACATATTTATGAGTTCTAAAATGCAGTAGAATTGAAAATAATTCACTTTGTACCGTAGGCCCAGCGTACAGTATATCATTTAGGGCCTTGCCTGACGATGATTTAGCAGAAGTGTCAAACACAACTCGTAGTTTTGTGGTACTGCTATCTGGTTTCAACACACAGTGATGCGGAATGAAATAATGCGATTTCGGAACCATCTGCGGTGTTACTTCCTTCATGTGGCCGAGTTTTTCGCAATCCTTCATGAATTCGACGTAGTTGCCTTGTAGGTCTGGATCACGGCACAGTCTTTTTTCCAATGCTAAGAAACGGCTTATAGCTAACTCCCGAGACTCTCCCAGTTCTGACACATCTTCAGAATAAGGTAATTTTACTATCAATTTTCCGTCAACTGCCCTTTGTATATTCTCTTTAAAATGTGTTTCACAGTGGGACTCTGCTGGTGTCCGATAGGGCTGTGTTGTTTCCAGATTATCCAGTTTCCAAAATTGTTCCAATGGATTAGTTGGGTCAGCAGTTTTAGTTGCTACAGAGCATGTGGCGACTGTCGAAGTTGATCTGTTAACTCTTCCAGCTATTATCCAGACTAGTTTAGAGTTTTGCATCATAGGTAATTTTGGGCTCCTTTTGATTTGCTCCGGTAGTATGAGCTCGAAATAATGTTCGGCTCCGAGTAGTAAGTCAATCTTTCCAGGTTTCGCAAAGGTTGGGTCCGCCAGTGGTATGTTGCTAGGTACCCAAGATATGTTGTCCATTTTGTGGCTTGGTTGATCCGCCACAATATGTGGTAACACGAACGCCTCTACTCGTGTAACTTCCATTTTGAGATTTTATGAGAACATTGACCCTGGATTTCATTGAACTTGGGTTTCCTCCAATGCCTTCGATTCGCATGGTTGAGTTTTTGACTGCAAGTGATAATGTTTTTACAGGTCTTTCAGAGATCATGTTTATCTGAGAGCCTGAATCCAGGAGTGCTCTGAAACTTCCATATTGGCCGTTGTTTCCATGCACTTCGACTCGAGCAGTGGCGAGTAGCACATAATTATTTATTGTACTATGTGCTGCGGTAGTTATTTTGACGTCATCTTTGTTCTCCAGGTGTAGCAAGGTATTATGTTTTTTGTTGCACTTTATACAGTAGGAAGCATGATTTTGCCATATGATTGGACCGCAGACAGCTTAGGCACAGTTTTTGGTTTACTGCCCATTTTAAACGTGCGTCTCCAGATTTTGACGCGAACTTGTCACATCTATAAATTCTATGTTCTGCTGAATCACAGAATTGACAGCCTTTGCTCTTTTCTGTTGAGGCAGACGCGCATATCCTTTGCTTTTCTTTAGGGACGTATTGTTTCCCTCCTATCGCATCCAGTGCCAAGAATCTTTTTTCTAAGAAGGCTAAGAATTCATTGATGGGTTGTAGTTTTCTTGTGTCCTATCCAATTTTCTTGCCAGTAGCACTAGCAAAAGTGGATCCCAATTGTTGACTTCTATGCCGCCGTTGCTCAACGTAGCTAACATTTCTTGAATAATGTCGTCGAAACTCTTTATTGATGATGCATCGTTTGTCACTGGCGGTTGATCCAACAGTTTGTGTAGAGTCGTTGTTGTCAGGACTCGCTTGTTGTCAGAACGCTCCTTCAGCATCGTCCAGGCAGTTTCATAGTTGGACTCTGTTAGATCCAAGTGTCTAACCAGTCTTTCAGCATCTCCAGAGAGGTTTGATTTTATGTACCACATTTTTTGTACTGTCGGCAATTTTGACTCATGAATCATTTTAGTGAATAAATCATGAAATTGTTGCCATTTTAAATAGCATCCGTCGAATTGTGGTATGGATACCTTTGGTAGCTGTACTTGAGTGTGGGCAGCTGCAGCATTAATTGATGGCTTCACATCAATAGGTGTGGATTGAAGTTGGAATATGGCTGCCTCTGCATTCAAATAATTTTCCATGTTGTATCCAAGAGCTATTGGATCTTCGAACAGTCTGAAGATCTCGAAGTGAATATGGTTTATTTTTGCCCAATATTCTTTTACAAGGGGCCTGAACCGGACCTGTGACTCTTGTGTTATCTGACCAATCATTCTTTGTAACGCTGCTAGTAACGCGGTTTGATGCCTTTGGAGAAGTATCAAGTCCGAACGTGCTGTTTCTGCAGGGCTTAGCTCGTTCAAATTTTTGGAAAATTCCTCCTGATATTTAATTACAATGTCCTTGATCTTTGAGAAGTAACCTTCCCTTACATAATACTCTTCTTTTTCTTAGTCGAATAATTTTATAAGTTTAAATTTGTTTCTTCTTAAATAGCCCTCAAATACATACATGCATATGTATACGCAAATACATACATATATATATATATGCAAGCACGCATAGCATCAAGCATTCCAGCCTTATAAACGCGCTCATTTGTATGTGTGTATGTATGTACACATAAATGCGTGCTCTAGCATATTCTAAGAATCCCGTTGCGATTGATTTGTCTTTGCATTGTTTTTGAATTTCCAGCCGCTACACTGGCTTTTCTTTGCTATGCGGCGTCATAACAATAATGTGATTTCGTTTTAACTACTGTTGATCGAAACGACGCAGTGGTGCTGTAGGCTGAAGCGCCGACGATCTTTATTTTAGCTATTTTGACAAACATGCTGTTTGGGTTGGGTGCGAGTTCAAATCCCGCTGAAAACACTGTTTTGTAAATTGCAAATTTTTGTAATTTTTTATTAATTTTATAAAAATGTTTCCTTCCGTGCTATCAATGCCTATTAAGATCTCGAAGTGAATATGGTTTATTTTTGCCCAATATTCTTTTACAAGGGGCCTGAACCGGACCTGTGACTCTTGTGTTATCTGACCAATCATTCTTTGTAACGCTGCTAGTAACGCGGTTTGATGCCTTTGGAGAAGTATCAAGTCCGAACGTGCTGTTTCTGCAGGGCTTAGCTCGTTCAAATTTTTGGAAAATTCCTCCTGATATTTAATTACAATGTCCTTGATCTTTGAGAAGTAACCTTCCCTTACATAAGAATTCTCCACAGGATTTTCTGCCATTAGATTCCTTATTTTTTCATTTCCTTGATCGAAAGCAGTCCAGAGCTGATTTAAATGAGCAGCCTTATTATGGAAGTATGTTGCATTTGACTTCCGTTCCTGAGGATCTTTTTTGTTAGAGCTTGGATCTCCTGACCAAGCGTGGTTTGGTTATTATTAATTAATTAAACCCTCCATTATAAATTTAGTTTTAATTGATTTGTTCTATTTTTTATTAATTCGTTTCTTTTTTTAATTCTTGTTTCTGATGTTTGATTAATCAGAATGATGCTGTGGTGCTGATGCCTATGCTGACTTGTCGCCAAGATGATGCTTCTGGTGAGTCTGGTTGATTGAGTTGAGGCCGATTCAGCGCTTAGTTTCATCACTAGTTGATTACTTCGAAGATATAGGATTCGCCAAATGAATCCACTGTGTTTTTATTTGGCTATGAAGATGTTGGTCGTTAAGTTGACCAAGTCTACCAGTTGTTTTAGAAATAGGGTTCGCCAAATGAACGCTATGATTTCTAAAGATTCGTCTTCCTTCACGTCGGGATCACCAAAATGTTGAGTATCTATTAGACCTTGGTACAAAGCCAAGACTAGGTAGTTGTATTGTGTTTAATTGTAAGCCTCTAGTACAGAGCCAGTGACTACGGGCGTCGCAACAAGTACTTGAACCAGTTGGACAACGGAGATGAGTATCAAATAGTGAAAGACGAGACTCGTTGCTCTATTTTCAAGTGCTATTTTCTTACTACTTTATTGTATGAACGTAACGGCCTTATATACTA